>NW_018127886.1:6571851-6581458 GCF_001952655.1 Monopterus albus | reverse complement strand
GTTTTTGCATCATTTAGCTTCAAGCAATTTAACGACATCCAGGCCTTAATATCTGCAAGACATGCTAAAAGCGGTTGGATCGAGTAGGTGTCCTTTTTAGTCAGTGGCATGATAATCTGGACATCATCAGCATAACAGTGAAAAGAGACCCCATGTTTCCTAAAGATAGAGCCAAGGGGAAGTAAATACAGAGAAAACAGCAAAGGCCCCAAAATGGAGCCCTGTGGAACCCCAGATAACAAGGGGGTTGTCACAGATTCCGCATTTGCCAGCCCGACAGACACTGATCTACCCGATAAATATGACTGAAACCATGCTAGGGCAGCACCACGAATGCCCACTAAATCGTGAAGGCGAGATATCAAAATGTCATGGTCCACCATGTCAAAGGCGGCAGTCAAGTCCAGCAGGACAAGAATCACATACTCCCCTGCATCAGTGGCCAAATAAATATCATTAACAACCTTTAATAAGGCTGACTCTGTACTATGCATGCATTTAAAACCAGACTGAAAAACCTCGCTCTCCATTGATTTTTGTATTACCTGAAGTAAGTAACAAGTAAGTCTTTTTACAAATAGCCAAAAAATGCCTAAAAGCTGCTGTGTGGTAGGATGCAGTACCAATGAGGCACAGAACCCAGAGTTTTAGTTTTAAAAGCTGCAGAACAAAAAAACCTGAAGCTATAAGAAAACAAAGTAGAGGAGATGTGTAGCACTGGCAGGAATAGCAGGAAAACTGATCCTGACACTCTATGGGTACAGCTCGTGTCTCTTATAATGTCCGCAGACAAAATTTTGTTGTATGCATTATAATGACAATAAAAAATAAAGCTTCTTATAAGGACCATTGTTTCCATCACTTTGTGTCTTTTCCTTGCGCCTTAGTCCCTTAAGATGCAAGGAAAACATGAGGTGAGAGGACTCGTGGAAATTCATTATTAACGACATGAAACGTCTTTTCCTTAGATCCTTCACCTGAAGCATCCAGTCACCAACTGAGAGATGTACCCTATGTGTGGCAAGCATCTTGGTATATTTTCAGGTGCCTTAACTAACTCCAGGAGGTTGCTGACATATAGCACAAGGGAGGAAAATCAGTGTTACAATTTACTTATTTACCAAATACTGTAGAGCCAGAGCTAGGGGGAAAACGGGGGTGTTGTTGGTAACTAAAGTGATGAGGGGACATGTTAGCAAGCTACTGTGGTTAGCCAAGTCATAAATACATTATAGATATATGAATTCTGTTGATCTAATAAATGCTAAAACGGCACCGTGACATCATTTTGGATATATCATAATCATGTGACTGAGGTGATTGTGGATATCCACAAAAGAATTGTAGATATCTTGAACTGTCATTCTGACTAGTCAGAATGTAATTGCGGATATCTAAAACTATGGTTTTGACCAGATGCATTGCAAGTTTGACTACCGTACTTTCCGGACTATAAGCCACCACTGTTGTTGCTTCATGCCCACACCCTCATCATGGACAACACACGACGAAATGCATATGATGCAGCTTTCAAGTTACAGGCGATCGATCTGGCTGTCGAAATATCTCATGTTACAACGTGGACACCTGTGGCTATGTACAACATGTTTTTTGTCTTACATTTAGTGGGTGCGGCTTATAGTTACGGTAGTCAAAATGCAAATGTAGATATCTGAATTATAATTAGTGATAGTCACTAACTTTGTTAAAATAGCATCCTTAAAGCCATATCCAAAATATCTTGGTAGATATCTTAAAAGCAATTATGACTAGTCAAAAGTCCGATTAAAGATATCTACACTGAAGTTTTGACTAGTCAAAACTTTTTATATATATATATATAACTGGAGTTACGACTAGCAAAATTATATTGAATTATTTGAATTTTGATTACCCATAATGTAATTACAGGAATCTGGAATTCACATTTGGATGGGCAGAACTGAATTGTAGATATCTTAAATTAGTTTTCCCATTCAAGTCAATGAAGAATTCATACTAGTCAAAATGTAACAGCAGACATCTTAGTTTTAACTAGTTATAAATATACTAGATATCTTAAATGTAAATCCTCTCCACCTATTTAATGGTAAAGGGCTTGCCACAGACATCTCGTGTCGTTAATAACGTGCTTCCTTGAATCCTCTCTCCTCATGTTTTCCTTGCATCTTATAGATGCAGCCACTCAGACCTGCACACCCAGCTGAGTTCTATTATTTGTACTACATAACACTCACTATTAGAAGGAGAAACTACGGTCTCAGTCTCATTTGTTGTTTGTGTATGACGTGTCTTACCTCTAGTTTCTTTTCTCTCTCCATGAGCGCCTCCTTCTGGCTACCGATGTAGTCCGTCAGCATGCGAGCCAGCTGCCTCCGATCCTCCAGCTCAGCAGCCAGTCGACCGTTATACTCCGCCAGCAGCAAACAGGCTTCATCCACTGTCTTCGACAGCTTATCTGCTGCTTCCTTGTCTACATTAGGGGGTGGGGAGCAAGGTGGTATGTTAAAGTTACAGAGTATGACACTTATTAGAGATTATGTACAAGATGTTCTAATGTATTTAGAAACTCTATACATTCAGTTTGTTTCTACTATTGTATATACTTGTCAATATTATTTCTCTTATTCATAGTGTACAGTATATTTTGTACTATACTGCTCTTGTTTTATAACCTGTGTCTATAAATTATTTATACAGACACAATTACTATAATGTGGCCAATGTGCACATTCTGACATCATGTACAGGATGTTGCTGTAAACTGGACAAATGTACTGTTATGTACAAAACTTTGATTGCTTCTAACAACCTGTATCACTATATGCACTCCTTCATTGTTCTTATTTGACTTTCTATTTTTTTTATGGGTACATTTGCTTTATATTTTTGTCCATAGCTGAATCATTGTTTCCCCTAAAATATGGAAATTTTACAAAAACAAGAAAATGATGACTTTTAAAATATTAATAAAAGTTTGAAACGTGTGTCAAGAATGAGGAAAAATAATAAGTATCTATATAAAGTATTTAATGAAAAGTCATTTCTGATCAAGCTAAGCTGTCAGATCTTACCGGTGATCTTCTCCAGGAGGGAAACGTCCTGCACTTCCTGCGGCAGTGAGGCAATCTTCTGCCGAACAGCTGCGTCACCAGATGCTGCATTCTCCAAATCCTGCAGCGCCTTCACCAGCTCCTCTGTCTGAAAGTGTGTTTAAAGGGGACAGAGTGAGAAGGTTAGATAGGAAAAATGAGCAGGGAGGGAGACCATGTGACAAAACAAGGTGATGAGGAAAGTGAGAGAGGAATAATAGCAACACTCTGTTACTGTGCAAGATTATTTTTATGTCCGTTTTGGTTTTTTGCAAAAGAAATGGCGGTGTCCTTACCAGCTGAGTTGCAGCGACATCCGTGCTGTGAGGAGAGGTGTGGCTCCTGTAGTCATCATCCTCCTCTTCGTCATCTTCCTGGATCTTCTGATAGTTTCGTTTCACCGCCTTCTTCTCTTCTGCAGTGTCAGAAAGACACACAGATGGAGCTTCACTAAATTATGTAGTCAATCCTAGACAACAGACTGTAGATAAGGCCATTAACTGTTTAGAATTACAGTGCCTTGCGAAAGTATTCTGCCCCCTTGAACTTTGCGACCTTTTGCCACATTTCAGGCTTCAAACATAAAGATATAAAACTGTCATTTTTTGTGAAGAATCAACAACAAGTGGGACACAATCATGAAGTGGAACGAAATTTATTGGATATTTCAAACTTTTTTAACAAATAAAAAACTGAAAAATTGGCCGTGCAAAATTATTCAGCCCCCTTAAGTTAATACTTTGTAGCGCCACCTTTTGCTGCGATTACAGCTGTAAGTCACTTGGGGTATGTCTCTATCAGTTTTGCACATCGAGAGACTGAAATATTTGCCCATTCCTCCTTGCAAAACAGCTCGAGCTCAGTGAGGTTGGATGGAGAGCATTTGTGAACAGCAGTTTTCAGTTCTTTCCAAAGATTCTCGATTGGATTGAGGTCTGGACTTTGACTTGGCCATTCTAACACCTGGATATGTTTAGTTTTGAACCATTCCATTGTAGATTTTGCTTTATGTTTTGGATCAGTGTCTTGTTGGAAGACAAATCTCCGCCCCAGTCTCAGGTCTTTTGCAGACTCCATCAGGTTTCCTTCCAGAATGGTCCTGTATTTGGCTCCATCCATCTTCCCATCAAGTTTAACCATCTTCCCTGTCCCTGCTGAAGAAAAGCAGGCCCAAACCAGGATGCTGCCACCACCATGTTTGACAGTGGGGATGGTGTGTTCAGGGTGATGAGCTGTGTTGCTTTTACGCCAAACATAACGTTTTGCATTGTTGCCAAAAAGTTCGATTTTGGTTTCATCTGACCAGAGCACCTTCTTCCACATGTGTGGTGTGTCTCCCAGGTGGCTTGTGGCAAACTTTAAACGACACTTTTTATGGATATCTTTAAGAAATGGCTTTCTTCTTGCCACTCTTCCATAAAGGCCAGATTTGTGCAGTATACGACTGATTGTTGTCCTATGGACAGAGTCTCCCACCTCAGCTGTAGATCTCTGCAGTTCATCCAGAGTGATCATGGGCCTCTTGGCTGCATCTCTGATCAGTCTTCTCCTTGTATGAGCTGAAAGTTTAGAGGGACGGCCAGGTCTTGGTAGATTTGCAGTGGTCTGATACTCCTTCCATTTCAATATTATCGCTTGCACAGTGCTCCTTGGGATGTTTAAAGCTTGGGAAATCTTTTTGTATCCAAATCCGGCTTTAAACTTCTCCACAACAGTATCTCGGACCTGCCTGGTGTGTTCCTTGTTCTTCATGATGCTCTCTGCGCTTTAAACAGACCTCTGAGACTATCACAGTGCAGGTGCATTTATACGGAGACTTGATTACACACAGGTGGATTCTATTTATCATCATTAGTCATTTAGGTCAACATTGGATCATTCAGAGATCCTCACTGAACTTCTGGAGAGAGTTTGCTGCACTGAAAGTAAAGGGGCTGAATAATTTTGCACGCCCAATTATTCAGTTTTTTATTTGTTAAAAAAGTTTGAAATATCCAATAAATTTCGTTCCACTTCATGATTGTGTCCCACTTGTTGTTGATTCTTCACAAAAAATTACAGTTTTATATCTTTATGTTTGAAGCCTGAAATGTGGCAAAAGGTCGCAAAGTTCAAGGGGGCCGAATACTTTCGCAAGGCACTGTAATTGAATGTTGAACCAAAACTTGACATTACTTTCGAGGTTATTTAAAAATGATCCTAATATGTTGCCATTTTGTCAGAAGTAGCATTAAAGTTGATGTAAAATAGCAGTTACATCATCACTCAGCTATTTCTACAGTTTTTCCCCACTATAATGTGTGACAAGGATCATTGTAAAAGGTTTTAAAAAAGAAAAGCAGTTGTAATACCGATGCCTGAAGTTTCTGTGCCACTTATTTAGAGACCTTCTGATACCAGCAACAATAGGCCAAATATACTGAGCTGTCTCATGTTAGATCACATTTTGGGTACATAAGTACACTTTTTGCTGCTGTTGTATGCATGCATGCAACAATCACAGTTTTCAGATGTTTCACACAAATAATTACTTTATAAAACTTATATAAGTAACAGAATAACAAAAGGAAATGCCCAATTTTGGGTGGTAAATAAGAAATCAGAATGAGTCTATTAATGAAAGGGAAGGGGGATACAATTTAAGGGGTCAGTTAAATTTAAAAATTCATGTTATACGTACAACCAAAAAAAGATTCTGTATTTCCATAAGTGGGGTAAAACTATGGAATAATTTAAGTGCGGACATAAAAAATAGTAATAGAATTGACGAGTTTAAGCATAAATATAAAGGTATATGTCAATCAAGATATATGCAAGAACAGGCTTAATGATTAATTAGATGGAACATTGTGGGTGTGGTGTATGAATGTTAACACTTTGTAATAATTCTTTAGTATATTACTTGTGTGGTGTAGAAGATAATTATCTATGTAGAGATACTGCTTGCAAACCAATGATGGTAAGATGATGTCATGGGGTAGGACTGGATAAGTCTGACTTCTTCCTACTCCATTCAAGCATGTACTAGGTATAAGCAAATTGATATTGGATTAGCATTTGTTGGATATGTGTAAAATTATGTGTGTTGACATATCAACTGTCTTTACATGCTTGAAAGAATAAATCAAATCAAATGATTCATTAATGACTCATAAAACATCTTTCCTCTACATATGACATTGTATATTAGCTGCTTGTTATAATAATTATCAATATCAGAATTTTGTGGTAGAGTATAAATTCCTAAGCAGATGTAACAGCTGTCTCTTACCTGAAGGCCTCGGGCTGTTTGAGTCTTCTATGGCCAGTTTGAGCTGCTGAATGAAGTCGCTTCTGTAAAGATTTCTCTCCTTCCAGATGTTCAGCAGCCTCTCCATGTGCTTTTTACAGTTCTCATCGGCATCACTGCAGGGACACAGAGAACAGTGGGTTCAGTAGAAGACGAGACGATCCAAAGGAAGTGACTGTTTTTACAGCCCAATACTGAAAAAATAAAGGACGATATTAACTTGAGTTTTTTTTCCCCTTACATTTGATGATCCAACAAACTTTGATGAATTCTGATTTCAATGGAATAAACAGATCGCAATCAAATCTTTTTGTTTTTCAAATATTATCACCGGTAGTAAATTTCTTTGTGGAAATGGGAAACAAAAAGGAAGAAATACAAAAAAAAAAAACTAGACAGCACTGAGAGTGCAAACCTCTGCCAAGGGCAACATAAACTTTTGCATAAGACTGTACACCTAAAACCAATATTCCCATAATAAACTGACCCTCATAATACAATTGTTTGGTGATGAAAACCTACCGCTGCAATTTGTAATGACAATGATATTATTAGTTTGAAAGTTTCCATCCATTCATTAGCTATACCGCAAATTCCTAATAGGGTCACGGGGTTATCCAATGCCAGCTGGGATAGGCTGACATTGGGCAAGAGGCAGGGTACACCCTGGACAGGTCACCAGTCTATCACTGGGCTGACATATACAGTGCCTTGCGAAAGTATTCGGCCCCCTTGAACTTTGCGACCTTTTGCCACATTTCAGGCTTCAAACATAAAGATATAAAACTGTAATTTTTTGTGAAGAATCAACAACAAGTGGGACACAATCATGAAGTGGAACGAAATTTATTGGATATTTCAAACTTTTTTAACAAATAAAAAACTGAAAAATTGGGCGTGCAAAATTATTCAAATCCACATAAGGGATGACGGCAACATTCATAGATCCTGGAATGCACAATGAGGGGCAATGTTCATTCCTATTACAGAGGCCCACTGAAATTTTTTTGAGGAAAAGCTGTGTTAGACTGCATATTGTTTATAGTAAAGTATTTTTATATACAAATATAAAAATGAAAATGTTTCTGGAGTGGGACTTTAATTAATTATAGAAGTTGTGCAGAAGCTGCCCATAGCTCTACACAGTGATCCATGTGTGTACTGTATGTGTTTCTATGCTGCTCCAAATGAGTCTGTTCTGGTTCAACTTGTCTTATTAAATGAGCTTAAAAATAAAGTGACACCTTAGTTATAAAACACTGAGCAGGCTGTAACACACAAGAGTGTGTGATACAAAAAGATTTCCCAAGCTTTAAACATCCCAAGGAGCACTGTGCAAGCGATAATATTGAAATGGAAGGAGTATCAGACCACTGCAAATCTACCAAGACCTGGCCGTCCCTCTAAACTTTCAGCTCATACAAGGAGAAGACTGATCAGAGATGCAGCCAAGCGGCCCATGATCACTCTGGATGAACTGCAGAGATCTACAGCTGCGGTGGGAGACTCTGTCCATAGGACAACAATCAGTCGTATACTGCACAAATCTGGCCTTTATGGAAGAGTGGCAAGAAGAAAGCCATTTCTTAAAGATATCCATAAAAAGTGTTGTTTAAAGTTTGCCACAAGCCACCTGGGAGACACACCAAACGTGTGGAAGAAGGTGCTCTGGTCAGATGAACCCAAAATCGAACTTTTTGGCAACAATGCAAAATGTTATGTTTGGCGTAAAAGCAACACAGTTCATCACCCTGAACACACCATCCCCACTGTCAAACATGGTGGTGGCAGCATCATGGTTTGGGCCTGCTTTTCTTCAGCAGGGACAGGGAAGATGGTTAAAATTGATGGGAAGATGGATGGAGCCAAATACAGGACCATTCTGGAAGGAAACCTGATGGAGTCTGCAAAAGACCTGAGACTGGGACGGAGATTTGTCTTGTTGGAAGACAAATCAATGATCCAAAACATAAAGCAAAATCTACATTGGAATGGTTCACAAATAAACATATCCAGGTGTTAGAATGGCCAAGTCAAAGTCCAGACCTGAATCCAATCGAGAATCTGTGGAAAGAACTGAAAACTGCTGTTCACAAACGCTCTCCATCCAACCTCACTGAGCTCGAGCTGTTTTGCAAGGAGGAATGGGCAAAAATTTCAGTCTCTCAATGGGCAAAACTGATAGAGACATACCCCAAGCGACTTACAGCTGTAATCGCAGCAAAAGGTGGCGCTACAAAGTATTAACTTAAGGGGGCTGAATAATTTTGCACGCCCAATTTTTCAGTTTTTTATTTGTTAAAAACGTTTGAAATATCCAATAAATTTCGTTCCACTTCATGATTGTGTCCCACTTGTTGTTGATTCTTCACAAAAAATTACAGTTTTATATCTTTATGTTTGAAGCCTGAAATGTGGCAAAAGGTCGCAAAGTTCAAGGGGGCCGAATACTTTCGCAAGGCACTGTAGACAGACAACCACACACAGTCACATACACTCCTATGGGCAATTTAGAGTCACCAATCAACCTAAGCTACATGTCTTTGGACAGTGGGAAGAAGCCAGAGTACCCGAAGAACCCGCGTAGGCACAAGGAGAACATGCAATCTCCACACAAAAAGGCCCCGGGTCAGCTGGGACACGAACCTGGAACCTTCTTGCTGTGAGGCGACAGCACTAACCACCATGCCACTGTGCTTGAAAATTATTCAAGAAAAATAAGATACGAGCAATTACTAAATACCACGAACAGCAAAATAAACGTCTCATGCAGACTGACATAACAATGTGTACTTCAAGTCGCCCTGCTGGGCTCCTGCACTTCCTGCCTCACACAGCAAGGTGTACTGAGCAACAGCACTCAGGTTCCATTTACAGTGACTGGGCAGCTCTCGCTGGCTCAGGGATTTGTCTCCATCTGTGTTCAGTGTGCTCAGCAGTGCAGCTGAGCACTTTGGCCACAAATGGGCTCACATACAGTCGACAGCTTTTCCAGTACTCAGAATGGTGAAGAATTCCTGTATCATAATTATTATCCAAATCAGCACCAAATCTAAATCGATTGTTCTGTGGACCATGCCCTACTTTTCCAAAAAAAATTCAGCAAAATTCATTCATTACTTTTTGCATTATGGGGTTAACAAACAGGCAAACCAATACCACCCTCCCGTACTCTACTTGTAAAAGTCATCTCACCAGTACCAGTTAACAGCAGCACTACATTAAC
>NW_018127886.1:6559015-6571780 GCF_001952655.1 Monopterus albus | reverse complement strand
AAGCCGACTATGAGCTCAGCTTCTCTGTTGTGTTTGTGTGAGCGCCCCTCCCTCCCCGTCTCACACACACACACGAGGCTGCATTTTACACAGATGTCAACACTGTATATGTGCAAGAAAATCAACAGTAATGGAGAGAATAATTAATCAAACACCTGTTGAAGAAACAGAGCACAACAACAAAGTTGCAGGAATGTGACATCTTCACTCTCCCTCTTAAAATGCACGGTCTTGTTCATTCCGCTAAAACCACCATGGTGCTCGTTCTGCTGATTGTAGTGAACTTCTGTGAACGGGAAGAAAACAAACGCTAACTTTATGTAGTTAAGGGCAACGTCAAATTAGCTCTGTGTATGAAAATGGGTTGAGTTCTTGTGGACTTGGAGGCTGAGACCAGCAGCTCCTCTGCAGCAGAGCAGGTGTGTGTCCAGCAGAGAGGACAGGTTGGAGCCACAGACGGCAGCCAGTTTAACATAAAAGCATGTAGCCTCGTTAAATTAAACATTTAAATTACTGACTGTGATAATATGCGCTTCTAAACTGTGACGTTGTGGTTGCGAGGTTGTGAAATCATTACATCCCAACACTGGGTCGCACTCCTAAAAAGGTTAAACTCCACTGTATTACAGTATGCTGTGTAGCAGGCTACAGAAACCCAGCCAGTTACGTGTTATTCAGTAGGAATGGTGGCAGTGCTGTGTTTGTGATCACAGAAAGTTTTCAGGTAATTTGCGCAGCCTCCTGTTACATAGGATATTCTATTTAATCACTATCAGGAAGTAAATCTCATGAAATTAAAAACTGTCTCTACAGTCATTGCACTTATATGGTAATTGTAGTTTTTTTATAGTAGAAACTGCATCATTAGGTACTTGGTATCGGGGAGTACTCAAACCTAAGTACTCGTACTTAGTCTGAAAAAAAGTGGTACTGGTGCATCCCTATTTAAAATCATACCGACCTTGACCTTTGACCTACAAATTGTAGTCAGTTCATCCATGGGCATTTGTGCCAGTTGTAATGACATTCCATTCCTGGCATATCGTGCTCACAAAAATGGGCCGGACAAATGGCCAACCCAAAAACATAATACCCCCGGCAGTGGTTATCGTTAGCACGGAGGCATAAAATGTAACAAATCACCACATACTAATTATTTAACAGTTTCTCAAAAGGCTTCAGGCTGCTAGTGTATCACATTAATATCTACCTGGCAACATGTGAACAGGCGTCAACGAGGACAGACTCAAAGTCTTTGGTGAACTCTGGCCCTTTCTTCTTGCTGTTCTGGATGACATCATTGGCCAGATACAGGAACGTCAGCTTCCTGCTGCTTTTGGCTGGAGGACACATTAAAAATAAATATAAATCATTATATTTCATGATTTAACAATAACAATTAATTCTTGCACTGCAATCTTAATCTGTGATGGCCAAAACATTCAAATTATATTTTTATTATATATTTCTGTATATGCCTGTGTGCTCTACTTCAGTAATTCAATTAACTGAGACTGAATGGCATTTCAGAATGATTATCAGGGTAATTCAGTCTATATTCAGTGTCCTCTCTGCCTCATCTTCAATGGATTATACCCTGTGTCGCTGTCACAACAAAATAGTGAACCTACAACTAAAAAGAAATGTTTGATGTTAAGCAACTAACATAAAAACCTGACATTTATTGCTAATATTAAAAAAAAAACAGCCTATTAAACTGAAGCACGTGGCAGAATGTCATTATGACAAAATGCTGGCTAGATATGGTTATTTATCTGGAGGAATAATAAAAATACACTAGTAATGAAACCATGATTTATGATGAACAAGGTAATTTTCATCAGCTATAATCTTGTCTGTCACAAATAAAGCACTATATGTCCCAAAACATTGAAAACAATGTCCTCCAAAGTCTTCAAATTTTGCAAAGCCATCTTTTCTTCCTGTCTACAAATGTCAAACCTGCATGCAGAAATCTAGGTGTAGTATTTGACAATGACCTTTCATTAGAAAAGCAACCTCTGGTGGACACTATATGTAACATCTCATATTTTGAATATTTTTTCTATGTTGGATATGTAAGCACTGGGCAGGTTTGCATATAAGGACCCTATTCAAAAAAAACTGCCTGTCTTTACATATTGGTCTTTACTTTTTTTTTTAAATGCCCCCTCTTTACCAGTTTCTGTTACAAACCAATGAGTGGACTGTTACTCTGTTATGAAATGACACAACTACACCTTCACTTAACCCTTAGGCTTTGTAGTTTACCGTTACCAGGACCTTGTTTTGTTGCACAGTGTATTTTGTATGCTTGGCTGCAAGCAGTAGGTATTATTGACTCACCTTTCTTTAGCTCTCTGTGCCACACTTTCACGATGAGGCCCGAGTGTTTGCGGTGGTGGATGATCCAGAGAGACAGTGTCTGGACGCTCTGCTGCGAGCTGCTCAGCTCCGACAGCTTCTTCTCCAGGGCCGACTCAGAAAAGGACGACATGCCGGTGTTTGTGTGTGTTTTTCCCCTGTGAGCCGACTGACCCGACCCGCTCCACAGCGACTGACCTCCGAACTACTTTGGAGAAACTCGCACTGTCATCAAAACTGAAGTTGTGTCCAGATGAGCAGTATCAAACTGCCTCCTGCTGCCAGCTCCTCCTGAAGTTATGTTTCTAACGTGATACTAGCTTTTTATCCAGTTGAACTGTTGACCCGATTTGTTGAACAAACCTCCAGGGTGTGAGGTCGAGTATCAGCAGTTGTTTCTTCTCGCCGCTGTCCGTTGTGTTTGTTTACAGCTACGGCTAATGTTAGCCAGCCGTGCTAAGCAGCCATCTGCAGACCAGGGTAGGCCTGAGCTTGGCGCGCTTTAACCCGAGTTTAAACAAACTGAGCGTCTAAAATATAGCGTAGAATACGTCTGCCGTGCAAACAGATGAAACAAAGCTGCTAAAACGTACCGGTGAAACTCAAAAGTTTCTGTTTGCTTGCCTAACTATTCAGGAAGATTATTTCTAAAAAATGGAAGTTTGCACTTTCACCTCAGACATGTGCGTCGCGTAATAGTGACGCAAACAGAGCCGGCCACCACCTCCCGCTTTATTCATTGATAGATCCAATGGTGTTATCCAGAGATGAAAATAAAATATCAGTATGGCTCATTGTCACCCTATGTCCTACAAATAATGTCATGCCAAGGAGCTGGATAACATGTTATTATGATTATAGTTGGATGGAAAAAACATTATCTTAAAAAGGAATTTAGCTTTTTTGGACACAATAGAGAAGAGTTATAGCATTTCTAAAAAGTCAGGACATCACTGTATTCTAGGAACATTATGAAGAAGGCACTTTAATCTCATTATGAACCCTTGATTCAGTTTTTTAAAAAGTAAGGCTGATAGAGAACTAAAAAAAAAACCTCCTAAAAATCTATTTGAGTTACATAAAACTTTTATTTATCCTATAAATGTAACATGGACAGGAGTTATCATTAATGTTAATATTTACACCTGGAATTTTCCTGTTATAAAAAGTCTAAATATGTTCTGTCATTAGGTAAACTGTCATTTGTCAAAGAATACTATTTTAATAAAATATAGGCCTATATATAACAATAAAACAGCAATTACTGAATCCAGTCTTATGTATTAATGGGTCTGTTGTTTATTGAACTCGTCTGTGTGATGAAATTTTACATTTTGCTATTAAACCAACTGTTACATTTTAGTGGTTTACAGTCAGCTGCTTCAGACTTATTTGAATAGAATTGATCACAAACCCATGCCAAATATCGGTGAAATGGTAAAGCTTGAACAAATTATTTCTCCCAAATCCTTGTGTTTAAACAGACATGCAAATGTTTATGTTCATTTGCCTCTATAATATTGTGGCTGAAAAAATGCACAATAGTCCTTTCAAAACAGTGGGTTTGGTTCCTGCACACAGGTGAGCATCAGGCAAATTGCATGTTAGTACAGCCCGTGTATTTAACTAAATGAGCCTCAAATATCAACCAAAAGGCAAATTAAGCCACACCTCCACAAGTCCTTTTCACGATAGACATTTTAACTAGGCAGAAAAACATGTGTAACATTAAGTCATGAAGACAGACCTTTTCCACAGCAAACATTTTAATTTCACAACAAATCGCGGCTGAAACTTGCACATTTTTCCATAGACTGAACAGAGTTGGACAAAAAAAATCTCACACCCATACAACAGAAAAAAAACTTTGGTCAATATTAATGTCCTGTATCTACTGGTTTGTCTTCTCTGTTCTAGTGTGTGTATACATATAAATGTAAAATAATTGACTCCAAGTATGAGACTTGGAACAAACTGTAGTAAGTGCTTTGGAAAGTCATAATCACCAAATAGATCGAAAATACAGTCCAGTATTCATCCACGAGTAGCCAAACAAATCCATTGTGAAATTTAACTAAAAGTGTGTTGTTAACCACATAAAACTTGAAACTGTTGTAACTGTTAATGTTCACGTGATGGCATTTGCTCACAAAATGTCTTGTTTGTTCTCAGAATCACAAGTTTCTGCAATGTTAACTTATTTTTTTAAGGTGGAATAATGTAGTTTAAAATTTTATTTTACCTGGTAAAAATCTTATTGACATAACAATATCTTTCACAAGAGACAACTTTTGTCAAATTCTTGTCTTGATGAAGGTTTGAAGACCAAAGCCTTGGTATTGTTTGATTAAATCACTGCCTTCCTCTCTCAAGAGTCCATCTCTTCATGTCTTATTACATTTAGGCAGTTCATTTTATTAGGAGGTTAACTCTACAGTCACACAAACAAATTAGACATGCAAATGCACTTCACTCAACTAACACTCCCTGGAAAGATGCAAAAGGGATCCTCTCATCCATCCCCACATCAATCCACACTTTGAAAAACAGCCCCTGGTCCGTTTTGCAAATCACACTGAGCTTCTACAGCAGCGTGTGCGAGGTGGAGGTGAAGTCTGGCGGATATGTCTGGTGCTGTGTTCTTTTTCTTAGGCTGGCTGTTGCAGCTAGCTGACGGGGAACTGGATTACACTTCTCAGGGACAGGGGATGCAACTGCAGGGCAACTTCTCTATTGCTGGACTGTTTCCTCTGCACAACACAGATGGACCACCTGCTACTTTGCCTGCTTTGGGCCCATGTGACAAGTGAGTTTTACAGTTTTACTAGGCAGGAAACCTCCAACTCCACCGATCAAATGTATCTCACTGGTGCTGTGGTTTTAACATTAACCCAAATACTGTAGCAAGAAGAAGTAAGTGAAGTCTTTGTATATACGTTTTCAAATCTTTACCTAAGTTGCTATTATAAACAAAGAATCCATTTGGACAAATGATAACACCAAATCATTGTATTGTTCTTGCCAATACTGAATACAGTGTAGGTTGGAGAAAGAATGTAAATCGGTAGAGCCCTATTAACAAAAGCTAAATGGAGTCAAATTCGGAGTTCAATCAATGAAACAAGACTGGAGGTTCAGGTCAGAGCTACTCAGCTTATGACTTATAAAAAACACTGAAGCATTTTGAGTTTGCTATTCACAAGAAGCACCAGCTCATATGAACCATGCCTTGTAAAATATATGTCTTGTGTATGTGTGTATGTATATATAAAACAATAAGCAGGTTGGGTGTTTATTATGTGTGCTCAGTGAAGGCACAAAATTATAATTGTTCATGAGTTTTTAGTTAAATCACATTTTGTTTATCTTGTTATTTAGATGAATATCAGATTATTCCAAAGAGTTCACATACATTTTCTTTCCACTGCATTGTTAATGTTATTATGGTATTGTTCGTTCAGTTTCCTTTTTACATGTTACGTCCTCTAGAAATCCACCCAATAAACATGGCTTTCACCTGATGCAAGCCATGAGATTTGCTGTAGAAGAAATCAATAACAGCACTGGACCACAGGCTCTTTTACCAGGAGTGAAGCTGGGCTACCAGATGTACGACATCTGCTCAGGACCAGCCAGTGTCTTGGCCACACTGGACCTGCTGATGCAGCACTACCAGAGCCCCTCCACACCTGGGACAGAGGGAGGCACAGATCCAGCCTATGACAACAGTCAAAGTGCAGTGGCTGTAATTGGGCCAGACAGCAGCAGTAAAGCATTCACCCCTGCTGCACTGCTCGGCGCTTATCTTATACCAGAGGTAAGTTATAAAAAGTCTTAATGATTGTCCTTGAATTTTGATATGGAAAGGCTTGCATACAACAAAAAAATCATCTTTCGCATCCTTTATCCTCCATTGTAGATCTCTTATGAAGCATCAAATCAAATGCTGAGCAACAAGTTCCTCTATCCATCCTTTTTCCGCACAATTCCCAACGACAAGAACCAGGTGGCAGCTATGATCCAGCTGTTAATTCATTTCAACTGGACATGGATTGCTCTCTTGGGCAGTGACAATGACTATGGCCTGCAGGGCATGCAGAGCCTGTCCCAGCAAGCACCAGACTACAATATCTGCATAGCCTACCAAGGAATCATCCCCACACTCAGAGATGACACAGTCCAAACTATGAGGAGCATGGTGGACAGCATACTGTTGACCAAAGTTACCACCATTGTAGTCTTCTCCAGCAAGTCAATACTCAGTGGCTTCTTCCCATTTATCATAGAGCAGAATGTGAGAAAGAAGGTGTGGATTGGGACAGAGGACTGGTCAGCGGCTACTCTTATTTCGAGCATTCCTAGGATCCACACCATTGGCACTGTGATCGGCATCTCCATCCAAAATGCAGTTATGCCTGGTTTTGAGGAGTTTGAGAAAAAGGTATTGGATGTGATGGAGCAGAGTGACACCCAGAAACTCTCTAACGGCTCCACAAGCCCAGGCAATGACTGTCTGCAGAGCTCAGACCTGTACAGCCTCACCAGGAAGAACTTCTTACTGGAGAAATATGACATCACCTCCTCTTTCAATGTTTATAAAGCGGTGTATGCTGTGGCTCATGCTCTGCACCAGACTCTAGGGTGTGATTCTGGAGAGTGCCAGAGGATGAGGGTTCATCCATGGGAGGTGAGCAGATGTAAACTTGTGTTTGAAAAACTATAATTTGTCAGGCACTGACATTTTCCTTTCTACTTCAGCTTCTCTCGAGGCTCAAGGAGGTACGGTTCTTGCTGGGAAACACCTCTGTTTACTTTGATGCGAATGGTGACCCACCCACTGGATATGACATCATTTCCTGGATTTGGAGGGGAACAGACTGGTCTCTTAGACTGGTGGGCTCCTTCAGCCCATATCCCATTACACTCACAGTTGATGATGATCAGATTGAGTGGTATGACACAGGAGACTCACGCCCAGTAAGACTCTTTGTATGTTATTTTTTTAAGTTTTTAGTTTTCTCCTTTCAAGATTTCATTTGGATCAAATATGGTACAGCTATTAGTGAGAAATCTAAAACTGGGTTTATGAATTGATGAAATTCTGAATGTAAACAAATTGTTTTGATTGCTGCAGAAAGCCCCGAACAAAGAAATAGTTCAAATTTACAACAGAAAATATTTATTCCAATATAATTTTTAATGAAACACCTATGCAATCATAAATTAATAATTTGTAGAACCTCTTATTTTAAAAGCAAGGTCTATTGATACACTGCAGCAAAACACTGAACTTTCAGTACTTTGCATCATTTAAGTGCAATGAATTCCAAAGGAATTTCATTGCAATAAATGAGAGTACACTTTTCATTTTGGACATCAATCTCAGTGAGATTACCTAAACAAATAAAGATGATTATAATTTTTCTGAACTCCCTGTTGAGGTGCCACTGTCCATCTGCTCTACACCTTGCTCGAAAGGCTACAAGAAGCTGCTGACCGGGCAGCACAAGTGCTGCTTCGACTGCCTGAAATGTCCGGCTGCCACCTTCCTCAACGAAAGTGGTAAAATACTGTAAATACGTTTATAAAAAACAAAGAACCTGAAAAATATTCAGACAAAAAATAAATAGGACCAGGGCAGATGAAAAGGTGTTTCCTAAATGTGATGTTTGCTGCATAGAGTAAGATTAAATGTCCTAAATAAATGAAAGTGCTAAATGAAATTGGAAAGATTAAGAATGTCAAAAACCCACCTGTTCTGTAATGGCAAAGATGGGAAACTGAATGAGCCAACATTTCTGAAATTGAATACATCGTACAAACCGGTTATACTGTATGTTTTGACCTTGATTGTTACTGTAGCATCATCAGTGGTGCAACAAAGACTATGTACCCTGTAGACATACTAAAATTACACTTAAATTATTAAAATTGAAGTGCAAGACAAAAAGCATCAATCAGTCAGGCAGTCCATGAGTCAGGACAGAAATCACACAAACACAAGAGAGACAACAGGGAAGAAGTGACAGCTCTTTTAAGTCTTGTAATCCTTCAGTATAGGTTTCCTACTGTAGTCTGCTTAAAACTTAGGAATTAACTAATATCCAATTTAAACAAAGCGAACAAAATGACCAAAACTCCACCACAGCAGTGTATAAAGGTATATTTTCCAGGTGTTGTGTCTGAAGTGGACCAGCAGGTGGTGCTCATACTATTGCCTAATGCAGGATCCAAACAGCTTGAAGTGAGCTTTTTGAAAGGGGTTGCTGTGCCTAAAATGCAGTTTACCACTCCTAGCAATGTATTTGCTATGGTTTTTTTTTCTTTTAGACAAAAGCATCTAATCTTGGGTTAACTCACTAATGTTAAATTTGAACAACTTCACACTGGACAAAACCCAGCTCAGCTTTTACATCCCACATTCTCTCTTCTACTCTGTTTCTCTTCCTCAGAACCCACTAAATGCCAGCAGTGTCTGCCGGAGCAGTGGGCTCCTCCGGGCAGTGATCGGTGTCTGAACAGGACTGTCGTGCTGCTTGCCTGGGATGACCACCTCTCCATCGTCCTACTGTTCTTTCTGGCCAGCTGTCTTCTCATGACCTCCAGCACTGCAGTAATCCTTCTGCTCAACCTGAATACACCTGTGGCCAAGTCTGCCGGAGGTCAAACCTGCCTCCTAATGCTGGCAGCCCTGACTGTTGCTGCCATGAGCTCTTTATGCCATTTTGGCCAGCCATCTCCTCTGGCCTGCATCCTCAGGAATCGCCTATTCATCTTCAGCTTCACTGTGTGCCTGGCCTGCATCACTGTGCGCGCCCTCCAGGTCGTCTGCATTTTTAAATTTGCGTCCAAGCTGCCGCTGGCATATGACAAGTGGGCCAAAAAACACAGGCCAGAGTTTACCATTTTCCTGGTGTCCATTACCATTTTGCTCATTTCTGTGATCCACATGTCCCTCAGCCCTGCCAGACCATCCCGGGATCTTGCTTTCTATGATGACAAAATCATCCTGGAGTGTAGTAACAACTTTTCACCTGGTACTGGCATAGAGCTAGTTTATGTCTCACTGCTCACTATACTCTGCTTCTCTTTCAGCTACATGGGAAAAGACCTTCCTGCCAACTACAATGAGGCCAAGTGCATCACCTTCAGCCTCATGGTGTTCATGATCTCCTGGATTAGCTTCTTCACTCTCTACCTCATCAGCAGAAACCAATTCACCATGGCTGCTAACGTAGTTGCCATACTCTTCAGCGTGCTGGCCTTTCTTGCAGGCTACTTCTTCCCCAAAATCTATATAATTGTTCTGAAGCCACAAATGAATACAACTGCCCATTTCCAAAACTGCATTCAAATGTATACCATGAGCAAACAATAAAGCCTAAAACAATTTTATTCAATGACAGGTAGATAAAGGGTAGCTACAAATAAAACAGGAAAAATAATGTGAGCACCATGGCCAGTTTTATGTTTTTCTGGGTTCACTTGTTTATTGTATGTGCACAAATAAAGCTGTATAAGATTGGTCTCAGTTGGGGAAATTCTCTTTTCACTGGATCTACATAGGAAGGTCAGAGGTCATACTCACATACAGATCAGTAATTCTGGCTTGGTGTCCCCCGCCTCTCGCCCGATGTCGGCTGGGATTGGCTCCAGCCCCGCTGCGACCCCGTTCGGGACTAAGCGATATAGATAATGGATGGATGGAAGGATATAATGCTGATATATAACAAAAAGAATAATAATAACAATACAATAATAGAATAAATCTGACATCTTTGTGCATAAATTCCTGGAATCCATTTTTACTTGTCTTGGAGCAATTCAGTGATGAACTTACCTACTTAGCTTCGGTCGACAAAACAAGAGACATGATCACCTTTTCAGGAATTCAACAACTGGCAGCTGGTCAAAGAAAAAGTTTCAGAAAAGCAGTATGGCATAAATATCTCATTACATATCAAATATATACACAGTTGGCTTGTCTTGTGTCTATGTGCCTGTGCAACCACACAAACACACACACAGTCACAGTCACAGTGCTGCTGTTGGCTGTTGTTTGACGGGAGAGATGAAAAGGCCTTTTGTGGCTGGGAGGTCAGCGCTATTGACCAGTAAATGTGTGAGTAGAGTCCGAGCTTAGCTTTCCCACAGTCTGTCGGCCCTCTCACAGCTTAATACCCTCAGTCAACAATCGAAGTGTGCCATGAGTGAACAAACAGGAGTTTTATTGTCAGCGCACCAACGACTAGAGCAAGGTGATACTGGGAAGATTACAGAGGTTTTATTATCTTTCCCACACTTCCTTTGATTGCTATTGCTGGGAGTAAAGTTGATGTTAGAGGTGGAGCAGAATTAAAAAAAACTGTACAGTAGATGCCATTAAACCTTCACTTTCAGCAGAGTGGAAGTGTTTATTTCAGTTCCCACATATTGAAAGTTTTAGGTTATCTACATTTTTCTAAACAGCATCATCTTATTAGAAAATGAACTTTTTGGTGTTTTTTAAATTTTTTGGAAGAGAAATTAAAGGAAAACATTTTAGTTAATACAATGGAAAGCCAAGGGAATGTCTTGGTTCCACAAATATGGATTATTTTACAGTTGCATGTAATGAATTTACACATTCAATAGCTTTTCCCTGGATGTCACCAATGCATAAAATCCCATCTTGAATCACTCCCTGGGTGCACATTAGGAGCTGCCTCTATTCCCATGTGTAACTGGAGTGTGAGATAAGCAGCAGCCTCTGATAAGAGAATGACAGTTCATCATTCTCAGTCTGATATGGTTTTATCTTTACTGGTCAGCATGTGATTGCGTCACCCCTGAGTTATTTATGTGTGTCCCATTGCTATAATGTTTTTGTTATGCTAATGGTTCATTATAAAATAAAGAAGCTCCACCACAGTAGCTGCTCATGTCACCTGCATTCACATGACTCCCTGCTTCACCAGCATCTCCTCCACTCACCACACTAGAAACTCGGAGAAAGACATATTCAGAGTTTCAGGATTTTAAGAGTCAGACTGAATTCATTGCTGAATCATGAGCCTACCTGGCTATCTGCTCTTGTGTCTTTTGTGGAGATAATATACATTAACTAGGGATCATCTTAGAGAATGAGTTCCACAAGCAGAAGAAAAAGTGCAAAGAAAAATAAACATTTCAGTTAAAAGACCATTATCAGCACAGCTCTCAGACATAAAGAGACTATCAGGCTGTTGGCAGAGACCAGTCAGGACAGGAAAAGCTGGTGATTCTGTCTAAATTTCTCTGGGTGTAGACAGAGGCATGGGTGGGCCGAGGAAAGTGTTTATCATAACTTACATTTAGATTTCAACTAAACATATTTGTACTTTTCTAAATTCCAACAGATTCTTTTCCTCCATTATTTAAAGCTTTCTTTAGCTTTTTGCTATAAACAGTACTGGTGTGTAAGGCCACTCAACACTTTGGTTGTGTTTTAATCTGTGTACATCTTTTATGTTTTTGTGGAATGAGCTGTGGATTAACAGAATTTAAGTAAACACTGACATGTTTCCTAACATTTAAATCAAAGGAGAGAAATGTATTTTACGTCTAAACATGAATTTTAACTTTACCATGTCTGTATGCACATACTACAAAAACATCCTTGTATCTGTAACCATCACAACTTCCTCTAAGATAAACACAAGCTCGGCACAATTTTAAACTGCTTCATGGTGAAAATGTGTCAAATAAATGCTGGTATGAAGATTTTCTTTATTTAAAAAGGAAATCAGTTTTCTAACAATAAAAATACTTATACATGGTCCCTGGAATAAAAATCTGGATTCCATTTTTTTTAATGATTGTATCTTTTTATTTAATTGTCATACAAATGTTATAAATCAGTTTTAAGAGCTTAAACATGATAGCAAAACAGCAACATCCTCTTACAAAATTTTAACATGTACAACCACTTGCGCACACACACATACACACACACATCATCATCATCATCATCCAGATTCATAAAGTACTGGCATATATAAAAGTATAAGAGAAATATTCTCAACATGTTCTCAGCTGTCAGTAAAACACAGTATGGGAGATATATACTGGTACATCAAACAGTCTAAAGATAAACTCCAGTGGAGTAAACAGCAATTTTAAGAAAACCATTATAACTCAAAATCAAATTCCAGCTTTAAACACAAAGGAAAAGCAAATGTCAGATGGGAATTGAAGTCAAAGCAGGGAAATTTTCAAATGAGTTTGAGCCTTCGCTTTTACTACTTGTCCATCAATATGATGAGCAGCTGGAAATAGATTTCCTACACAGTGAAGGAGAGCAGGTCCCCTCAGGTATCAGAGTGTCTGTGTGACAGAGTCTCTAGCAAAGCCTCCACACGGGGCCTCGGCTGCCGTGGCTCT
>NW_018127886.1:6556799-6558900 GCF_001952655.1 Monopterus albus | reverse complement strand
GAGAGCAGGTCCCCTCGGGTATCAGAGGGTCTGGGTGACAGAGTCTCTACCAAGGCCTCCACACGGGGCCTGGGCTGCTGCTGCTGTCTGGCAGCGTGGTGGGCCTGAGGGTGGAGCAGATTGGTAAGGAGCTGCTGGCTCTCTTGTCCTGATGGAGCTGCTGTTTCTGCTGCTGGAAGCCCCGCAGAGGAGTGACAGAGCCCTCTGTGATGGAGCCCTCTGTGTTGGAGCCGGCAGAGTAGCAGTGAGAGTAGCCTTGGCTGTAGTTTGTCTGACACAGGCCTGGTTGTAGCTGCTGTCTCAGGAAGTTCACAGTCATCTCCAGGATGTCAGCTTTCTCCAGTTTGGAGTTGGGCTCCTGCTTGTGGAACTCTTTCTCCAGGATAATCTTGAGCTGCTCTATGCAGCTGTTGATGCGATCTCTGCGCATTTTCTCCACAATAGGTTTTCTCAGCTGCAGAAGAGCAAAAACAACCAGGTAAGTACATGATTCAAGTCAGCAATAAACAATCAGATATTGGTACTATACAAGCTGATGCAAAACCATTACTCACTTTGATGTTGTCTTTCTCAGATATCCTGATGTGGTGAATAGAGGAGTAGTTGGTGGAGCAGGGTGCCATGTCTGCAAAGGCGAGGTTCAGTTCAGGTTTGTTCAGATGGCAGTGTGAGCTGTGGTGTCTCTGGAGGAGCCGCTCCTCATTTTATACTGGGAGATTAGCATAACAAAGCCATGTGGCTCAGGCCAGGCTGGGGTTCCCACACACTCACCGGTGGGATTCCTAGCACAACAATACAAGACACATTAATAACTCATAGATGTATCTGTGCATGGGCGTTTCCCAAGATAAGCAACAGGAAATTAACATTTTATCCAGTGTTCATCTGAGAATTTATCACTGGGTTAGTAATGGTCAGAATATGGTTTTTAAAACATGTGTAACAAGGAGGAATGCTACACAAAAAGTGAACATCTTCAAAGGGGGGGGTAACAGCAATTAAGGACCAAAAGCTCCAGTGCAATAAAGCAATATAAATTACAGGCTTTCATTTTCTCTTCAAAGAAAGGTTAAGCTCCTCAGAGGGGAAAGAAGCAATTCAGTGAACAAAAAGAAGAATTTGCACACATGAAATGTTATTTTTTTTTTGTAGAAAGTCTTGATCACATAATCATCACAGTCAGGATAAATGATGATTGAAACGAGGCGTCAAACAAGAGAGAAACGCCAAATCTGGAATGGAATCATCAAGGTCAAAAAAGAGTGATATCAACTGGCTGCAGGTGAAAAATTTCATTTTCCACCTGTTGCGTTTGTAACTACTGGCTGCTGCTCTTTGTCCATCCAGGCTCCCACAGTAAACTTCGACGTTTCCTGGTGGAAACACTGTCATAACAATCTGAGGAGAGACGCGGATCAAAGGCTGCTGCGGACTCGAGCCTCAGGTGTGAAACCCGGCAAGTGGCCACGCTCCGAGTCGGAGACGGCGCGTGGTGCGCACAGCACGACGCACTTTGCTGTTCCTCTCATTAACACCACACAACAAGGACAGCACACTTAACCCTTCTTTCATCCATTTTACAGAAAGAAGACAAAATGGCGCAAAGTGTGCTCAGTTAATACATTCATAGGAAATAGCTACAACAGAAAGGAGCAAAGATCAGAAAACATTTCTCATAACTGAAGCCCTACATGCTGGAGAACCACAGGTGTTATAGGCTACTACAGTGTGTGGGCTGGATGGGCCTGCAGACATATCAGGAATATAGATGGTCAGAAAGTTTTAAAAACCTTTGTAAATATCCCTGTTGTCTGGAGACGGTGTTGATGACAGGAGATGTATGAAAGTTATCCCTCACAGAGATTAAGTTGCCAACTTATTTCACTAAACCTATACTTTTTCTTTTTGAGAACTAAATTATTTTGGTACTTGGACATCAAGCATTGCATAACACTAACTTGTGGACATTTAATCTTAGTTACTTAGCTTTCATGTTTTGTGAACATTTACATTTTTTCAGAAACAGTTATGTGTGGTGAAACAGGTCACATTTGGATCATTGTTATTCTTAGTCACAGATTAGTGACAAGAGTCCTGCTGA
>NW_018127886.1:6499468-6556780 GCF_001952655.1 Monopterus albus | reverse complement strand
GATCTTCTCTTATTTCCCCTAAAGGCCTGCAGGCCCTGTTGTAAGTGAACTGTGTCAAATTAGTGTCAAGTTAATGGCATTATGAGCAGGGTGGCAGTGTGCCTCCGGGGGCCCCCATCACTGGCTGGCCCCAGATGTGAAGCCTGCCTTATGGATGCAGTGTGAGTAGTCCAGTCTCTCCAGTTTCCCACCAGTCCCCAACATCAGGGTAAATGAGCTACAAAAGCCACACTGCTCCCCAATGCTCCACCAGGAATGTTAATTGTTCTTTTGTTGCAGGACAAACAGAAACTCTGTGCATCAGCCCATCTGGGAAAAATCAAGTCAAGTGGCTTCACTGCTCAGCACAAAGTCTGCATTTGGTCTGTGTGGACTCTTTAAGGCTTCAGCCAAGTTTTAACGCCATAACAGAAAAACTACACTCCATTATATGATCTGCCAAGACTAAGTGTAGGCACCAACACACAGTTTTAAAGTATGATTTTTTTTATGTACTTTGTCCTCTGACATTCAGCGGAGCAATTTTCTGCAAAAAATAAAAACTTCATGTAAAGTTTTCCTTTTTTCAAGTAGCTCACTTACCTAAGATTATTTTAGCAATGATTGATGTCAACATTAAATAACTTATAATAAAGATTAAACATAACCACAACAACAACAAAACCATGTCCTTTTAAAGTATGATCACACTGTTAGACTTTGGTTCTTGTTACCATTGCTAACTCTGAGAGACGAGACAGTCCAAGTAACTTCAAAACAGTGCTGATTTATTCAAAGGATCACAGGCAAAATTAACATTACACGCTCAGGTATCTTGCACCTCCAACCTGCTCGCAGGCAGATGTAAGATGAAAGACCCTGAACCCACCAGGCCTATACATTATATCCCCTCGGTTGGGCTAGCCCCATACTACACAGAAACATCAACCGAGACGTCTCTGGTGCCAGCTTTGCAGCTGGTCATAGCAGTAGTCAAAACATGGAGCAAATCAATGTGTGTGTGTCTGTTGATTAAGTGGTGTGTAGCTAAAAACATTCTCACACGACTTCTAGTACATGTTGTGACATTAGACATAAGAACATAATATGGCTAAGGCTACAGTTATACACATCATAATAATAATATTGAACACCCTGTCTGCTGACAGTCATCAACTCTTCTCTCTAGTATCCTTGACCAGATGTACCCTGTAGAAACTCATAAGCATGTCTAAGCATTTAACAGTCTAACTAGACATCCTATCTCCACTAAACATTTCTAATACATAAAGTATCTATCCAATTTCTATCTGACTAAAAATACCTAACAACACACTGGCAACATTTCCACCTCATGTAAACTGAAAGTAAACAACTAAAATTAGAATAAATGAAATAATACAAATGTCCTAAAAATTGAAGGTAAATTAATATTTAATTTTTTCCAAACTTTCAGATCACTAACACGCTCCTTTACAAGCTGCCAGAATTTGCTCAAGCATTGTAAACAAATAAATAAATATCAAAACAAGGCAACAGCAACATTTTATGGGCTTATTTGATAAATGAAGTATAAAGTAGTGTTTCGAAGTACTTTAGAGATTTAAAAATTATTAAAAGACATCGAGAATAAAAATAAACTACACTAAAATAATGCAAGTACCCATAGGGAAATGTCTTGTTAAGGACCCAGCAGTGAGTAATCGTACAGTACAACAGCATTTGAGTCAGTGTGCTTAGTTACTTCGCTCCTGTGCCCATCTGTGGGAGTCACATGTGATGTTCTAAAATGTCAAGTAATCACCATCACATCCATTCAAAGCCAGAAGAAATGCCTAGTCTTCTATTTCTCCACACAGGCTGTTAAGTCACATTCACGTTTGGCTTTATTATGTCCTCTCCACTGACTTCATTGTTGACATGTTTGTGTGAATTTGTGCCTCTGAGAGTTAATGTGCACCACACGACTGCTGAACTCTGTCTAAAGGTGTGTGAAGACGAGCAACCTGAAAGAAATCCTGTCATAAAGTCTCAGTCACTGCTCTGACTTGCAGCCTCCCATCAGCCATCTCTCTCTGTGAGTGCAGTATCTCCCGATTCCCACACTCTGCACCTATTCACTGGCCCTGAGACAGGAACAATAGAAGTGTGTCTTGTTACACATCACATTAGCTACGGTGTTTGATCTCCTGTTGAAGGGGGAGGGGAGACCGCTCCAGCCAGACCATCTGGCCTGGCCAGCTAGACCCTGAGAAAGTCCCAGGCATGCCGTACTCTTCACAAACCTCTGCCCACACAAATAGTTGTGAAAGACTTTTGTGGTACTTGAGACATGATTCAAGCACTGGACAACATACCACAACCACCACAACAGAAGTGGGACATATGACATGCAGGAGTGTCTCCTGGTGTTTAAACACCTGTGTGCCAGTAAGATAAGATGATGCTAACGGTCCCTGTGGGAAATACTGAATGAATAATAATAACAACAGCAATCATAATAATACAAGTGAAAAAGTATGACATACCAAAGAACAGCTGCACAACCACCTGCAGTGAAATTTGTTTTTCATATCAACATTTCCCAGAATAATGTTAATGACAGTTTTTAAACATAACTGATACAATTTTGAGGTACTGTACTTTGATTATTTTCATTTTCTGCTACTTCATACTTTGACTTCACTACATTTCAGAAAAAATATTGCATTTTGTACTCACTATATTTATTTGATAACTTCAGTTACTAGCTACTTTTCAAAATGAGGTTTATAAAACAAAATACAGTATAATGACAAGATTTATTGATCCTTGGTGTAAAATTGACAAGCTACCCAGCAGCTACCCAGCAGTAATTCAAGTTATAAGCATATAAAGTAGTTAAAATGAGCTCTTCCTTTATCGGTTGTAACATTAAATTTGTTGTACACAATAATACATCAATAATTATAATTGACTAATATGAGATACATTAATGTAAATGGTGACATTTTGCATAATGAGTACTTTTACTTATGATTGTTTAAGTATATTTTATGATAATACTTTTGTACTTCTAGTTAAGTAACATTTTGGATGTAGGACTTTTACTTGTAACAGAGTATTTTTACACTATGGTATTGTTACTTTTACTTAAGTAAACAATCTGAGTCCTTTTCCACCACTGACTAAAGCTGAAAAATGTTCTTTAGCAACAAATCACTGCCTGTCAAAACACACTACCTGGGCATCTAGATATTATTATGTTGTCTGCACATTAGTAACAGAATAAATACAATTTTGTTCCATTTTGTACCAGTGTACCAGAGAATACCAAATGTGTAAATGTGTTCAGCATTACTGTTTAAATGAGAGACACCTCCAATGGAGTTATGTGCACAGTCTCTGCCACAGTATGTCTAATTCTGACAATTTTTTGATTCTAACTAAACAAAATGAAAGCTGTATTTTCAAAAGCATGAACACACACACACACACTTACTACTGACTCAGCAGAAAGGAAAACAAAGTGAACATGCACCATCACCTATACTGACCTGACAGGCTACTCAGACTGTTACAGGATTCAAACCTGGTCCCTGAGCAAGGTCCATGAGTGAAGCTGATGTGAGAAGTAAGGCCATGAGAGAAACATGACTCCATTATATGATTTTTCGAGACAAATGTATATATGATTTTTTTGTGTACTTTGTCTTCTGACACTCAACACAGCAGTTTTCGACAAAAAAGCAAAAACATCACTATTGTTCATGTCTGCAAAACTTCGTGTGAAGTTTTCCATTTATTTTTTTAGTTCAAAGACAAACTTCTCAAAGAAGTAATTCATTCAAATTCTTTCAGCAAAGACTGATGTCAACATAACATGCCTTTATAAAAGGTTTTCATGTGAAGATACACAAATATCTCTTATGAACATCACAATTGAACAGTTAACAGGTAAAATCTCAGCAGTACCACACTTTCAGAAACAGACCAAATAATGGTTACAAATAGTTAGAATAAAATCTAATCATAATGCGATTTACAGTAAAACTGGATCCATGGGATCCATGTTGTTGATTCATCATCATCAAGCTGATGAAACTGTCAATTAGTGATACTCGGTATCAAAGACAGACATTTCATTAAAACTGTCTCAAACACTGAAAACATTTCAACCCAACATGGGTCTTATAAGAAGATAATTCAGCTGTTTGCAAGCTAAATAAAATCTAGTTTTCCAACAGGAACAATAAACACAATCACAGAGTAAAAACCCTATATTACACAATATATGATGTGTATACACATGGTGTACATATTCAGTAAAACCTGAATCATTTCAGTCCTTCCTAAGGAATACTGGCACGCTGTGCCTTTTCACCCACACTAGCAAAACACTAAGAAATATTCAATCTCCTGCCAAAGCAAAAGGAAACAGACTCCAATGAGTCTTCAACTTTCTGTCCATGACGTTCACTGATGTAGCTCTCGTTCTCTTTTCACGCTGCCTCCATCCTACCAGGGTCTCCACAGAGCACCGCCAGCCTGGCTCACACCTTTGTTGGAGTTGACCTGATGGAGAGGAGAGCCAGGAGGGGAGAGGGTGCAGGGACTGTGGCTGGACCTGCCGGACGCCTGCAGGCCCTGGAAGTGGCTGATCAGGCGTCTGTGGGCCTGGGTCTGGACCTCGCAGTGGGCCAGGAAGCTGATGGCCTCCTGTACACAGCGGGAGTAGCCGTCGCCGGCTGTCACCAAGCCAGAGGCCATGCTGGCACACTGCTGCTTCTTCTGCTGCCAGCTTCTCAGATAGGACACAGCCATCTCCAAGATGTCTGCTTTCTCTTGCTTGGAGTCAGGCTGCTGCCTGAGGAACTCTGGACCCAGCAGGGATTTCAGCTGCTCAATGCTGGTGTTGATGCGGTCTCTGCGCAGTTTCTCCACCATTGGCTTTCTAAGCTGAAGAAGAAAAAAACCCAAAACATTTAGTCCACTTACAGACTGGAAACATTTTCATAATATATGAACGCTTTTCATCAAGAGCATTAAGAAAGTATATAGAAGGACATCTACCTTATGAGCAGGAGTCAGGTGTTCTTTAGAGTAGCTTGCTTGTCCAAACACAGTGGGTGCCATCGCTGCAGTCAGAGTCACTCCTGTTCAGTCTGAAGAGCCAGTTGAATCTGAGCTGCCTTCTCTTCTGCCCCTGCCCTGTATTTATACACCCAAATCTCCATATGAATGTGTGGGTCTTGGGCTTGTTGGAGTTTCTCACAGTCCCTGGGCCAATGAGAGCACTGGGAAGGGCTTTGAGGAACGCGGGGCTGCCACATGCTCAATGAAGTGTTTATAGCTGTGGGTACAATGAGAGTATCTCTGGGGAGCAGGTGGAGGAATAGATTGTGAGAGAAAGAACCCAGGGTGGAGAGGGTGGGGGGTGTAGCTGAGAGACTGACCCAGTGCTTGTGTTGATATGGGAAAGTGGTGACCCCAGAGGGAAGCACGCCGCTGTCCCCTGTCATCGCCACCGCCACGTAATTGAGCACAAAGTGCCTCAGCCACCAGGCACACGTGGGTGTTACATAGGGCCAGCCATCTGAAAAGACCTATATGCTGCCATTTTGACCAGTTTGAGATGGAAGACTTCCTTCATACAGCGGTGCAACAGCTGAGGCTGATAGAAAAAGAGCTTCTCTGCAAGTTTTACAGCTTAAAAAATCTGCTTGATAAGGAAAGGAGAACATGTCCCCATAACAACTAGATTTTTATGAGCATGTTATTATATAAATCAGGAGAGATTTTTGAGTTTCTGTTTTGTCTGTGCATGTCTGACCGGTATGGAGTGGGCAAAGTGATGTCAGGTACTTTCACAAATCATAATTATCCAAAATATCTGTTGGAAAAAACCTAAGCATACAGATTTCCTGTACAAAGAAATGTGATCACTGACATCCAAGTTTTCATGCAAATTATTTTGTTAGTTTTGTTTATTAGTGTTATTGTCTCAGTGCTCGTGTTTCCTGCCTTGTTGGACTTTATGTTATGTTGCCATGCTCCCAGATCTCAATAATTATTTTTGTAAATACAATGTTAACTTAACTAAAAATGACATTTTTAAAACTATGGAGTCCTGAGGAAGCAGGTTTGCTGACAGGTTGGGAGTTTAGTGTAAATGACATAGTCAGTTTATAACTAATTATGTTTTTCTTTACTTACTTGTTAATTATTCAGCTACTATTTAATTCAAAGGGGACATATTTTCAGGCACTTTAAAATAACCACTACATCATAAAACAATAAGGGGTTATTTCGAGACTTCTTGATAGTCTTGAGCTATTTGTTTTAGATACAGCTCTAAGCATCTGAACAGCTTCCACACTCCCAGCACATGCTCATGCATCAGGCAAATCCCCACACTCTCATTCACTTTCCCTCATACACACACACACACACACACACACACAGTTGGCTGATCTGGCTGCCTCTGGCCACGTCTCAGTCACACGCTCCCTTCCTGCCTGTTTGGAACGTGGGAGCGACTGTGTTCCCGGGCTTCCCATACTTTAGTGTTAATGACACTGAGGCTGGCTGCACAAAGGAAGTGTGCCCCATCAAACAAAGAACGACACACACACACACACACCCAGGAAGACACGGCTGTCAACAGGGCTTCTAGGCACACCATCTGGACGGATCGTACACTATTGTCAGCCAATCAAGCATTGGAGACACTCACCGTGAGAACTGGAGAGGCTGAAATAGAGACAGAATGTTAGATAAAAAGAAAAGCGTGGGGTGGGGCGGCACAGGATAATTTGATGACTTTTTTAAGTTTGTAAAGGAAAGGGTCTAAAAATCATTTTGTCATTTTGTATGTGAGATAAACTGTTGTGAATATAAATCCACATTACATGGGTGCTGCAACAGAAACATGACTTGGTTAAAAGTAACATGACAAACTAAAGAACTGGCAGTTGTCATTAAATTTGTGATGCGACTCTTACAGCGGCAACTTCTAAATTTATTCAAATACTCATTCAGCTTTTGACATAACACCTCCACCATGCTGTTAAATGCCCTCCATGTAGCACATCCCGGCAGATGTTTTTACCCAGTGTTCTCACCACATACACTCCCAGTCGAGCTAACGAGAATATCTCCATCTTTGTAATGCATCAGCTGAGAGCCCAACAGAGGGCCCCTCCCACCTGTTTGTGTGGATTGAGGCCATGTACCCCATGAATTCAACTTATTCATTCACATGCTATTGTCCTACGATTACTTTGTGATTGGCCAACCCGTGTGAGAACCAGCATAACATTAAAGAAATGGGAAGGCTGGTATGAGTATATAAAGGATGGACTTCTTCATGGGTAAAATCATAACTCTCTTGTACCTGACCCAGGCCTGGACTAAGTGGACGCCATCTGACTGCATAGACAACATGAAGGATCATCACACAACGTAAGCTCAGATGGATAAAACTCATCTGCAGAAGTTTAATTTGCTTATCTTCAGATCATTTCTTTTCTTTAAAATGTTTTTTCATTTAAGGTCATAGGGTCAGGAATGTTTAGCAGTTTTGGTTTTGTATCCAACTTTTGCACCTTTGTGATACAAATATTTGACTCACCAGTTATTACTGAAGCTTTTGACTGACTGCTGGACAGTTGTTGCTGTTAAAGGGTCAGTTCACCCAAATGACCAAAAACATTTTCACACTTGGGCCTAGTTTAGGTTTTATTTGCATGTCTGAGTTTTACTGATGCAATTGATGTGGATTTCCACATTTCCAATCCACAGAATACGCTGAACAACTCACAGGCACTAATCTTCAGTAAAAGGCATAGTCAATGAAAACGTTTCACAAAGAGGTCTGTAAACTACCAGGAGTACCACGGAAACTGATAATGGAAATACCTGCTGCTGTTGAAATTTCTAGGTTGTTCCCTGCTTGGGTGAACCACAGATTCCTTTTACCTCCTTTGGTGCAGCAGCAGAAGCAGTCTCATAAATATCTAAACACGTGAGGAAAGAAATAGCTCAAAAACACTAGTGGAAAGAAAATAAGACTTGTCGTGACTCAACCCTTTACATAGGTCCTATGATTGAGGGCTACTGTTATCAACCCAAGTTAAACCCGCTGTCTGTGTATCCAACATTAATCTGATGTTTGTTGTCCCTGCCCAGGATGTGTAAGATGATGATTTTTGAGAGGAAGTGCACAGACAGAGCGGTGAGACTCCGCACATCCCTGGAGAGCCAACTCACCACTAGAGTGTCTCACTCTGACGTGTGGGACAAGACGGTCTCCATATTCACAGTGAAGAAGGCCTTGCTCTTCCACAACGGCTACACCAGATCCTCTAGAGGGGCCATGAGGCTGTTTCCTTCACCTGCCGAGGATGTGGCACCGCTGTGCTGACCGTGACAAGCAGACACACACATCAATACAAACATGTGGGACTGTGTGTTTGAAAATCTACAAGCCCTGACGCATAGCACATAACGGCACTATGTCAAGAAGTTCCACATTGAAAACATTTTTCAGATGGAAAAATATTTTAAAGCTTTTTTTCCGTTTTAATCTACAAGCCCTGACGCATAGCACATAATGGCACTATGTCAAGAAGGTCCACATTGAAAACATTTTTCAGATCGAAAAATATTTTAAAGCTTTTTTTCCATTTTAAAACTTTTATTTGGGTGTTTTCACCAAGTATATGTAAAGGTAGACTTGATGGGAGTTTTTAATCCATCTATGACCATTTACACTGTGAACTTATTGGCCCTCAAATGGGCGTTAAACTGTGCATTTTATGCCTTAAGCCTTAGTCCTCTTTTAAACAGGTCACTCAGACCAAGTTGTTGAGATTTTGTTCAACTTGAAGCCATATTCCCTTGTATAAAGGGAAACGTTTATGCCAATGCATACTATATTTTGTTAGTTTGTACAGTGATACTTTTACCTGTCATATATAAAGCCATGAGTGATATGTGCAGTATGTGCTTATTTGAAAATAGTTTTGACCGTTAGAAACCCTTATTTCCCCAATGCCAGTGTTTTGACCAGTCACTGTGTTCAGTTTTATTGTTAACAGATTTTGCATTTTGTTCAGAGTTGACACTGAAAATAGTGAACATCACAAACCAGTTTGAATGAATATCGCCCTCTAATGGCCTTTATACGGCAACAACTGGATTCTGGGCTCAACACCTCAGAAGTGCAGGCGAAATTTCCAGTAACACTTTATTTTACAGGTCTGTAATCCCCTGTCTATTTCCAAAAAATGTCCTCAGACTTTTAGTGGAGAGAATCATATAATTTGGAACCAATTACAGGTAAAAATCGGGCTGATCAGTTACTTCTAAATGCTACGCTAGCACAAACTTGAACCTTTTATTCAGAGCACAGGCGTAACATCTTTCTACAAACAACCATACAATTCCGGCTAAATGAAGAATAAAATTTCAAATATTAAATGATATTAACCTCAGTAGATCAACCAAAAAAAAAAATGTTTTTCTATAATTAGTACCAAAATACATCTCTTTCCAGAAAACTCAAGAAATAAGAAAATAGCAGACCTGTAAAATAGTGTTACCAAATTTTTTATAAAATTTTTTACCCAAAATTCTTTTGCTTTTTTCCAAGACTAAACAACTATGAATATGCCTCTGCACAGGACATTTCCATCAGCAATGACAAACTATCATGTTCTGAGCTGAAAAATAAATGTTTTTGTGTATATGCAGATGGGAGTGCTTTTTTTTTTTTTTTTTTTTTTTACTGTCAACAGTAGCTAGAATACAAGACATAACGTTGGATCACTAGTATATCTTACAGCTTTATTAATCATAGGTTAAATTAAAAAAGCAGGTACTCTGCAACAGTTAAACATTGTAGCAGGGATTATGCAAATTAAGAACAAACACTGAACTCCACACCATGCTTTCAACTCTTGAGTACCAAGGACACCACTTTAACTTTGAAAGCTGATCAGTCACTGAAGATACAAACCTGTTCTGGGGATCAACACAGGAGTGTTGCGTGTGACTTTAGGGAAAACCAAAATCTAATTTAGACTGTGTAGAGGCCCAAGAAATAAAGAAACTGCAGTGGAAGAAAAACTGTCAGTCAAAGAAAAGTGGGTTGATGGATGTAATGTATGTCTGCTTTATTATTCAATTAGACAGGTCTGATATTTCACTGCAACAGATGGAATCTTTCACAAGTCCAAAGTTCACTTTGTCACCAAGACATAGCTTTATGGCGAAAAAAAAAACAAAAAACAAACTTTTATTCAATGTTCTTTTCCTCATTTAACTTCTGAGGTTGATAAAATAAACCTTATACATACACACCAAATCAAAAATCTTTTTCCTGTCACCACTCAAATTCCAGTTAGAACCTACATGAAGACCAAACAGCAAAAGCCTGAAGAAAAGAACAGGTTAGTCTGTAACCACGTGACACTGAAACCTTGTCATTTTAAAAAACCTTGACCAAAACCAAATGTAAACAAAACAAAGGTGGAAACGATAAAATCAAATGCCACTCACGATACAGGGCAAGTCAAATCCCAAAACATTTTTGTTGTTTTAACACTGCACCCCAATATTTGGGGCAGGGGGTTTGAAAAGCCAAAAGCTATATCCACACTAAAACAGAATTCATAAATTATCCCCATAAGCCAGTTATTTTTTTAACATGAATTATTACATTTTTTCAGTTCGCCAATCTGCGGCAATCTGCGATGTCCTTAAAAGATAGAGCAACGGTGAAGTTTCAGGTTCACTGGTGGTAACAGTTGTGAACCAAAAAATACACAAACACATCTCTGGTTCAGTGAATCCTGGATGTGTTGTGTTGAGTTTCACAAGAAACTGAATCATGTCCTATAATCTAGACTGAAGTGTCTGAATCAGAGGGGCAAGCAGGTCAAATTCTGTCTTAGTGTGTTCCCCCCACCCTTTACCAGCATTGTGTTTTTGTGTTAAAAGTTAGAGATGTTGCCAAAAGTAGATGAGTTTTTTTTTTTAGACTATACATAGATTCTGCTTAAAATTAATCTGAAGATGTCATATGGGGGAGGGAGGTGAGTGGGAAGCATGGTGTATACTCTGTATGTACCCTGCATGTGTGTCAGTGTGTAAAAAGATATATATTTTTTGTTGGTAGGTGTCCCAACATTATTTGGGAGGGCTGTTGTGTGTTGGAAGGGTGTGGGATGAGGTTGGCCATCAGGGCAAAGAGTTCAGCAAATCCTGCAGGAAAAGGTCTGGGTCTGTGATTTCAGAAAGGAGACCTGGAAAAGAAACATGAGATCAAGATTCACAATAACATTCGCACCACATCACAAGTTAGTGTGTAGTCAAGGCAAGAACTTAAAGCCAAGTGTTGACCAGTCATAAATCAAAAGTAGAGCTGCATCAGTTCTTGGGAGTTGGGTTGTAGATTTGTCCTGTTTTCCCAAAATAAATCATCTTGAGTATAATGTCTAAAGTGCAAAAGAGTCTATGTTCCAAGTTCGACAATCAGGCAGTTATAAGGTAAATCAGGTGTGTATGTACATATACTGACCTACGACATCAAAGAACTCTGACAAGGACTCAGCAGGCATGAGTTCATCTTGGAAGGTCCTGAGCACGCGCTCCGAGGCCTCGTAGATGGGCATGTCGTTGTGACGGACATATTCTGCCAGTGAGAAGGACCAGCCCCCCTCTGTGTTGCTAGTGGGTACTTTCTGTATGGCCCAAAAACAGAGACGAGAAAGGCAGTGACATTTCTTATTGCAATTTAAGTCCGAATACTACATCATACTGTATGTTCCACATCACAACACTGCACGACTGTCTAGATGGCATCAAAGAAAGGACATCTGTCCCTTGACCATATTCAGTTGTTTTTTTTTGCATTGACTTCAACATTCAGCTTTTTGTCATTTGTCAAGGCTGCATTATCTCTAATTATGAAACTCAAACTTAGACTCACCCCATCTCTGCATTATAACTAAAATTGCAAAGAACAAACTTGAAGTGAATTCTGGATTAAAGTGTATCAAAGCATCCAAAATACATTAGCACATTCATAGTAGAATACCACAGGTTCACATCTGTGGAGACAACATTCACATAGGGTTGTAGCGGTTTACTGGTATACCATAGTAGGAGAATACCACTAAAAAACACCTGTTTTCATTCCTTTGAGGGTCATCGTAGCTGATAATAATAGCGACTGCATAATACCGTAATACCTTGATATTTTCTGAGACAGTTATCATACCGAGAAAATCTCATACTGTTGCAACCGTAAACTCACAACAGTGAAATTTTAACACAATTACCCTGAACATGTCGTAGACAAGATCCACCAGGCCCCAGAAGAGAAGAGGCGAACGATAGACTGCATATTCCTTTGGTGCTTTGTCTGTGAGTCTGATATTAAAAGCAAAGAAGATGAAGACAGGGAGATTATTTTGAAATAAATTGTAATTTGAGATGAAAGCATACAAAACAAAATGATCATTTAGCAATGGCCCATTTCCAACTTGTTCCAGACTGAATGTACTTGGTTTATGGTAGTAAAGTTGCTGCACCAACCCTGCACCAGTTGTAAAACAAAGATGTAGAGAACAATGAAAAAGAAGCTGAGTGTCATACTTGTTGGTGCAGACTGCTGAGACCTTGCGTGTGTGTGCGGTGACCAGAAGTCTTCGTAAGAAGTATAAACGCGAACTCCTCCAGCGTTCAGGTGGCATGATGTGCATGGCCAAGATGGTAAAATAGTGCGGCCCTTCAACGTCGTATGAGCTCTCCACCCATTTCTCACATGGCTGCTCCTGGAAACTCTGCAGGTTCTTCTCCTCCCGGGACGTAGCCCTTGTACTGATAGTGGCAGAGTGAGATGAGGGCAAGAAATGCATGAGACATGCCACCCCAATGTTGGTCAAATGAGGTCAGATACAGTTTTACATCAGAAAGGTACATACGTGTTGAGCACATAGAGCACAGTGTGGATGATGTAGGGGATGAGGTGGATGTTGCTCTCTCTGCCTCCCCCCCCTGTGTCCACACTGAACGACTGTTCGGTAGCAAAGCGAAGGAACAGCAGTTTGGTATCGTGGATGTTGAGTTGGTACGTGGGCTCCCGCTGGCCTGTACACTCTTGCAGATAGGTGTTATGCCTATGTAGCAGAGAGAAATCCAGTTGAGAATGAGTCACTGAGCATCTTATGGTGGAAACGTTTGGCTGTCTGTGTGCTGATGCATGACTTTACCTTGCTAAGCATGTAGCAAAGGCCGATTCTGGCACATGTGGCCCCCACACTGGAAGCAGCCCATTGCACTTGGTGTTAGCATTCTGGAGAGCAGCACTCTCCCACTCCTCTCGCCCACGGGCCAACCTACCCCGAAGGAAAGAGTAAATAAAAAGCTTGCATTACACAAAATCAAAAGGTAAGGTTGCAGCAAACATCAGCAGGTACATGATGGTGTTGGTCGCTACCTGACAGCTGCCAGATGGCAGTCATAATGGACTATGTTAAAGTGCGACACAGTGCTGTAGCCCTGCTGCTTGCGTGGCTTGTTTTCAAAGTCCTCCAAGGCAACACGCTTTGTGAATGTGTAAATACCCAGGACTTTGGTAGGCTAGGAAAAGAGAGACAAGGACTGAAATGTTAATTCAAACTACCACAAACTGGTTCAATATTTAGTTTTACTCAGAGTTAAAAATGTTGCCTGTTATATCACTTCATCTCCCTAAAGTATTATTGGCAACAGCTGTTATTCAAACTTATTGAATCCAGTCTGAAGAAAAGCTTGTGTCATCAGCTAAAATTTGGAACGACCTGAGTTTTTCAGTAACAGACTATAGAATCATAAGCTTCAAATAAAAATTTATATATATGTGCATTTTGACAATCAGATCTCTAAACACTGCATGAAATGTTCCACTCATAATCATGGAAGTGTTACTGTACCTGGAACTTGTAACCTTCTCTACAGATACAACAGGTCAAGCCTGGCTCTTCTATCAGCTCCTCCATCTGCTTCAGCAGTGATGTCTTAGTAACCACTTGACCCTTTTCATTGGTCTGAAAGGCAAACAGATAAAAATCACACATTTAAACCAAAATTAACTATCAATACTGGGTTGTGTGGTGACATGGTGAAACAAAGTGACAGATGTAAAACAACATTTCAGCAAAGTGGGGAGAAGAACAAAGAAAGCTTAGATCAAAGAGGAGGAGAGTACCGTCATGCCCAGTGTTCCCAGGGCCTTCTGTCTCATGGCCATAGCCATACGCTTCTTCTCAGCTCTGGTCTCCCTACGGGCGGCTTCAATCTTCAGGTTGACGCCACTGTGCTCCCTCAGGGCCTCCAGAAGGTTCTCAGCCAGAGTACCGATGCCCTCGTCACTGGATACCTGCTCCAGCTTGTGCAAGTTGGTTATTGAATCTGTGCCTATCAGCACCTGTACAGAAGACGAGAAGACATCCGGTCATGTTAAACAGGTAGGCATGTTTGTTTGCAAAAGATATGCTGAGTTTGCAAGCTAAGTTATATGTTTCATCACCTAACTTTTTCTATATCTGGGAAGTGTCCCACTTACTCAGTCTTTCACTATTGGGTATTAGGGGGCTTGGATAAATTGTTAATAAAGACTACTTCATACCTGTGTGGGGGGATGCTGGGTAGCCAATCCACGCAGCAATCTGAGAATGAAGGGCAGAGCTGGTCTGGAAAGGAACTTCTTCCAGACATCTGCATCCAGACTAACCAAAGTTCACAACCAGAAGAAAGTTTAAGCAATCAAGCTCTTATATTGATTTTGTTCTATTATCTTTATGCAGTTGAAGCTGTGAGAAACCTACTTTTTGGCATTTGGGATATGTTTCTTCATGTAGTCCAGGGCATTCTGTGTGATTCCTTTCTGGAGAATAAGATCTTTCAGCTGATGGCCATTGCTGTTATTTTTAATTCCAGCAGCAATTTTGCAGAAGCAATCCAAAAACACTTTGTCGTCTGCACTATGCTCCTCATCGTACCTTAGAAAGCAAAGAAGCAGTCAGCTTCACTCAGTCACAAATGTCAAATCCAGAACAATCTCTGGAAACCTGCAGAGCTGTGAAATGATCAGCCTGATAATGTAACAACTTTCAGTATATGGCTGACAGATTTTCTATACATTCAAAGACATTCTCCATGTTGAAAACTTGAAACACATGCTGATTTGAAGATGAAAGCTATGAGATGCCCACTTGTCAAAGCTGCAACATGGTTTGAAACGCTCCACCAAGATCCTCATCTTCTCCAGTTCGCCAAAGGACAGGTAGGGGATGATGCGCAGCAGACCCTGCAGCACGCTGGGGTTGGAGCGCACAAATGGAGTGTTGATCTGGTCTAACAACATGACAAGTTGATCTTTGTCCCCCGTCAGCAGCAGGTTACCCTGTGAAAGACAAATCAGCCCGTTTAAATCAACAATAGATATTTTCAGGCTTTGGTGATATTATGCATCAAAGGTTTCTTTACATCTTCTCAAAAGGAGTTAATGTGCTTTAGATTCTTACTTTGTCCTCTGAAATCTCTGCATTGGCTTCATCCAGAATGATTTCCATGATGCTCAGAACTTGCTCTGCTATGGAGGCTCCGCCACTGTCCTTACTCTCCTGCTCTGCCACTAAAGCCTGAAGGAACAAGGGCATGAAAGCTGAGCTTTATACAACATTCAAAGTAACAGATAAATTGTATTATTCAAGTCTAGTTAAGACTGCACTACAAGTTAAATAGAGTTTTAACTGTCCTGCACCAGAGTCAACCTCCTCCCCACTAATCAGACTACACAACACAATGTTACACAGTAATTGTAAAACTCACCAAGTTTAGAGTTCCCAGCATGACGTTGAGTGTGTTCATCTCTGGTTTGACCAGCTGCTGCCTGTTTATCTTCACCTTCACACAGTAACTGAACAACTTTAGCAAAACCTGTAAGACAGATGTGCACTGGTCAATTCTGCTGCTCTGCTGTTGGGACTCAGGAAAAGTTTGATCACTGTGTTTTTACTGAGGTCAAAAATGTAAGTCTTGTTATGTTTAAAAAAATGTCAGCCTCTTCACTGAACAATGATTTCTTTATGAGTCTAGTTCATCTTAATTAAAAAAGGCAAGTTTATTTTGGATTCACAAGCACTCTTCTAGTGTTTTATTGTAATTAATAGCCATGCTTCTCTTAGCATACAGTCATGGGTTACAGGGCAAATATAATCCATGTTAATTACAAGAGAAAAGGCTGATTTTTCAGATTGTCATCTGATTTTATTTGCAAAATTCTGCTGGTGTCTGTTGTTACTAATTCTATTATTCAGGTATGTTAAGCTAAACTGTACACTGCTGCTTGGGCAGTGACCAATGAAAAGAGGTTGAAACGCCATCCAGATCACAGTCTTATTGTAAAGGGCTTTTTGTCAGGAAAAAAAAAACAAAAATAACATATTGGCTTACAGTGAGCAGATGTCTTCCTTGTTTAAAGTCTTTGATTCCAGACAATCTGTTGAGCATACACTCCAGTCCTCCACACTGTGCCATAACTCCTGCCATCTTGTACACCTCCTCATCATCTTCCTCCTCATCTGGAAAAGGGCAAAGTAATTTTCCTCATTGCATATTCATCTTTGCTATTCTTCTTTCGAGAATCTCTTGATTGCAGGTACATACTATACAGGTCCAAAAGCTAATGGGTTTAGCATTACTGAACATTAATATATGTATCTGTGAATGTATAATTACCAAATACATTTAGACACACACAACTCAGAATTACGAACATGCAGCTAATCAATGGTAAATTCAACCTGTGGTTGAGTCCAGCGACTCTATGAACTCTTCAGTGGCATCTCCTAGCAGACCTCTCATTCGATAGATGATTCTCATTGGTTCACCCTTGAAAAAGCAAGCCAGAAGGCTCCATGACATCACTATATTACACTGCTATTTAAAGCAGTCAGCATTTAATTACAATCTATTCTTAAGGTTATTAAAAGCTTCACTCATTCACTTACAAACTGATGAAGAATCTTACCTCATTAGTTGGGCACCACACCTTTTTGTAGACCTCTGCCACTGATAAATCCAAACTAATGATTTTGTTGTTTACCAGAAGCTAAGGAGAACAGAGAGGCATCAAATACATTTCTTGAGGAACAGGAGAATTTGAAAACCCAACAACAAAAGAAATTATACAAAAGATTAAAAAAAATATAATAATTTTTTTTTTTAATTGCCAAGTATAGAGAGTCACTTTACCTCCATACCACTGTCATCTTCGAGAAGTGCCACCAGGTCACAGTCTTGGCAGATCTTGTTTTTGATGTCTCTCATCAGAGGGCCAATGCCGGGTTCATTACTGCTGTAGGGGTTTCCTGGCATGCGGCCCTGCAGGAAGTCCTCCTGCTGAGGATCCTTTTCCAGGGTCACAAAGAACTCCGTCACCTCATTCTCCTCCTAAACAAATAAAAATAAATAAATAAATAATTCCAGATAAAAACAAATTCAAAGTTCCGCTGAAATTTTAAAGCATTATTTTGTAGGACTTTTAAAAACTGACAAACATACAACATTAACTCACAGGATAGATGATGCTGCACAGTCTCTCAAAAATGAACACGGGTGTCCTGTAGTCATCTAGATTGTACCGTTTTGCAGTCTCTATGCACACTGCCATGAAGGCTTTGGTTTCAGACTCAGTACCTAAGAACAATACAAGATTTACAATTCAGATGACTTAAACACACCTAAAATGACCTTTGCTGAATTACTTAACAAATTTGTTGTGGATTATTCCTTCTGTAGAAAGCAGAGGTAGAATTATTGTTTATGCTTTACATGGTTTGAGTATTGGAAAGAGTAAAAAAAAGAATTCCATAACTCATCAAAACTATTTCATCTGGACCCAAAAACTTCTAATATACAGTAAAATTTATAACCGTTAAATTTCATGTCTACTGAACCTGTCGTCATGTCCTCCAGCATCTCAAGCAGCATGTCCTGAGTCTCATCGATGAGCTTGGTGCGCTGCACCACCAACTTCCTCAGGCACAGATAACCATTGAGCACTGTGCCGACCAACCTACTTTTAAAATGCCGCTTAATAGACTCCACCTCAACGAAAGATGAGAGTAATCCTGAAGTGAGAGCAAACAAATTATTTAAGAAATAAATGGTATCAAAACCTCAAAAATGAATCACAATTTAAAAAAATGTATATTAATATCTGCTTTCTTGTCCACTTGTGAGAAAACATTCTATAATGGTGTTCAAAGCCTCACCTAAAACCTACACAGTGCCTTGTCAGATAAAGAGTAGCATGAAAACTAATATACCAGTCAAGCTCTTGAGGGGATAGCCTTGCTGCAAGTCTGTGCTCAGTGTAGCCTCCTCCAGGGCCAGCAGATTGGCTATTTCCTAAACAGATAATTTAAACATTTAGTTTTATTGGTAATAATGGCATAATACTTCTGACGTGTTATCAGTATAGATAAGACATTTGAAATGCACAAAATTACAAAAAGCAGCATGTTTTCTTGCAATTACAGATAAAATGTGCACTTATTTCACTATATCTAATACAACCTGAGTCTACTTAAATTTAAGGAAACCAGTGGCACATACGGAAAAACTATTCTAAAAAATTCTGTTCAACTTTAGAGCATCACCTTGTTAATCAGGTTACCAATGTAGGGCAGGACTCCCCGGGCAGCCAGGTAAACCTTCCAGTGTGTTGGCTTGATCAGCTTCTGGTACAGACCCAGGTACTCCACCGCACACTCTCCAGCCACACTGAGCTCATCTAGATAACTGACAGGCACACACACAGTGAAAGGGCAATTTTATGTTGTTAGGTTTACAGTTGGGCTTTAGGTGCTCAAACCTACATTCAGTCTCCAAAACACATTTTCTTGTCGGTGTTGGATTTTTTTTTTTGGGTCTTGATAATTTAAGCAAACACATTGACAACACATCCACATAGCAATTTCTGTAATATTTTTCTGTTATTGCTGATACTTACCGTAATTTCCAGACTATAAGCCACACCGGAATATAAGCCGCACCCACTAAATTTAATACTAAAAAACGATTCGAACATAGCCGCAGGTGTCTACGTTGTAACATGAGATATTTCGACAGCCAGATCGATCGTCTGTAACTTGAATGCTGCATCAAATGCATTTTGTCGTGTGTTGTCCATGATGAGGGTGTGGGCATGAAGCGAAAAAAGTAGCGGCTTATAGTCCGGAAAGTACGGTAACTATTGTGACATACAGCATTTTCACACATATATTTCATCATAACTTTTTTGTAGAGGAAATCTTACTGAAATCTAATAACTGATATACATTCCTAACGTGGCATTAGTGATGACTGGTTTGTCTGAGGCCCACACGTGGTGAGTAGATCCAGGACCTGCTGCTTGCGGCTGGGGATTGTGGTAAGGGCCTCCACAATAGTGCAGGCTGCCTGTCTGGCTGCCTGAGTGGCAGGTGTGAAAAGAACCTGCAACAAATACATCTTCACTCAACCACTTCATTTTTGGAAGATGTAAATTAGTTTGTGAAATAACAAGCTACAAAAATACAATTATAATTTCTCAGGTTTAAAGTGGCTCCTAATTTGATTTCTAACAAAGGCTATGCCCATGTGACCTTATGAAACTAATAAAAACAATGAGCAGAGTAATACTTGCAACAAATTTGCATTTTAAACATTTATTTATTTTACCTGTCGCAGCCAGTTGTTGTGGCTCAGCTTGAGCAGGCGAGGGAACAGTCCTTCACCTTTTCTAGACCTCATGAACTGCTTCCACTTCCAAACATACTTCTCTAGCAGATACTGCTTTCGCAAATCAGCCTTCCCCTGAGGCTTGGACGGAGTCTCTTGGCCTGTGGTTTTAAAATGAACTTATCAGTGACAAGCTTTTCATGGCTTTAGAAAAAAAAAACAAAAAAAACAAAACAATGTCACACTCCAATGTTGTATCTCAGACAGTACTTACATCTTGCCGGGAGACACTTTTTCCAAGCCTCATAGGATGCTTTGGGGTCCTTTTTGAGCCACAGTTGGGCCTGGGCATGGATTTCATTACTGTAGGGCCTGACTGTGGTCAGGGACTCGACAGCAGCATCCTGTAAATAAACAAACAAAAAAGTGGTTACTGACAGACACTTCATATGTAACTTTTACATTTTCTGGGCAGACGCATTTTAAATGAAATATCTAATGTGTAATTATTTTTCAAATTCACAAAATACATGACAAATTGCATCTAACAAAAACTTAACCCCCCAAAACCTGATGAAAACCATGACAGAGTAGTGACTGATTTGCAGAGTTACAGTATATATTTACCTTGTTCTTCTTACTAGTGGGAGCAGGAGGCTTGATCAGTTTTTGAAGGATTCTCAGGCACATGAGGGTGATGTTCTCCACTACTACAGGTGTCTTTATATTCACGGACATGAGGAACAGACTGAGAGCTATATAATGAAAAACAAAACAAAACAAAAAACCTAAATAACAGTATTTTTAGAAACAGACCTCAGCTGAAAAACTGCTAGTTCAAACTGAGTTGTTGTTTCTCCACCCTGACCAGCACTGACAATTCATGAAATTTTAGCACTACTTAATATACTGGCTGAGCATCTCTCTCAAGCAGACTCCAACGCTGATAGTTATTGTACAGGATATATTGTTATGCAGCACTGACTTTTTAAACTTAACATGCACAAACAATTATTGCAACACTGCAAAGGAGAATGGAACACATGGTCAAAGTAAGAAATCTGGAAAAAGCAGCAAAGGAAATCTGAAAGCCTGTCAGACTAAGACATAAGCTACTCACTATGAAACCCTTACCCTAAATCCTAAAAGACTTAAAAACACACACACAATCCTTTCAACAGACGAGCTTAGGAAATCAGGCTTACCACAACGCAACCGTAACTCCCAGCATCCTCCCTCTTTCGAAATGGAGTCTGTTAGTAGTAGCATCTCTTTAAATAAGCGCATGTGGGGGAAAAAAAAAAAAAAAAAAAAAAAAAAAAAAAAAAAAGACATGTTGACATTAACACTGATAATTCTCCAACAAAAATGAAATGCAAAACACGGTGCCTCTGTTGTTTAAATAAAAAAAAGTGAACAACACAAAACATTTGTCAATAACAGAATCACAGTGTTTCATAAGCTTCAGGTTATGGCATCCTACCAGGTCAGGATTGGCCCAGTGACCTTTAAGGGCAGCAGACACCTTGGCAATAATGAGGTCATTCATCTGCTGTGTGGCTTCTGGATGATCTCTAAAGCCAGAAAATGGAAAGAAGTAATAAAGAGACAACAGTTATCGCTCAAATTTGTCAACCTTATACGCAGAGTATAAAGCAAAAAGTAGAGATGGGGATGCTTTCAGTTCAACACCTTGCAAGAGCATGTGCTTATATATGGGACTGAACTGTGGCAGTGTTGAGTGCTAAGGTGGTCAACTTAAATTCAACACAAACTTAACTACATCAGGAGGAACATACCTGGTGAGGAGACAGACAAGCTGGCGCACCTCCTCCCTCATGACTGCTGTACCTCGTCGCAAGTTATATTCAAAGAGTTCTCGGATGAGGCCCTGGAGAACCAGGATCTGCCGGAGGGCTGGGTTAGTGGCCAGAGCACGGAGCAGAGTGATACAGTGACCTGTGACCGCTGAGGCACAGCCATAGCACTTGGTCGAGGAGGTGTGGCCACAGCCCAGCACAGAGAGGGCACGGTACTGACTGGCAGTGAAAGTGGGCTGGTGGTTGCTGCTGCTTCGGGACGACTTTGTAGCAGCCTCTCTCTGCTGCAGATCATACTCCAGGAGCTCTTTGCGAGATGCAAGCACTTTCTGTAGACAAAGGGAATTGGCCAGAGTGAAAATGGAAACACAAATGCTACCAGTTAGTAGGAAAATTCACTTTGTCCTCTCTAACCTGTATAATCTTGGAGAGCTCATCAAATGACGTCTTGCAGTCTCCGCTGTACTCTTGAGCCAGCTGCTGAATATACCTGTTCACATTAGCAGATGACGTACCAAGTCCTGCACCTGCTCCAGTGTCGTCCTGAGGGCAACAACAAGAAAAATATTTTTACAGGGCTTCCACTAGGATTTTTTTTCCAGTAGCGAAACGACTGCAAAACAAACTTTAGAATACATCGATTGAAATCTATTGGTTGAAATGTTTATTAAAATCATAATCACACTTATATCCCTGGCTTTTAAGTGATATATTTGTGGATACCATACTTTGTTTTAGTTCACATTAGCAAACTGGGACAAAGACGCTTTTTAAATCTTTTTAATGCCCTAGTTTCTTATCTAGTATTTCTCATCTAGTATTAGACTGATAATACAAATATACTGTTTAAGTCCTTGTTTGACTGACCTGTGGTTTCTCTGGTGCTGCCTCATTAACTTTAGACAGGAGGCTCTCCAACTGAGGGCGATGTCCCATCAGCTGATGGTAGACCCGGTCAGCTTTGTCCAGTAGAGTGTTGATGTTGGTCACAGCCTACAGGAACAAGAAAGGAACAGATTAAAGGGCAGTAAAGGCAGAGACAGACTCCAAAATTCAATCAGGGAAAACTAACTTGACTCATCTGATTTCCTCAGCAGAAAGAAATAGGGATATTGGCATCATTTTTTGGGAATCATAAAGCCCACTTTGACTTTTTTCCACTTTCATGTATTTCCCAAAAAGTGACAGTTTACCTTTTTCCTGTCTTCCTCATTCTCAATGGGATCCACAGCACAGCATGGTTTAGCATATAACATAAAGTCAAATCGGGCATATTTGCAGAAACCACAGGCATTGCACAGGAAGGGGTCTTTTTCATCATAGTTGATAGACCTGATAGGCGAGAACTACCATGTTAAAACATATTCAACATCAAAGTCTCCAATGATTTCTTCAGAGCTGCAAAAGAAACCCATTTCTCACCTGCACTTGTGGCACTGATAAACATTTTCACCGCAATTGCCACACACCCCGGGGTTGGCGGGCACAGAGGCACTGCAGCGTGGGCACTGCAGGGTCTCAGTGGAGGCCTGGTAATTCTCATAAAAATCTGAGAACTCAATCATCAGGTTGGATGCAACAATGGGTAGGGGAAGGTCTATTTTAACCTCTGTTTGTCCAGGTGTCAGCTGAACTTTCTTTGCTTTGTGCCAACGAGCAGGCCTAAAAATACACAGTAAAATGCACAATGTAAACTTTGTATCTTAAATATTGTTAAATAACCATTATGAACACAGAATAATTCAAAATGAAGGAGAAGAAAGACCAGCAGTTCTCTATCGAAACCCACTTGTTCTTCAGCTCCACGATAGCCTGTACAGTCCGGTTGTTGTAGTAGAGATTGATGGTACGGACCATTTTGGTGCGTTTGAGGTCACCAATCTTCACTGTGACTTTGCTGATGGTGTGACTGCCTATGAGCTTGACAACCTGCTGTGTGGTGGTATAGCGAGTATCCACTTTGATAGAGGACAGCTTTATATTCTGAAAGACAAATAAAACACACAGTGGAAACGAGTAAGAGGTTATGTTTATTCCAGTATGCTTTAATTACAGGTGACCTGGTTCTGTGCACATATCAGTAATGCTCCATGGTTTGCATTATAAATAACAATAGCATCGATAAGCAGATGAGCATCTTAAGACACATTGTATTAGCAGATCAACTTATTAAGCCAAATGGAAACCAACAAAAACTGGGGTTCTATTAGCTTAACTTCTTGTATCCAATAATTGAGGTTGTGGTGCACATACCGAGAAGGGAACTTCTGGATTGTTGCACACCAAGCAGGGGTCACTCTCCAGATAAAAGCCATCAAACTCCACTAAACCCGACAAAGTGCTAAAGGGGAGAACACAAATGGTAACAGCTTTATGTCAATAGTGACCACTACTTGAAGCTGCATTCTCCTTGCTACAAGTTAATATGGATGTGTAGACATACGTGTAGATGTTGGAGTTAGGGTGATTCGTCAGGATATGGTTCTGTGCCCTCAGAATTTCTACAGCTTTCTGGGAATATTCCTTCAGCTGGAAGAGGAAAGGCAAACAAAATCATTTCAGAGATCTGAAGCATGATAATCTTTTTGCTGAATGTTTAAAAGAAATACTGGATAATAAGAAATTCATTATGGACATAGCCCTTTTAAAAATAAATTAGCAGGTTCCAAAGTCAGAAGTTGTTTGAGAACAATTACCATATTAAAACCATAGCTTTTGTTGTCTTCAAACAAACCTTTTTCTCTGTCTGAGGGGTTTTGAGGGAGAAATATCCAAGCAGGTCAACAAACTGGGCAGCTTTACGGCCATATGCAGGGAGTTCAGGCCAGATAGCCCATGTCAGCTCCAGCAGCAACTCCTGCTGAGATTTACTGGAGTTTCTACAGAGAGATTCAAATGTCTTGATGTCAATTATTATGATTTCACGATTTAATCATTTAGTCGTGCCTTTGTTCACAAATGAATTCCGGTGTTTATTCATGGTGTTAAAACTTTTTGTATGATGGTTAAACTTGTCTACATTTAAGACAAACACAAAAATAGCCTGTTTTGTGTAAACCAGGATGTGTGTGTATATGTGACAAAGTTGTATCACGACTGGGTAAAACTAAATTAAGCTGTCTACACAGTGTGTTTAAACAGTACCTGTAGATATGAAGTGCCAAGCAATGGGCTTGCCAGCGAACAGCAGATGAGTTTGACTCCAGCAGGAAGCAGCGCAAGAACTGGATGAGTGTCTCCTTGTCTGCAAACTTGTTAAGCTGACTGACCAATGCCATACACAGTTGATCCTCTTGGCTGCCAACACCATCACCTGTGGTCAGTCCACAAAGGTATAACAGTCACTAGCATCTTACTGCCCATGTTTTGACACACAAATATCCTGTTCAGGTTCACCAGGTGGCTTTAGCCTCTTTCAGAATTCAGTGTGTGCCATCTAAACGTGCATTGCAATGAATGAACTATGACAAGGTCTGTGTCATTGACTCACCCTCTTTGTCTTTCTCCTTGTCCTCTTTTTTGCTCTTTTTACTGGAGGACTTGCTCTGAGAAGACTGAGGAGCTCCTGTCTGTCCAGTACTACTGGAGCCCCCTCCTGAGAATGCTGAAGAGGAGGAGGAGCTGGCCTGCACCTTACTGCCACACAGGGCACAGGAGAGTAGTTGCAGCAGTACTGAGGAAACACCCTCATCCACAAGGAAGCTGACCTGGAGCAGGAAGTACAACACAGCTGGTCCACTAGGAGAGTAACAGATAAAAGGGAAAAAAAAAAAAATTTAAAAACAACATCAACAGTGCCGGCCTTGAAAGTTCATTTCCAGTTACAAAACCTGGTCTGGAACAACTCACAGTCATCCTTCATGCAGAACTTCTGCCAGTTGATTGTCCTTTGAGTTGCAATTTCAGCACAAGCTTTCAGATGTTCCATCTGAAACAAGAGAAGCCAAGTAAGAAAAGAACGTTACTGTCTGTTCCTTACAGCAATACAGTAATTTAACAGCACAAACCTGAAAATTACAGTATTATCACAGATTTAGCAAATGGTGATTAAGGAATAATATGACATGACATAAAATGAACAGGCTTTATAGCCAGTATACAGCATACAAAAACTCTGGATAAGCAGTCAGTGACTGTTCAGAGGACACTCACCAGATTGATGAGTGTATCGTACTGTAGAGCTGAGCCAGACGTGGCTGTCACCACACCGGCCCGGAGGAAGATGCCCTGCTCCTCCAGGAGCTTCTTGATGCTCCACACATGGGAGTCAAGAGTGTGCAGATCACGCAGTTGACGATATTTTTCCTTGGAGCCACAGATAAAAAGCAACAGTTTTCTGACTTGCCTCCTGACAAACGGAGTTTGCTGGATCATCAGATACTAAAGAGAAAAGAGAGAGGGAAAAGTTAGGTTTATTTCTTATATGAAGGCAGACGTATAAAAGAAAACCAAATCGCTGCATAACATAAAAACATTCAAAAGCCTACTTCAGACAGATAGTAGAACCAGGAATGGTCAAAGACAGGAGGTGGGATACGTGGGTTGGTGTCAGCTATCTTCTTGATCTGATATGGCAACCGCAGCACCATTTCTGTCAACAGCTGAGAGTAGGCTTCAAACACATCAGCTGCATGTCCCTGATGCCAGAAACAACAGAATGAGTTCACACAGAAACATTACTTGCACAAGAATACATTTTTCTTAATTAAAAAAAGTTTTTCTAATATCACAAGCTTTTAGTGATAAAGAGGTTTTCTGTTATGTCGTACCTTGACATACTGGCGCAGGAAGAAAGGGCTCATGTCTGGAGGAGAGGAGGCTGTGTGTGGGCGAAGGAGCTGACTTGTGGTCACAGGCTCTTCTTCACCCTGTTGGCTCTTCCAAAATTCCAGCAGCGACTTGAGCACATGGAGACAGTAGTCAATGGCACCCAGGCTGAGCAATGCAGTTGCTGTGGCATTGGAAATTAAGGAGGATGACTGAAAGAGAGAAAGAAGGGGAAACCAGCAGTTGTCAAATTTTAAGTACAAGGAACAATCAAATTAAAGGATGCACTTTTTAGTTGCAATGTGCTCTAAAACATATCTTCATGTGAAGAGGACTTTTGCTGGAATACATTGCTAGCAACCTCCTGATTCCTGTATTAGCTGAGACAGCGTACATAAGAATGTAGATGATGGGCTAAGTGAAAGGGAAACAGGTGTGGAAGGAGTGAAGCAGGTTGCTTTTGAGTCTAAAGGGCAACGCACACAGGCAGTGTGAAGCATGCATTGATTTCAGTCCACAGTCTTATTTGCCTGGTGTTGACATGCATCACAAGCATAAAATATTGAAATACTCACCCACTTTGGTTGTCCCGCACTGAATTTGCACCACTTCTGCTGTTTTACAGGTGTCATATGATGCTCCACCCCCAGTGTGTGTTGCCCTTTATGCTAGCACAATTTCCAGAATTTGCATTTTAAATGCCTATGAAACTGTGTGTACTAGTCAGCTCAAATTTTCATAGTGAACACACAGAATATTTAAATAATGTTACCTGCATCTAGCCTACTATCGGTACACTGAGGTGGCTCTGAAGGAATATGATTTTTCTTACCTTTTATTTTGGGCTGGTGTTCAAAAATAGTTCAACCATCATTTTTGTGCACAGTGTGAAGTTCAGTATTTTTCATCAACAAATATGTTTTATTTTATCTTGAAACTCCTGCTGGGACTCACTTCTCATGTTGACATGAGTTAATAAAACCTGTGATAATACCATTTACATAAGAAAGAGGACACACCTCTGAAGATTTAGAACCAGACTTGGTTCGAGACATGAAGACGCTGAGCAGTCTCATGATTACCAGGTGAACTTCGTTGATGGAGCTACGTTCATTCTTCTTGGACACATCCTGCAGACAAATAATACAGATTCAGTAAAAGCAATGACACATGAAGCCTGATCGTCACAAAGAGACCATGGTTACCTTCTTGTGCATGCCAAGCTCAGCAATGAGCTGTGCTAGCAGGTCATCCAAGGCGCCCTTATCCTTTTCATCCTCACCATCCAGGTCAGAGGTCAACATAAGGATAACTTGCATGTAAGGGATGGCTTGGACTCCGCCTACATTGTGGAGCTGTGAAAGGTGTTGCAGCAGGCGCTCCAGCAGCATAAGCCGAACCATATGCAGCCTAATGACAAGAAAAAAAAAAAAAAGAAAAAAAAACCTATACTTCTACTACTGAATTGACCATATTGAGCTTAATGTGACATTATTATTCATGGAAGCAATCTAATGTACCCCAAAAGCAAATATATTTCTAAATATCTTTCTTCCAGTGGTCATGTTGTTATCCATGAACGATGAAAGGGCAGACACTGGTGACACCGGTGCTTAAACTCAAACCATTCTACCCAAGTTAAACTTCTCTTTTGCATTAGGAATATATGACCTGTTGCTTGTGTGGATGTCCCCCTCGGTCTCGCCTTCTCCCTCTGAGCCTTCACCTTCCTGTTGGGCTGTGGTGGTACTGATGGCTCCAGTGCTGGAACTCACACTGCCTGGACCTGCAGGATGACCCTCCACTGCTGTATCCCCATATGCACTGCTGCGTCCTGACACTGTACACAGACATGCACACATGCAGATAAGCAAAATGGAAATGTTGCAAAATGTAGTAAGTGTGTATTACGGTTTTATAAAAAAATAAAAATAAAAAAATAAAAAAGAAAAGAAAAAGTAACGTGTGCTTTGTCAAAATTATACTTCATTATAAATCGTAATTACAGTAATTTTAGATTTTAGATCAATGTTTTTAAAGAGTGAAACTGTGCATTCACACATATGAATTCCAAGTATATCTGGCCTTCAGTGAAACTGTAGTTCAGTAGTATGTAATTTACATACACTGTTCTGACTGGACAGGTGTTTTCCCACATATTTGACATATGTAACGTCAGTGATTTCGACATTCTTTCTTATGTAGCTTGTTAAAGACACATTGTAGAGAACTGGGAAGCTAGAAGCCTCGTTTTTCCTCCATTTTGTTAAACAATACTTCACACAGTGCAACAGAGTAGTAAGCAACTCTCTGTGCTTCTGCTTCCACTGGAATCAAGATGATCATGATTGGCTCTGACCTAGTTATTGTTCACAGCGCGTCAGGGGATATTTGCATAAAGTTGAGTGTTCCTTAGCTTTGCTCTATAGTGCAGGTGGGTGCTTTTATAAATCTGTCAAGCATCATCAGGGGCATAAGGCTACAAAAGCCAGGTCTCATTCACAATGAATGGTAGCTGCTGCTGGCCCAGCCTTTTGAACGTGCAAGTGTAAATGCATTATAACATTTAATCCCCCTTACATTGTTTGAATATCAGTGTACAAAAATATACAAATGGATATCTGTAGAATATATAAATACTATATGATCTCAATTCAGACAAGTATGAGCACAAACATTTTGAATATTAGATTGGCATTAAATAAGCATCTGTATCTTGCATTTCATTTGGGGGTCACTGTTGTTTTCTGAAATCACCCACCGCTGTGTTCCCCTGCTACAGAGTCCACTGCAGAACCTCCACTCTCTGAGCCCACACTGCCTCCATGCTCAGCTGGGGAGGTCCGCAGCGTGGAGCCATCAGTAGCAGCTGTGCTGCCCTCGTCATCTGATGCTGGGGCTGAAATCATAGCAATAGCTGTAACAGTAAATACACCACGGTCATCTGGCCAGGATACATGCTCTTAGTTTACACTTGTGCACTAACAGTACAAAAAAAAGCATGCATTACATTCAGTACATGCTGTATACATACAAAACACTTCAGTCTACCATTATTGGCTGTTCTTTATTTCTGTTTAACTTGAACATGTTATGAACAGTGTCATAAAATTATGAAGATTGACTCAATACTGACTATCTTACAGCCACTTGAGAAACTCTGACAGGCTGAAGAGAAGAAAAAGCTATCACTTTAATATCAGAATTAGGAACCAAGAAGAGCAACAGATTAGGCTATGAATGCTAATGTGGGGTATTACTAATGACCAAACACAATTTAAACAAAATTTTATCTATGACAAAAGGGTTTGTCTCTCATGTTAATGATTTACTAGCCACTATGACCCTAGAGGTATAAAAACTAAGCTCCAGTTGAGCACATTTTATCATAGAGGTGGTCTTGTTACCTGATGCAGTGGTGTCTGAAAGGGTACCAGCATCCAGAGAAGAGGAGCTTGGGGCTTGGCCAGACAGGCCAAGGCTCTGAAGGCCAAGGGCACTGCTGCTACTGCCTGAAAATGGTCAAAAACAAAATTTAAATGCTCAGCTAACATACTTTGCAGAGTAAAAAGCAAGCAACTTAACTTAATGAAAATTTAAATGAGCTTTTTATTCAGTTGCAGGAAGGTTTCAATAATTCTAAGTTGCAGTTGTGTGATAAGCCTTACAGATATTAAAAAAATAAATAAATCACCAGCTTTATCCTTCAAGTTAAATATTTTGGTTCCAAGAAAATTATTTTAGCACGGATTAGTTCCTGGAAAGGCGAGATTACCACAGACCTATTGCTTTATTTTGTCAATTCTGGCTACTTACCTTGTTGATCCTGCTGGAGACTGAGAGCAATGGCCAGTTCTACCATAGTTTCATCATCTGCATCAGGAGGAATGTCCAGCATGGGGGGGAAACCCTCTGCTCCAGCCAGCAAAGCCTCTAGGGGAGATGGATTTCCATTGTTCACATTCTCTGCTGTCTCCAGGACCATGGACTCAGACTAAGGAGACGGAAAAACAATGGTCAGAAAAACCATTATGGCCAGCATAGATACTCTGAAAGGTCTGTTGATATGCAGCCCCATACGCAGGAGGCTGTGATGCACTGTACTGTGACACATTCCTCCCCTAAACATCAAACACTTTGTGTTACTTGTGCCATAGTAGCTGTCCTGTCAGTTCAAATCAGAGGACACCCCTCACATATCAATCTAGCACTGGTTCATGGCTTGACCCTCCTCACGCCACTCTCGGTAGATACCCACCACTGAGGACTATTGACTTGCCATTGCAGAATGCTCCAACGCAGCTTTCTGGCCATAATAGCTTGGCCTTTGTTAAAGTCACTTAAGTCTTACCCTTGCTGATGGACATGGAGACCACAAGAACCCACTGTTCACTTACCATCTCATACATCTCAGATGCTGACATGCGCAATTGTTACACGATAATCTTGTGCTTCAATACTGACTAAAAGCTGGATGATTCAAAAACAGGCCTATTATTTTATACTTATTTCTGTGTGTCAGCATGTGCCAGTTTTCACTCACAGGGTAAACAAAGCAAATACAACCCACAGACAAAACTGTCCCCTTTACTCACCACCATCTCAAAGTCACCGTGGTCTACTTCATTCTGCTCCTGACTCTCCTGTCTACTCTCTTCTCCTCCGGTCAGCACTGATGACTGCATTTTGTCATCTGCATCATCATCGTCATCATCATCCTTGTCTCCTGACAAAAAGAAATCAACAAGGTTTAGAGAACTTAATCTACTTGTGGTCATAGGAGAATCAACACAGTTGCAAACTATTTGCTTGAAGAATGCAATCTGTTTTACTACACAGAAAGCATAATCTTGAAGATATTTGTAAATTGTAACTGTCCTAATGACTGAATATCCAGCCATAAAAACTCACAGGTTTTAATCATTAACCACAAAACTGCTTCCCGATATTGAAGATTCAAACACATCTAGTAAAATTCAGTGCATACACAAAAGCTTTTCATAAAGCTTGTGCAAACTTACCCATGGGCGTATTGGAGCGTGGGGGAGATGGAAGAGTCACATGTCGCCGTTTGTTTCTTGGTCGAAGGACTCTGATCAGTGCCTGCTTACAAGCAAAGCTCACAGCTATATCCTGAAATTGATTCAAATACAGAACAGTTAACTGATATTGACAGTCTATATAGCCTTTATCTATAGTAAGTTTCATGTTTTTCCTTAGTTTGGTGACACTTATTTTATGTCTCAAGAATCATTCTCAGATCATCTAAAATTCCAAGTGAATTACGACTGATATACTTACAGGGCACAGTAACATTTGCATATAGATTTTGGAGGCTACATTGATATAATCCAGTTCACATGTGCAGTATGCATGGATGATGTCCACCAAGGCATTTACTGTTGCTTCCACATGAGTTAGACCTGAGAGGAAAACAGGTTCACTCACAATAAAGTACAGAATCATCTGTCATGTGCTTCCCACTCATTAACTACATATCTTGCATAATTTTGTTTCACACATACCCGGCAGGCAAGCAGGTGCAAGAAAAGCATTTTTTGGTTTCAGAGCATGAAGCTTCCAGAAGTTATTCATCAGCTGCGTAATGAAGGCACAGCTTTCACCATCAACATGTTTTTGCCCATCTTCTGTCATTTCTGGATTAAGACAAAAGGAACATGAATGGCTTGTGTCTGACACTTTCAGATCATTTAACCTCCAAGCCATATATAAAGTCAATTTAGCCAACAGCTGTTCTGAAGAATTTCTTTTCCCATTGCCTGTAAACCATGAAATCATAATTGCAGTGTGATAATCATATAAATCATTAACATATAATTTGCTATTCACTATTCATAGCAATATTCAACACCATTAGAACAGCCTCTTACCAGAGTCATGGTGCTGTGACTTTGTTTCAGTGAAATGCACCAAGTTGTTGGGTCTCATGATTGCAATGGAGCGGGCAGTGATCACAAGCCTCTGGAAGATGTCAGGGTCAAGCTCCCTCCCCTCACGACTGCAGGTATTCAGACACTGCACTGCATTACTCAGCAAGGACTGGTCCTGATGACAGGAGGCAGACAAACATTACTTTAGCTCGTCATAAGTCAGGTGAAGAATGTGCACAACATTTAATTCCTATAAGTACTTAAGTGGGTAAAATTCAGTAGTTGATATCATTATGCACTTCCGAGGGTGTGCTTTCTGAACCAAGTACTGTGTAATTTATACATTAAACTGTGGCAGCACAGCGGCGAGGTGGTCACAGCAAGAAGATTCCGGGTTTGAGTCCCGGCCGAGCCAAGGCCTTTCCGGAGGTGCATGTTCAGCCTGTGCCTGCTTCCTCCCACAATCCAAAAACATGCTTAGGTAGATTGATGACTCTAAATTGCCTATGAGTGTGTGTGGTTGTTTGTCATGTCAGCCCTGTGATAGACCGGCGACCTGTCCAGGGTGTACCCTGCCTCTCGCCCAATGTCAGCTAGGATGGGTTCCTGAGACCCTATTCAGGAATAAGCGGTATAGATAATGGACGGATGGATGAACTGTTTAAAAATGACCAGTCCAGAATGTTTGTCTGCACAGCTACACACTATTTATCATATTACTTCCATCATACAGGGTCAACAGTCCAATGTTTCCAAAAATACAAGATTTATTAAACTACTAAAAATGTTTGATTTTTTTTTTAAATCTCCACTTACTCATTAAACTGTGACATTCTGACTTTAAATTACATTATGTCACATGCAATCACTTGTAATCATGGAAAAAGCTATAGATTTGGTTTACTTTAACAAGATTTTTTTTTTACCTTGTGGTTATGGTAGGCAGTTCGACTGGTGTGCAGGCTGGCAAGGAGTCCCTTGGTCTGCTGCTGAACACCTGCAGGAGTTGGCATGGACAAGAGTAGAGTGGCCAACTCCAGCGCTGCAACCTTATTCTTCTCCTATAGAGTACAAGACATGCGGTCAAACAATGCTCTATAAAGACAAGTGTAACACTGGAACTTTTATTCAAATGTATTATTACCTTTAAATGCAACAAAGAACAACATCTGCTAACCTTTTCACCGGAGGAACCTACTGCGAAGCAGCTTTCCAAAGCCTCAAGGGAGCTGATCACCAATCTGAAATTAAAAAAAGATCAACAAAACTGCTACTGCAGATTTTGCCATCAAGCAACCAAAAAAATAGAAAAAGGAGCAAATCTCAACATACCGCATTCTGTACTATTCTAAACAGCAAAACAACACTGAATGCAAGAATAAATGTCAGTTAAAAAAAAAAAAAAAAAAAAGTGTTTTGTTGTTGTGTGCCGATGGTGCATGTCATGTTCACAGTCTCAGGCATGGACACACAAAGTGCCACACATGCACAAAACCATACAAACAAGCAGAGAAAGGGCAGTTACTAACCGGTCCAATGTTGATAATGACTCAGTTGCACAACTTTTATTGTATTTTTGGGAGCAAAAGAAAAAGAACAAAAAAGTGTGAGGATCACAGAAAGAAATGTAAAAATAAATGATTCAGTTGAACAAAAGAGAAGCATGCAAGAAAAGATGACATCATGATAGCCATGCACTAAACACCCTAAAGGAAAACCAACCTGTACTGTTAAAATTTCAGGCTCACAACTCATGCTAAATTACTGAACTCATAAATGGTAAAGACATCCTTGAAGTGGCAGATACAAATAAACTATCCCATCTATCACATTATGCATATTTCTTTAATTGCAACATCTTCATACATCCTAAAATATGTTTTCTGAAAAACCAATCCAACTGCTCATAGATAAAATAATCAAACAGGAATGTTAACTAATTCAACAAAGTAACTTTGAATCTTATTGCATACATTCATGATTATTATAAAAACAGAACTGACTGACAATGGCTAAAAGAGTAAAAGAATAAAACCTAGAATGCAAGCATGTAGAAAAAAGGCACTTAAATTACACAAAATGGGCCATTAGAAAGTCAAAGAAATGATCACACAACCTTATCACATCATGACTGTGGTTGAAGTCCCCATGACATGCTTGTTTCCAGCCATTCAATGTTTAATGTTGGGTACCTCTAGATTATCTTGGCAATCCCTCATTACTTCAAATAGTCAATAATTTTTTCAAAATAATAAAACCAAAGAACTTCTTCCTAAAAACAAGAGGATAGTTCGTGAACGCATACAACTCCTGCTGCAGGTGTTGTGTAGCAAGTGGACAGCACAACAAACCGCAACAGCATTAATTTGAATTTCTCCTCCATAGATGGGTAAACAATGGTATTATGTACTGATGAAAAGAGATTTGTAACACTATAAACAAAGGAGGTAATTGAGAAACTCCATATTTTCACAGGCATAATGCTGACATAGTAACTTCTCCAGCCTTACAACAATTCTAACCTTACAGAAACAAGACATTAATAGACGTACAACATGTGTTTGTTTTTTTGTTTGTTTGTTTGTTTTAAACTTACCATTAAGTCCCACTGAGTAATGGAAACATCACTCCCTTTCAAGTAGCTCCAAGGTCAGTAAATCTAACCGGTGGTCGCTGCTTCTTCACCCACATGAACACTTATACTCCCCAAAGCAGTGAAATTAATTCTAGGGAATCCAGCATTGATGAGCTGATCACTAATCACAGCGGAGGATTCACTTGCTGGCTGCTTGTAGGTTAGACCCGGTCAGATAAAACCGCGAGTATACAGGGTATTCCCAGACATGCAGTAACCTCAGGCCCTGTATTTTTCTCCACATCCTCTGGCCACAGTGCAGGCAGCAGAAGGGAAAATATATTCACAAAACCAGGCGCAGTCAAAAAAAAAAAATCCGCTTTTACAATGGTAGTAATGGATGACTTTTTTTTCTATTAAATAAGCTTTATTTAAAACATACATAACAAAGCAGCATAACATTTTGCCAGTATGGTGGAGGCAGCAGTGGATGTCAGGCAAGTTTACATGAATGCACAACTGCAAGGATTTCTTGCCCATCCAAGGAGATTCTTAAACTATCATGTAATACTTTATTTTGGTAGAAAAAAAGTCTTGTGAGCGAGAGTTTGCAAGACCTGTATAAACTGAGTTGCTTCTGCATAGAAATACTAGAACATATGTTCATCTCATTTTTTGATCTTTAGGTCACATCTAAGATGATAATTCACCATTGTAACATTGTAGATAAGTTAGAAAACAAGGAAAAGCATGCCATGGGCCCTTTAACTGAACCACAGATGACAAAGAAATGCAAATGCCAACAACTTGTGTTGACCTTCTGAACCCTAAAGCGAAAAGCCCATACCTCTCTAGCACACTGCCACTGGTTGTGGTTGGAGTGGCTATGTCGCTGTCTGATGTGCCATTGCCTTGGCTGAGGTTGGGACTGCAGACATTGTTCACCGAGGCAGCGGAAAAATCCTCTGGTGGATCCTCTGGCCAGCCAAACTGCTCCTTGGTTTTACCATAGATCTTGATTGAATCAAGCATGGTCACTCCAGCCGGGTCAACAGATGCTCCAACTTTAAAAAAGAAAATATTAAAGTGCATCAGAAAATGACATTTAAACAGTCATTTGACATTTAAACAAATTTAGAGTGAGCAAGTTATAGAAACAGCTCAGTGCAAATTAAATGTTACTATGCTGAAACTCCAATAGCTTACGGAGTTTGCACTGGACAAAATGCATTACTCATTTTATGTTCTTTTTTAGATCAGTAAACAAAGTAACATTTTCATAGTTTTGAAAAGAGCTAAGGCAGGTTCCCATATGGAAAAACAGTACAGGTGTCCAGTTTTGTGTTAAATCCGGTGACTTACATCAAGAAGCTACCAAAATGGCTAAAATTATTTCTGTGATAAGGTAATCCGCATAAATGGATATAAATATCTATTTAATCTCACGTAGCCAGATATCATCAGCATTGCACTCGTGCTCTTACTAAAAATGGACAGCTTCTTGTCAGCCTGCAGGGCCTCCTCTCTGGTGAAGGGAAAGTCAAACCAGCGGGCTCTCGTCAAATTTATCTGCATGGTGCGGCCAAAGACCTCCACGTAGGAAGGAGCCCTCTCAATAGCCTGAGTGCCCACCTGCACCCGCATGCCGGTCATCACCATTGAACTGTTGTTGTTGACCGCTTCCACCGTAAATCCCCCAGCCTAGGAGAAAACAACCACAATCATGACTGCTTTTGTTTAAGTGTTTTATGGAGTGTGTTTCAGGGGGCTCAGGGTGTAGAGCACTAATGCCCCAACCAGAAGGTCAGCGGTTTGATTACCACTCTCTCCAGTCAACAAGTATCCTTGGGCAGTGAACCCAAAGTTGCCTCGGCCAGAGCAGCACCTTGTAGGGTGTGTGTGTGTGTGTGTGTGTGAGTGTGAGTGTGAGTGTGAGTGAGAAGAGTTGGCGCTGCCTCGGTTCTGTGCCAGAAACAAATTCCTTGTGTGTGTAACATAGCTGGCCAATAAAAAAAGTGATTATAGTTTATGGAATTTATCTAATAGTACAATGGTAAATCTACAGTACTGTAAGAATGGCCAGAAAGCTCCACTGTGAGATGCAGGTTCACCTCTGTCCCACTGCTTATTTAGTCTACTTGGATGCATCCTAATGGTTGAGTGTTATAGTAAATTGCAAGACTCTAAACAGCAAAAGATAAAGTATCAACAAAAGTTGACATAAGTGTTAAAGTACTTCTGAAATTATGCTCAGAAGATTAGACAATTATCACCATAAACAGAGCATAAAAAGTTTATATCCTTATATTTAACCACTACTTCTCATTACTGATTTTTAGTTGTCATTACTCACTTGACAGCAGTAGTAAAAGGATTACATCCCTGGCAGACAATAGTAATTTATTACATATGGGAAAAAAAAAAAGAAAAACCTAAGAGAACTCTTACATGCTTCCTAACACAGAACTGTTATGTTAAAATGTACCCACCTTTGTGTTGGCCACATACATCCCAGTGGAGTTAAGCCTGTGTTTAATCTGCTGTCCATTGTAGACCTGCAGCAAGTCATTCCCACCAAACTCGACCTCTGTTAGCTGCTGATTGTGTTCAAAGAAGTCCACTGGGAATGTCACCTGACTTGAGGTCCGGGTGGCTGAAAGCAAATCGTTACAATAAAATTTGAACATCTTGCCATATGCTGCTTATGTAAGATAGGTCTACTAGGTACACAATGTAATTAGTGAGAATACACTAGAACTGCCCCCTAACAGTCGAATAGTCGAGTCATTAGTCGAGAGACCCGTCAGCTGACTGAGAGAAGCTTAAACTTGTTGGTAAACTGGTTATAACCAGGTCTCAGATGAAAAAATGTATAATAGCATTGTTTCAACTGAAATACAAGTGTGCTGCCCATCTCATTATTCCGACAATCCATATGGCAGTATATCTATATCGTCAATTTAAACAGGTTGCAATTTAATTCTTGCATTATATGCTGCTGTCTTTGATTTTTAAGTGCCCAGAAATATGTTCTTGTCACTCTTTTGCAATTAAATGTTAATGTGGTTGAAATTTAAGCCAGAATGAGAAAAACAAGAAGAGCTGACTGACAAAATTCTTAGTCAGTTATAGCCCTAGAATGCACATTTAACTACAGAAATTTTAACTGATATTGTGAATAAACATCACCTTGGTTTGATGTGAACCAAAGCTAAAATGTCCAGCCTTCATACTAGACTAAAACAGCATGGTGATGAAGTGGTTAGCACTGTTGCCTCACAGTGAAAAGGTTCTGGGTTCGAGCCCCAGCTGACCTGGTGCCTTTCTGTGTGGAATTCTCTCTGGGCACTCAAACTTCCTCCCACAGTCCAAGGACAATAAATTGCTCATAGAAGTGAGAGTGTGTGTTTGTCACTCTCTAAGTGTCAGGCCTGTGACAGACTGTTCAGGGTGTACCCTGCCTCTTGCTCAATATCAGCACAACCCTCTTCAGGATAAGCAGTATAGTTAATGAATGGATGGATGGATTCTGGAGCTGAGGTTGTGGGTTAGGATACCCATTCAAATGTCAGCAGTGATTAATCAGGAAATATGGCAAATAATGAGCCACTGTCTGCTAACATTTACTGGTGTTATTTCTCTGTTTTGGAACTGACACGCTTATGGTTTTGAATAACAATTGTACTTCATTGTCCTCAAACTCACTGGCAGCAGCAGCTTTGCGCTTGCGGACTGGCTTCATAATACTGATGGCACAGCTGGGCTGCAGTGAGGGCTGCAGCCAGTAAGAGGTATTGTCCACATTGGCCATGTAGATACGCAGGCTTCCGTCCTCACAGAGAAGAATCATTGTAGTGCGCTGTTGCTCATTACTAGCAGTGTGTCGGATAGCTACCATATCTTGAATCTGGGGAAAAGAGACAATAAATTAATGTTAATTTTAGGAAATTGCAGTAAAATCAACCCACTGGACAACACTGTTTTGAAACATTGGATTGTGAGTATAATTCGTTCCGGCAACGTGCTCGTAATCCAAAGCACTCGTATATCAAAACAAATTTCCCCATAAGAAATAATGGAAACTCAGATGATTTGTTCCACAACCACTTATTCATGTAAAAATGATTACAGTAATACAAAAAACAGCATAAAGTAAAAACAAAACAAATTAACCTGCACTTTACCTTTGAAAAAAATCGTGGCTGGCATGAGGGGCCATTGCTGCAGTACAGATTTTGACCATACAAGTGAGGCGTGAGAACCACAAAGCATACGTACTACTCGTACTGCAAGACCTCGCTCATTTATCAAATTAAAATTTTTGCTTGCTTTGCAAAATACTCGCAGACCGGGTTACTCGCAATCCAAGGTTCCACTGTACAGGGTTTCATAGCTACTTCTGCAATTTCATGCTTAATTATTATGTTTTGGTAATGTGTTATCAGTGATCTGACCTCTTAGTGTCTGTTCCACAACAGTACAGTAAATGGCCATTACCTTAGCTTTGGCTGGCAGAGTTTTAATCTCTTGGATGAGGAAGGTGTCAGGTTTGACCATAATGACCAGCGGTATGCCGGTTGTTTGCTGCACACAGCACACCAAGCCTGGGTGGTTCATAACCTCGGACCACTGGCACAGTGCAGGTGACATCTTACTGCTGCCGCCATTAGAGCTAAAGAAGACGGGGTTAGAGTTAGCTCTTCCAGGTAGATTACACATCTTAGACTGAGTGCAGTGGCCAGGAAGTAAGGAGGCTATATATGGTATGAAATAAGTGTTACCCTTTGATATTGATGGGGAAGAGCCTCTGCACTTCGGTCGTGCTACGACTCACTGTGGCAGCAAAAGACTTTCCCTGGCTGTAGCTGAAGAAAAGCATCTGAAGCACATGGGAGTAATAGACGGACACACCACCCCCGGCTACCTGTCCATTGCTGTCCTGGAGTCACACAGAGATAACTTATCTTAATATTTGCTTTCTGCCATTCAGCGTTTTCATATTGGACATGATGGAAAAAATTAAACCAAACATTCTAAAAAGATGACCACAGAAATGCACTGAAGGGTGATACTGAAAACTTAAAAAAATAATAAATAAATCACAAGGTTTGCTTTGCTGCTGCTGTGATAAAATTCTGCACATCACACATTTTTTTACTGACTAAGCATACATCTCCCTTTACCTTTAAGTCTTCATGGTTTATCTCCAATACATTTGTGACATAGAAAGGGCCGTGTTGGGCGCTGCTAGATTCATCCATGATCTGGGTGTACATGTAGCCTGCTGAAGACATGATGACAATAATGTTCTTCCCCTCTTCATTGAAAAGGAATGTAGCATCACGGATCTTGGAACTTGGGAGCAGGAAGTAGTATATGGGACTCAAGGCATCCACTGATAAGTCATAGACCTGTTTGGCAAGGGAGACAACAATTCAGCATGCAAAAAGCAGCACAAACATAAATCATGTTTAATACCTTTGACTGATTTGATCACATCATGAAATAGTAACATTAGCATACTGTCTTAAACCATACCTTGACAAAGTCAGCGGTGATGATAGCAAGTTCAGTCTGCGAGCCTGGTAACCAGATTGCTTTGATGATGAAGTTACCTGTAGCCAATTGTGGGTGCAATACCAGATGGTCTGACACAGATCCTGTGCTGCTGAAAGTTAGGACATGGCAATCCTGTGAAAAAAATTACACACAAATTTAGGGTAGAGAAAAAACTGATTTACATTACGATCACATTTTATTTCTATGATTCTAAATTGATTCACAAATGCTAAAAATCGATTTTTGTCACACTGTTGATGGAATGAAAAAGGTGAATCTCAACCGCAAAGCCAGTGTTGCACAGAAAGAGTAGACAGTGCCCACATGCTAGAATTGTGTTGTACATCTATGGCTGTAACGTTATTTCATCTTCAGACAAGGAATTCATTTGAAAGACAACTGTGGAGAACTGTGTGAACACTTCATAGTCCATCACCAACAGAGTGACGTTAGCATAGTGGAGGTGCGAAAATATTAACAAGAAGCTCAGCAACACACATTGAAGTACTTCAGTCAAACTAGTAGGACACGTGGGCTTTATCTGGTACTAATCTGGTACTGCCTCCATCCTCAAGGACCCCACCCACCCCCAGCATGGACTGTTTATACCCCTACCCTACATACTCATTTTAAACATTCACAATTGCACACTCACTGCCATTTACACTCCACAGCTCCCACGTAGCATATATTCTCTTTGCATTATATTGTGTTCTTGTTGTACTTTTATTTGCTCCCTTCACTTGCTGCTTTAAAGTGCCTTAGATTTGTGATTTTACTGCCTATTTAGATGTGTGTTATTGCTCATCTACTTTATATTTCACTTGTATTATGTGGCAGTCATGTGGACGGCAAAGTAAGAATTTCATTGTACAGGGAAACGTGTTTCCTAACTGTGCATATGACAAATAAACACTAACCTTTGACCTCTGTTCATCACATTTGATGCTGCAGCTGGTAAAGGTGAAGCTAATTTTGATAACCTTATATACTTATAATTTCTAGTACTTTACATATTGCTGGATAGCAGTATGCTCATCAAAACCAGTTAGCTCAACTGTGCACAGGACAAAAATCAGTTGTATGAGACAGTACACTAGGGTAAGAGTCAAAATATAGTGCTCTTCTTTTTTTAACTGAATCAAATCATATGGCATGAAAATTGTTCTGAACTAATCGTGAGTTTGCCAGAGACTCCCACCCTGAGACAAGTTACTACAGTACTAATGTACAAAAAAAAACTGTATGACCATCATGTGAACGCTACAATTATATACACACACACACACACACACACACACACACACACACACATATATATATTTTTTTTAAAGAAAAGAAAAATCTGTAATTGAGACGAGTCTTGATTTCTGACCTTGAGGCCACACACAGCCAAGTAATCTTCATTACAAGGGTTGCCTGTGAGACTGAGGACAGTAAAAGGGACTGGGGCAGATGCCAAACGGGTCAGCGTTAGCTTCCTCTTGCTTGAGTCAGCTTGCTTCAGGAGAGTGGAGAGCTGCAGAACTGTTATCTGTCAAAGAGGAGATAGAAAGCAGGTTATGGGGTGTTTGAACAAAGAAGATATTGCAAATTTGTGATGAAGCTAAAGAGGAAAAAAAAAAAACTTGAATAATTAACACAATTATAACACCAAACAGATATGCACATTGAAATACAAATTATTTGCAGCTATACAGCAGAAGTGCAACTTTGTTTGTCAGTGGTTTACCAGTAAAGAGGCAACTCTGTATCTTAAGTCCCGCAAAAATTGTAATTCTACAAAGAAATCTCTCAAATTTGTAGAGGTGATTCAAATTACTGGTTTGTAAGGCTTACCTTTCCCTTTTCATGACTGACTGCAAGGTGCTGTCTGCGGCCATGAGGTGAGGACAGGACACACATGGCAACACGGCGAAGGACATGAGCACTGATGAGTTGGCGTATGGTTTGTCCCTGGTCGCCACTGTAGTTCATCCTCACATTCTCAAAAGCCCCTTCCTGAGAGCCGAGAGTGGGCACCTAAGGAAAAGACGCAAAAAAGATAACACTAGACTGCAGAATGTAAAGAATTTCCAACACAATGCTGTATCTGTTAACTATTAAATATATAATTAAGGAGTAAAGTGATTTTATTAACCACTCCAAACTCAATGAATCACTATACCATTAGCTGGTCAGTCATCTCCACATTTTTGTCCTGAGTATGCAGTTCATTGAGGGCTTGCTGAGCCCGGCTGCTGCTTCCCACTGCTGACGCCTGCTGGAAGTTAGTCTGTATGGCTTCCATGAGAAACATGAGCATCTCCAGAATGACTGCTGCAGTGGATGATCCCATCTGGCATGGGAAAAGAGGACCAAAAGCATGGTTCACACAATGTATAGTGCACTGTATGAAAAAGAAGTCATAAAGGCCTCTGCCTTAAGAAAAACCAGACAGAGAGAGTGATAAATCCAGACAGGAAAGCATATTTCCTCTCACCACTTGTGTTAGCAACTCTTCCTGGCAGCCTTCAATGCTCTTGCACACACTGCTCTTCTTAGGTCTGTCTTCATCACCAGGTTTTCCATCACAGATGGTGACCTTGCCCTTGTCAGAGGGCGAGGCATTCTGATGGCGGATGGCGCTCTCAGGCATACGCAGTTCGCTTTGGAATGCGGAAGACTCTTTGAGAGTGGAGCCTATCCCACTGCTGGGGCTGCGCTTGACCAAGGCCTGTAGATAATATAAGGCAAAGTATAGCAGTGAGAACAGAAACAGTACTTATACTCATTCACATATACTTGAACACTTAAGCAAATCAAATACAAGCTTTTCACATAAGTGTGTCTTTAAGTTCTTTACAATTAGGATAACTTGATTTCATTTTCAATTTGCTAGCTCCTCCACATTGTGGAGTTTATAGTCAAAAGAATCAGTCAAATTGTGATGGATGGAGGTGCACTTGATCCAAAATACCTCCACAAAAAAAAAGAGGAAAAAAAAAATCACAGAATGATGAGACTCTTCATTCTGGAACAATTATCAACTGTATTTACTTTCTGAATGCCAATACCAAACACATCCTCTATAGCTTGTGGAACAGTTCATCTCATAATGCAGTAAATTAAAAAATGAAAAAGTACAGTTACAAAGGTGAATAAAGCTATTATGAGCTTTTATAGTCACAAAACTGACATAGTAAAAGAAACCAGTGCAATCACAAACACATAAAAGAATGCAAAAAGCCTATCACACTTCTTATCAAACTTAAAGTAAACAGAAGACAATGTGGTTGATGGTTTGTTTGTCATCACATGCATGTTCAAAATCTATCACTTAAGATTAACTAGGAAAGCTGGCCTTTTCAGTACAGAAAGTGCTGACAACATTTATAACATGATTTCTCTTTTTCTGGCCACATGTGTGGGCTAGCTATAACCCTGACCAAATGAAATGACTGGATGGAAGTCAATGGGGGAATGACTTGCAAGCCAAAGTTACCGCTGTTGTTCTCTTCCCATGATGACCTGAGGTATTCGGTCTCACCTGGCAGCTGCCATCCTCTTTGGCACCGCAGTCACAGAAGAAAGAGCCATATTTGGCATAGGAGATCTCATGGTCTTTGTGACAGACCTTGGCGCACACTGTGCACACACCTACCCCATCCACCATCTTACAGGTGTGACAGTGGTACCTGCAGAATTAAAAAGGAAAAGAGCACAACTGTGTATAGTACATCAGTTGAGTAAAGAATCAATACCTCCAATCCATACTGCATTTTACCACCTGGGGGCAAATATCACAAGACAATGAGCGCTGCCTTTTCCCTGCTAAGCTGGCTTAACCAGTAACCGCAAAGTGATTTACATCTTGCATTTCTGCCTCAGTGCTAGGGCCCTGTCCACATGTACACAGATTATTTATTTATTTATTTTTTTTAAACAGCTTTTTCTGTACGTTTTGGCCTTTCATCCACATACTAACAGCATTTTAGGTCACTAAAAACTGAGCTTTTGGAAAACTCTAGCCAGGGTAAAGATGTTTAGAAACTCCAATTTCAGTACTGACATGTGGACAGGGAAAACAAAGTGTGTGCCGGAATCTCATTTGCCAGACATTAGTGTGCAACATTAAGTCCTTTGTTTGGTAGCATGTGCCACTGCACAATATTGCCTGATAAACTAGTAATACTGCTAATTGGGCTGTTAACCTCCTTTCACATGCAGTTAGTTGCCCACTACATAGAGGAACAGAGAATGATATATGCATGTCAGTTCTACGCTCAACACCTCTCCCACAACACATAACCCAACATCAATATTTTCTGATTGGCCAGCATGACTTTAGGTTAGGGATATATCACAGCATGTTGGTTTGATATATTCTTGATGTTGTGCTTTGGGGTTTTCATGTAGACAATGTTTTTTTGTTTTTTTGTTTTTTTTTAAACAAAGGTGGGGGAAAAACTCTGTTTTTAAAAATACCTGTGAATGTGTGGACAAGGCCTCAGTCTTCCTTTCCTGTCTACAACTCATCACGTGATGTAAAATATTCCTGTTATTGGTTAATGCACCTTAGTGAGGAAAAGGGGGGGCTTCATTTGATTCTTTACTAATGCTAACACGGCAGAATGACTGTCACATGAGACTGATTCCATAGGGGTCTGAATCACAGCCGAAAAACAATTTATGTGCAGCCCTAATTAAAAGAAACAACCTATGGTACTATTCAAAATAAAAACTAAAATTACTGAACAATAAACTTTTTTGTACCAGTGCTGGTTCATGAATTCCTTCTGAGTGATGGTAAAAGTGCAGAGTTTGTTGCAAAGAGAGTCTTCATCCTGTTAAACAATGACAAGCATATTAAGATGGACTGGGTTTAAAGCTCTGGGGGTTTCATTGTACATTATAATAATATGGCTTTTGTACTTAAACAAGAAATTTAAGACAAACAAAATGTAAACTTGGGCATCCATGCATTGATAATTTTTCTGCACTAGTTGTTACATCAAGTTACAATTCCATAGCATTTTATGTGCAGGTGTGTACACTGCACATTTACAGAACATGGGCCTGTTCCAGGAGGATACACATAAAGGGGTAAGATCTCACCGAGTCCTCTGCCTGAGAGTCATCCTCCTCAAATGCAAGATCTTCCACCCAGTCTGAGTCCACTTCCATGGCCTTCTCCTCTCCCTCCATCAGCAGTGCTGTGGTGCCTTGGCCACTGCTTTGCCGCAAGGCATTCATCACATCAGCCATATAGGAGATGATGTGACATGAACATTCCAGGATGTTTGCATGCTGAAATGAAGGAACAAATTTAGCCTAGCCTCAGTGATATAAATGGAGTGATGGAAATACATGTCAGTATAACACAATACAATTCAACCACTAATTACATCGTACTATCATATGGTTCAGTCCACATCAGTCAAAAACATTTTGAACAAAGACTGAACATTATCACCTTCATGAGGGAAGAAGTTACTATAACACTGTTGAAGTAGACTGCACTAGTTTTAGCCTGGTGTAGCAAAAACAAATTTGTCAACTCAGTGTAAATTACTCAACAGTTAATAGCCAAAACTCTGACTCCATGTGGAACAGGCAAATGGGAAATGAGTCAAAGGTATAATGCACATCTACAAATTAGTGCAATATAAAGATAAATATAAGAACGTACCTTTCCCTGGGACAGGTTTGTGCTCACTTTTTCAACAACATTCTTCTGTGTTAAATACTTTTTGCTGCAGAGGAAAATTAGAGAAATTTATATAAATATTCAAAAATGTAAGATTCAAACAACTTTTCTGGTGATTTTAGCCTGCGCACTGAAAAAAAAACCCCACACAATTCCCTGATGTACGATAAATCAGTGAACACCATGTCTGTGAAACTGATTTCTTACCATCTGGTCAGCCAATCAATCGCTGCCCTGTGCAGCTGCAGGTGGCCAGCCCCCTGCCCAGCACTGGCAAGTGTGGCCATGATGACCATGAGTTCAGGAAAACCTGTTCCATCACCATTGGCCAGCATGTTTGTTGCCATGGGAATAAGCGTGCTGAGGAGGACGGTGCACACTCCTTCACCCACTTGGCTGTTGTCACGCACAATATGAGTGGTGAGCAGCTGCAAAAGCTGCCGGTTTTCCTGCACTATCTCCAGCTGCTCTGAGTCTTTTGGTGGAGCGGCTGTCATGCGCGTCAGCCAGGACTGCAGACGAGAAGGCTCTACACAGGCCAGCTGGGCCAGAGAGCCACACAGACACAGCAAGCTGGGGTTTGGGTTCTTCTCCGCTGGGGATGACAATATCATTATGAACAACGAGCTTACAAAGATATCGGATACATTTACAGCTTGCAGCATTAAAATTTCAGATTTTTTGATATTTTAAAAGGCATCAATATGCTACAATTAAAGTGCTTGATAGAACCCTCTAATACATATTTCTGACATCAAAATACAGGAGGCCGTGTCTGATGTTTTTCTAACTTTCCAAAACACATGATTAGACAAGCAAATTATGAAGGTACAACGGTGACAAAACATACAGTGTCTGAACTTCTCTATCAAGCTTTTTAAATTTTTCACAAAACTTTCATGTATGATATTGAGTGCCATGAAACACCATGCAAACCTTCAGGAAGAGGCTATGTATGTGGCATTATCCCCATTTGTGCAATTTTAGCCTCTCATCTTTTGTAACCACAGGCTTTCCACTCCACTTTCAAATGTGGCCATTTTTAAACAGCATCTAACACATTTGCCTTTATATGTGGTCAGGTGACACTCTGCACAAATAAGCCAATTTGAAGCATATTGTGGCCTTTAAGATAGTTTTTTTTTTTTTTGACTGAAATTAACTCTGATAACAGGACACTTACCGAGCTGGAAAAGCTTGGTGAAGAATTTCAGAACCCTGTTGCAGAATTTTGCTGACAGGTTTTCATTGGCTGTTGCCATCATAATCTGGACAAGCTCACCACTGGTAAAAATTAGCACAAAATTATGTGAGGTAGCTGTATAAATGTGTAATAATGCAGCTTGGGTTATCAGTTGAAGAGATACCTGAATGAAAAAAACTCTTCCATGGCCTTGCGGACTTGACTGCTCTCAAGCTGTTTTTCAAGGTACTGAAGGCATTCTTCAAGAACAGACTCATCCAATCCACTAGAAAAATTAGTTCAAAGACTATGAGAGCAGTGACACCCAGCAAAAAGATAAATGGGTAGAACAGCAACTAAAAACCTGCAAAAAAATATGCCAAGCGCTACAAAGTGGGGCCTCATTTTCAGTGAGTTCAGGCCAACCAGCACTGATTAAATACCAATATCACATATATTATTTTAAGCAGGTTTAATTATCAGATCAGACATGGTGTACCTGTTGGGGTCTGAGTGACTTGCAATTATGTTGTAACACCCAGTCACCAAGCGCTCGTAGATGCGAGCTAGAAAGGCGTCCGACTCTGATGGGCCCAGGATGCGCTCCAACGAGGTGCTGCTGATTTCAGCCACACACTCTGTGCTACTCTCCAGGAGGAGGGGCAGGAGAGTGCGCACAACCTGCGAAAGATTCAGCTCTTCTGTGCTGAGGAGACAAACATGTAGCTATATTAACTAGTGATTAAGGGCTTTTCATTAATTAACTATTATTCAAATACTATTGATTATATTATATATTATTCTGATTTCAAAGAGGACTAGACAGTCACTTACACAATGAGGTCGCCTGTGAGGCGAACTAATGAAAGTAGGATATGTTTTAGAGAAGAAGCCAGAGGTAAGGACTGACAACTCAATGTGCCTAGGTGAGCTGCTTGGATGGCACTGATGTAGCTCTCTGACAGAATGGTATCATTGGTAAATGCATTTCGCTGGGAAAGAAAACAAACCAGACCATGAGTCCAGACCATAATTGCTGATACAACTGTTTCTTAATATGATGTGCTGAGTAGTGCGAGGTAATATGATTAAAGCTTTAAAAGGTACATATTACTGCAGTAAGGTCTGCAATTGAACATCCTACAGTCTAAATTTAAACAGGTTTAAAAAAAAAAAAGAATCATTACATTACAATAAATGAATAAAAGTATACATTAGACACATTAAAAATCTTAATGCTGTGTGCAGATTGACAAAAGCACAGCTAGGAAAACTTGTTAATTCTGGATGGCACAAAAACTTTAATTTACCTATCACCCTTCAAGGTAAACTCATAGTGAATGGCTTAATACCAGAACACTGTTAAAATAAAAGCCAAAAATAAACTAAATGATGAGTAGACTGCCAACTTTTCTTTACAAAGAGCTTACAGAGACAGATAAAGTCAAACTTATCTATAAGAAAACACCTTTACTCACCCATGAGCCAATGTTAGGGAACTCATTGGTATTAATGCTGTTCCAGGTCTCACATATTGTCTGTACAGCCGATGGTAAGTTCTGCATAATACTCTGACCTGTGAAGTTTCATTTTTAAAAATTCAAGTAAAAACCGTGAGTGTATATAAACATTGTAAAAGTGAACATAATAGTTTGAGTACTTCTTTCACACACCCAGCATGTTGGCTTTGCAGTGGGTGGAACCAATGGACAGAACTGCAGCATAACCTTGAAGCTTGGCATCTGTCAGCTTGTTCTCTCCTTCCTCTGGGATGTTCATTAGTAGGTAAGACCTGGTTACAACAAGTTTGGTTCGAATAATTGATAAGGATATGTGGCTACAGAATAAATGGGTGACTTTCTTATTTTCAGGTACATATTTGCAGATATGCAGGTTTAATGTTCTAAGCATGTTTAGAGGTAAGGTTAAACAGTAAACTAACAAGAGGGTATAAACACAGTCATTCACTTATTGGATTTATAAATGTTCGCAACTACTGTGACTACTGTTAGACAGTGGCACTCTATACTTAAAATTAAGTCTACTTAATTATGTCATCCCCATGAGGTTTCTGCTAATGTTTTAAATAACTGGTTGTGTATTCAAAATCCTTCAGTCAGGGGTGAGATTAAAACATTTATCAGTCACAACCGTGTATTCCAAGCTGATAGATAAACCGTGCTAGATAAAGCCTAGAACAGTGTGCCCAATGTTAGGATGCAAGCCAAATGCAGTAGTTAGTGAGATCTCTTCTCACCTTGTAAAGGCTGTGTAAATGTCAGTGAGTTGTAGTGTGGCTGGCAGTAGGTTCTTTGTGATCTCAGAGGACTTGTGAGAGTCAGCTTCAATGGCAACCTTGGACAAATGCTCATCTAAGGAAACCTGTACTTTAGAGATGACCGCATCTAGGGTATAGATGGCTTGCAGAGAGGGCAACTGATGAAAAGGAAGGATGCCATTCGGGTCTACGCTGCAGAAGGTGGAAATCTGCAACAGAATCAAGTGGACAAAGAGTGACAATTCAGTTCAAAACGTAGTCTGAACAACAACAGATACAAAGGTCATCAATCACTACAGTGTAACCGTTACCTGTCTGGCAATGTACTCCTCTGCTAGCTCCACGTCGTATTTAACGGTACTGCACTTAGCAGCTGTCATCTCAATCAGAGAAGCTGCTTGTTCTGCTTTCATCCCCTGCTTCACCAAGTGTTCCTGTGTAATTGTATATCAAAATAAACTACAGTGAAAAAAGGTAAAGATATTACATTACAAAATTAAAGACAGTGTACAATATATGGTCTACATTTGAAGTCAGACAAAGTTAGTTTGAAAAAAATAATGGTGTGTAGAAATATTAAAATGTGAGGAAAGTGGGCACGAAACAGACTTTTTTTTGGCTTAGAATTTTTTTTTTTAATCAGTTGTATGTTTTGGCACCTGTCACGCTGATAAGACAATCTGTAGTACATTCACATATCAACAGACCTTGATCCAGTTTACGTAGGCAGATACTCGGAGCCGTGAGGACCATCGCAATGTGTGTAGGATGTCACTCTCACTGGGGTCACTGCAACCAGTCTTTAGCTGTTCCATATAAGCTTTAGAGGGTGGTAAGACACCCAGGATCCTCCACAGTACAAGGAAATAGTACTGAAGGGAGCAGGCCTCCTGTTCGAGGTAACAAACTTAGTTTACCACATTGTGCTCAGTTAGCCAGAGGTGAAGTCTGCTGCTGTTAAGCTACCAATAATTAAAACCTAACCATTTCTGGTGGTCCTTGACATTAAAAGACCTTTGAAATCAGACCACTGAAATTCTTTTATTTAATGCACATTCAGAAAGTGAAGGCTTAATCATGAAGATCAACAACTGTAGTCATCAGTTCAATAAAAACATCAACTTTTCTGTTCGCAAATTCATTTTAAATAGTGTGTAAATGAAGATGAAACTACAGTGAGCTGTAACATAAGGTAATACAAGCAACAGGTGCTTAATGTACTTTACTGTTTCCTGTAATACCACTGTTATCATGGTCTTCATGTCCTCACCATAGGAGTAATGGGCTTATTCTCTTGTCTTCTTGCCGTGTCAAACTGAGAGCCTGCTGCCAGGAGGGAGATGAGCCATGCATACAATTCATCATATTTAACTGCTCCACTAAACAGCTTTGGAAAAACCTACCAGGAAAAAAAACATTAAGAGACACACATACAATTATGAATGAAAAGTGATGCATTTAAACAAGGTCACAGTCTCACCTTGCTGTCTAGTCTGCTGATGTCATCTTCAGATGCCTCAGGGGACAGAACACAGTAGAATTTGGGCTGAACATTTGAATCTAAAGAGGTTGAAATACATGAAAACAATGTTACTTTCTCATCTACTGCCAATGAAAACAGCCACATTCTCTTCACATATAAGAAACAAGTACACATAATATGTAATGTGTGTGTGCAAGCTGAAGAGGCTGTGACATTACTGCCAGCAATGTAAATACTAGTAAATCTGATTTTTTCTATTCCTCCAATGACTTTAATAAGTAAATTCCATTCATTGGTCTTACCTTGTGAACAGTGTTTAGCCCAGTTCTCCTCCACCTCTTTGAATCCATAGTAAAGAGGGAGACTGCCACGTTTGCCACCTTCTTGAACAGAGCTTGGCCCAGTGGATGGTGCCGTGAGTAGGTTGTATTGTACCTGTTAATAAGATTCATGAAGTAGAAGATACACTACACACCAGTGTTGTAGTACTCAAGTCCAGAACTCTGACTTGAGTCTGTGACAAAACTTGGACTTCAGCACTAGTGACTCAGACTCGAACACTGACTGCATTCAGACTCAGAAACTGGAGATGAGGACTCTGACTTCTTGTTTTGTTGCAGACTCAGAAACTGGAGATGAGGACTCGGACTTCTTGTTTTGTTGTTGTTTTTTTTGTAATACGGCATAATAATTTGGCAACAATATTGACTCTAATATTCAGACTGTTCAATTCAAAGCAATGTGTGTGCATGCACTTATGAGTGCAATTGGCTCTTGTGTCACACACGGTATATAGACTCCTTTTTAAAATAGTGGCAACTATGTCAAGTGTTTTTAATGTAGACCTTGATGACTCAGACTCGGGTAATGGGAACTCGACTTGGCTTATTTTTTGGTGACTCGGACTTAAACACCGGGAACTCGAGACTCGATTCAGAGTTTAGTGACTTGACTACAACACTGCCACACGCACACATTTATTCTAAGATTTAGTTTGAGAATAATGTTGATTTGCTGGACAATACTTTACTTGATAAGGATTTTTTTTAAAAAGCCTTACAAATGAATTAAACCAAAGCTTTATCTATGCAACTTAGGAGAGGACAACAATCATTAGAGATTGGGCATTAACCTGTTCAAAAAGGTACAAGGGAGCCTTGGAGTAGTGGCGCAGCAGGTAGTCAAAAACCAGCAGAAGGCGGGCCAAGTTGAGGGGCACAGCCTTCAACTGGGAGTCTCTGCTCTGTGCCACTTCTGTAATGGCCTGGGTAACCTGGGTGAGGACTGACCGACGCCCTCGCTCCGACAGGTTGTGGAAAAGGAGCAGCAGGAGTTGGAGGTGCTCCACATTGAGGTCATCTTCTGCATGAACAGAACCCTGAATAGTGTGCTGCTTTAATGTTCCCAAAAACCTGAGAACAGGAAAGTAAAAGTATCAAAAAAGAAAGTGGGGAAAAAAGAAATATGAAAACAAAATGTGAGCAAGTGGTATACATGCTCACACGCGCGCAGGTAAACTTAAAATGGCCATTCTTTTTCATTCTTATAACTTAACACAGAAGTCAAAGTGAAGCAGGACACTCAAACTCCATTTTTTACCATTGCTGGACAAAGACACAACAGCTTGAGTAGTTTACCAAAAACTAAATGATACAGCTATTGTGGTGATAGCATCATGATCATTTAAACCACTCCACTGCACATAACAGCCAGATGAGAATAACACTGTTTTCATACCTTTCCCAGACTTTCATACATTCAGGCACATCTGGCTCTCCTTGTACACTTGCTTTATGTTGCCATATGAGGAGAAGTCTGGAGAGGACTGATAATGATTGAGGGTGAATGTACAGAGGCCAGGGTCCCTCTGAAAATGGTGCAACACCTAACTGCTGAAGGAGGGTGTTCTGGAAATCGAAGAGAGAGAAAATAATAAGACAGACACTAACTAAACAATTTTTACCATTTTAAGTCTCTTCCTGTTAGTAAATAAGTTATTCCACTTACCTGCAGAGCCAGGGATGGAAGATCTGAGGTTACCAGGGTGTGGTTAAAGTGATACAAAGCTAAAGAAAACACTTCATCTGAAGAGCCTGACAGGGAAAAAATACATTAGACCTAGTGGTATGTTTGCTGTCTACAAATTATGTGCTATATTCATCAATAATTACCAGTTCAACAAATGTGGATAAATATTTGAGTTAATTTGCTTAAATAACAGTAATTTTATTTCAGCCATACCTCTGACATCTTTGTCCACATCTTTGATGATGCTGGCTAGTGTAGCCATATGTTGCTCTGTAAGAGACACGCTCAGGTAGTTGCGGATGAAGTTGTTCCTGGACTTGAGCATTGAGGCAGTGATGAAGTTCAGAATACTGGAGGCTAAACTGAGGAACTACAAGAAGAGTGGTTTGGATCATCATGTTAGGACCCAAAAACTTTAATAAGCTCTTTCTAGACACACAATGACAGGTAGGCTAGCACTGTGAAAAATGCATGTGGTGTTTATTCTAAACTTGATGCAGCACCATTATTCCATGTTGTCAGGTACAAAAAAAGAAGTCCTCACCAGTTCTGGGTCCTTGCGGCCTGCTAAAATGTTGCCATTCTCACTTGAATTCTGCTTGCTGGGGCTCTTCAGTCTGGGAGAGGTCTCCAAGGGTGGGGGAGGAGGTGGTGGCGGTGGAGCAACTTTGTCTTTGGTAGGTGAAATTGTCTCTTCAAACCAAAGCCCCAGGATGGGTTCACTGTCATCATCTAAGAGAAAGACAAATTATTTATTTAAATTTCGTAGAGTGGAGGTGAGAAATATTCCAAGACTTACAAGATATTAGTGGAGAGGTATTGGTGTAATCAACAGGCAAAATATAAAAAGCTTCAAACTAGTTCATGTTATTTAAAACTGTGTGCAGACAGTGGACACAAGCCAAACACTGCAGTAAAAAGTGAACAAATGTTTCTGTTGGTGAATATCCACTTAAATAACACAACAGAATTTATCCACTTTTAAATGCCATCACTGAGAATAAGATGTAGCCCATTTATATTTATTTTCCTTTTATTTCCAGTAGACTTACCATAGGTAGCAAAATCATAATGACAGAGCTTATGCTGTAATATTTCTCTGTCACCATAGTTTCGGGGGAAAAGCAAAGCTGCCCCACATTAGTCCACATCCTCATGGCTAATATCCTTTCTCAAATAATCCCAGAATTTCCACTGAAATAAGGGATATGGACATTTTTTTTTTTTTACTACCTTAATGGTGTGGGTCCTAATAAAGTCCATGAAAAAATCTGAAGCATTTCAATAGCATGAAATGTTGAGTTTAGATTTGCCTTTGTGTATGTGTTCATATCATGCTATTGTGCAACTGGCAACAATAAAATGTTAGAGTCAGGTCACTACACGTGTTGCTGCTTTTCAATGAAACTGAGAACACAGCCTTGCAGCATTATTCCATAACAGAAGGCATTGTGTTAGAGTCACCATGTCACAGGCCATAGATTATTTTCATGCCCTAGCATTATGCATTAGCTAGAACAAATAATCTTTAATTAAGTTAAAATATGATTGTTTCATTCTACAAGCTTTAAACATTTTAAGCACTGGATTAAATAATATCTTTGTGTAGTAATACAAGGTTTGTCACATGATCAACCACTCTCCCTTGACTGCTAATCACTATTTTCTCTGAACAGATGTAAAAACCCTATTCTGCCAAATTAATGTCCACTCTGTTTCTTTCAGTAATAAAGACCAAATAAAGTCAGAGAATAAATAAATTCAGTGCATACATGATGGCAGCTAGAATATAATTTGTTTTTGTCATGGCCCACTTTGATTCTATGTGCCCAACCTCCCACAGGATGCAGAACAAAATTCTTTTGGAGATGGGATTTCAAAACCTGGGGACACACATGGGTTTATAAATTTTGTGTGGCATCCTCATGTGCCGCCCAATCCAACTCAGATGACAGCTCTGCTCTTGTAAGACATTAGGTAGCAGATATGATTATATGATGAAGTCAATCATCAGTCTCAGGTCTTAGGTTTTCTGCTACCAAGTACACTACCATTATCTTCTCAGAGCTCTACAATGCCAGCGTTTTGCTCACATATGTAAATGAAAATCCCATGAGTAAGTTGTCAAATAAGCTTTTCCTGCAGTGTTTCATCCACTGCTGGGAGGTGTTAAACATAGCTATTAGCTTAGCTAGTTTGCTAATTGTTATGTATAAGCTAAAACAAAACCAGCTGTATGTAACCTAAATGTTTAACAAGAGGGAGCAAGACAGACGATCAGTGCAGTGGAGCACAGCCCACTGTGGTTCTGTGTAGCCATCACCTCCCCTCACAACACCACCTACAACCAGTTCCGAACAGCGCCACCCACCCGCTTACTGTTTATCTGTTGGTATCTTTATCATGTAAAAACACTGAGGAAGCAGCAGCTTTACATAAAGAACAATGCTTAAAGGTATATAGAAGCGTGGCTGAAAAGCTCAGAGAAAAGAAGTTAAAATCTGAAAAATCCAAATAGGATCCAATCAGCGAATCCATGACAGCCAGATACTCTAGCAAATTGTTTCTGTTGCACAGGCACAGAAAATAGTGTGAGCTTTCTTCCCAGTGACATGTAGCTGCATGGAGGCGACCATGTTTTCCTCCAGGAAAACTCCAATACAGCAGTGCTCAGCTGGTTGCTTGTGAATTTTTTCACACTCAACAGCTCTCACTCTGGACATCTCACATGCAACTGACAGCATACCGAACCCTTACACCTATACTTGGGGGTTGTGGCCCCTCAAAGCTACCCATTTCAGTAGATATGAATCAATATTTCAAATAGAAAAACAAGAAGCAACTTTAAAGTTTTAAAAGAATATCACTTTAAGTTGATATTCACAGTTGCATGCAACATACAGAGATAACTGAGTGAAAGCAAACTGTAGCACTGTGTGTTTAAGCCCATACTTTACAAGCACAATTTGAATTTTTCATATTCAAGGATATTACCACTGTTTTGACACTGGTCTTACATTTTTTTCATATTCAAGACCTTTTCAGACATGTCTGACAAGTAAAAAGAATATGATGACTAAAGACAAACTTAGTAAGATCAGATCTAATATGACCACAAAGCCAATATCACAATCATTTTAAATATTTACCTTACTACTGACAATATTTAAAAAATGGTTTAAATTTAAATACAGTCTTAGTCTGCAGCTATGTATCTGAAGAGATATCATCTTTTAATGCTTGTAAAAACAATCATGAACACCCATATGTCAACACCACTGGTATTATCCTTTGAACCATACAGAGCCACAGATGAACCTCTGACAACAACATAAAATGCAACTCATGTCTTTGCAACACAAATCACCTTTCAGGCTTTTTGGCTGTATTGCCAAAGCTTCGTCATCTGTGGCACTGTCACTTTCTAAGATATTAGGGTTACAGCTTAAAGCCTAAAAAGTGAGACATACAATAACAAAATGAATCTAGGACAGTGAAGTGGACACCAAGTCTTTGACCTGAGGACAGAAAACTGCTGACCTGAGACACAAGCTGCACTTGTCTTCTCCTGTCTTCTCTCTGCTGAAATAGTAGACACTGTCAACTACACTGTCACTGTGTGATGAAGGGACAAAAATTTTAATTACATTACTGTGCACATGTGTATGTGGTGACCCTTCTCACTGCTGCAATAACCTGCCCGATCCACTGACAGCACACCTGTTTCACTGCTTCACTGACACAGCACAGCACTGACACTAGCTCAAACACAAACAACTCTGTGTTCAGCACCTGTGTCCACACAGTGATGGGGAGAAATCTAAAGCACACCTTGAAGGCATTAAGGAAAGCTTTCAAGATACCAGCTTGCTGGTCAATTTATGCATAAAGTGATGAGTACAACACTCCTCATACAGAGACTAAAACCAACAATGAATTGTCTCTGCTCATGGTTAATGTCTGTCAGTTCTGGCTTATCTTATTCGTCTGAGCCATAGACCTCCACTGCTGATCAAGGAAACACATAGTTGCACTGGACTTTCCTCATTACAACACAGGTATGTATTTTTAATTGTTTTTAACAACAGTGGCACAGGCAAAGAACCTAATACATGCGTGACAGACATTAACAATGAGTAGAAGCAATAATTGCAGGTTTTAGTATGTGAGTGTTGAAAATGTTAAAATTGAAAATGACCAGCCTTATCCTTTAACAGTGTTTAAATTTATATTGCACTTAGCCAATTAGCCAGCTGTGCTCTTTTCTGGAAGCCCATTTTGTTGCAATGCATTCTATATGTA
>NW_018127886.1:6489113-6499253 GCF_001952655.1 Monopterus albus | reverse complement strand
ACACTTCAATTTGCATGGTGCAATTACACTGCCCACCCACCACCTACCCCCTTTCATGTCAATCCAAGTCCTCCATATCTAGTAGAATACCATGTTTAATTCAGCCTCTACTACACGCAACATCATGTTTATTGTTCCTTGTATCCCATCAGTAATTATGTACTGTTTGTTCTATTGGCCAGGGATGGCTTTAATAATTTGTTAATTTTCAATTACTCCTATTCCCATTCCTTTAAAATTGTTGTTCCTGTATTATCAATGCTGCTGAGAAAAATAAGTTCATTGCTTCCTCTATCCTATGTACTCCTACAAACTGTATCCAGCCATGGATATCATTTTGTTCTACAAAACTAAAGTTGGTACGCGAGTGCTTGCGCTAGCATGAACTATCAGTATTAAGGAGGCTTTCTGAAATGCTGATGTAACTATTTAAATCCAGAATGATCAAGTACCTTGACTGCTATCCTCCTCTGTGCTGCTGAAGTCATCCTCGTAGTAGGTGTTTGAATCTGTAGAAGCACTGGCATCACTGCTGACTGAGCCCTTCCTCTGGCGCTGAAGAACACAAGCCTGATGGAAGCAAAAACAAAAGCAGTCTTAAAAGATGACCACACTTCTCAATGTTTCAATTAAACAATTAAATTTCATGCTTTTTTAAAATCAACCACCAATTTTGTTAGAAAAGCTGTGTTGAGAAGAAACACAACAAACAACAACATAATCTTGTCTTGTATGTACATTTTATTGCACCCTTTGCAATTAAATTTCATGCTTTTTTAAAATCCAATTCATCCAATTTACATAAACTGTTGTGTAAGGTCACAGTGCACAGTGAAATAAAGAACACAGTATAAATAGCAACTGTACATGTTACAAGTGTGAATATAAATGACTGCACCTTTTTGTAAGAAGTGGAGAGAAGGGTGAAGAGTAGGTTGGTCAGGGGCACAGAATCAATGAGCCTTTGGACCCTCTGGATGGAAGTACTCTGCGCCATGATGCTGAGCTCAGCTGGTGGCCCATCACTCACCCAACCCTGCAGGAAGGAGGGAGGGAGGAATCAGAATTAAGAAAGATGGTTTTCAAGAAATATAAGATCTGACTGTGTTTTCTTATGTATATATTCCAGGCTTTAACAATAATTACAAATTGCTTTGTATATACACTAGTGCCACCAAGAGTGGAATTCATCAAAAATAAAGACATTTGACTGGTTCGAAAACTACAGGATTTTATTTATTAACAGTGAAAAATGGGATATAATCTGCTAATACAACTGAGAAGTCATACAAAATGAAGAAGACAGCTGAAGAGCACATTTTTTTTTCTTCAAATAACAATAACCATAATAGATGAGTGCTCACATTTCATTAGCCACATAAGCATTGGCCAGTCAAGTCTTAACTAGTCACAATAACAGAAAAATACAACAGAAAGCAACTGTATTTGTGTTTTCTTTAACATACTCGGTGCAGAGCCTCAACTTGCAGATCCTGGAAAAGCGAAGTCAAAAGTTTGATGGCATGGTTGGCCAGGATTACAGACAGAACTCCAAATCCCTGATGCCTTTTTTGAAAAGAAAAAAAAAAGACGAGATTTAATGCACACAATGTGGCCTTTTTCTTACATATAATAATCAAATAAGCTTATAAAATATGTGGTTTGTGCTTTTTAATTAATAAGTGAGCCAATAAACTCACTCTCCACCCAAATAATGTCGTTTTAAATACAGGCCTTTCTCGTGACCTACTAAAGCCCTTGGACATTTCATTAATGAACAGCTAAAATGAGCCAAGAAAACATTAACATATTTCAAATTCATTGGAAATTACCCTTTCCCAGGACCAAGTTTAGGCGATCCTGCGCCATCCTTGGTACGGGCAGCAATATCCCGGACACGCAGGGCAGCCAGGGGATCCTTTTCTTTCCCTTTATCTGCCAGAGCAGTCGGGCTCAGGTTAAGAATCAGGTACAGGCTGTTTAAAAGGCACCAGGCTCCAAGCAGCTGGAAGTTCTGATAATGCTGTAGTACACAATAAAAAAAACCAAAAAGAAAAATTACCTCTGACACAATTCTTTACTACAACTTTAAAACCAGCAAATTTCAGAGTCATCAAATCAAAAGGCACTATAAACTATTCTTTAGGGGTGACCCCAAGAGTAGAGTTAGTCAAAGATGCTTCTAGTCGAGCCTTTATTTTTATTTTATTTTTTTGTCAGGCAGTGTGCATTACAATAGAACACAGCCTCAGCTGTCTTCTTTTCCTCATTTTTGGTCTTAATTTGACCAAAATTCATGCCTGTTGATTTTCTGGCAGTCTAGGATATATAAAATACAAATAGTCATACTGAAGAGCAAAATCCTTAGTCAGACACAGCCCTACTATTATTATTCTACTATAGCACTGAAAAACCTGGTACTGACCTCTCCTCCAGCTCTGCGGGAGTTGCTGATGGCATGTCCAATCATTTCATAGATCTCCAGCTGTTGCCAACACAAATTTTGTACTTGTTACCATTTTAAATATGCTCTATCTTCTTAAAGTATGCATGCTAAACAGATTATAAAAAAAAATTGATGCAATGTCAATATATAAGACACTAGCTTCTACATAGACACAGTCAGAACTAAATTATATTTCTGCACAATTCTTTCATGAAATGAAATCTGTAATCTAGGCTAATGCAACAATCTGTGAGCCATAACATGCAAATTAGTAAGATAAGTTTCTATGTAGCACTAGACAATGGCTCAAAATATATGACCATACACTGAGAAAGTTGAACTCATAATACCCACACATTTCTGGACAATTGTGGCTGCGTCATTTTCATAGTCCTCCTCTTTGGTCCCAGTGGAGGCAGAGCGTAGCTGCAAGCCACTACCTACCTGCAGAATGGCCATGCAAGTGGCCACACTCACACCTAAAGAAGTAGCAAGAAAGTTTGTTTTAATTCAATAAAACAACAGAATTGCTGCATTCAGTTGTTGTTTAAATAGGGAGAAGTGCAGTAGTTTTGTTCTAGCTACACTATGTTGCTGCACTGCTTTACTGTCTACAAAGATTGCAGTTCATATGAAAAACACACAAACTCATCTCACCACCCTGTCTACAATTTCTCTTTATTGGTTTCTTGAAGTTTTTCTTATACAAGTCTGAATTACTGGACAATATAATTTTATTTTGCCCACAAATAATTACCACTTACCAGCATAGAGACAGCTCAAAGCCAGCACAGTCATATCCAGTAATCTCCCTGGTGTCAGTGGCTCCAACACAGGCAAGGAAAGTGTGTCCAAAGCCATGGTTACATCTATCACCAGTGAATGAAATCTAGGTATGGGTATTAAGTATAAACATTTACTGAAGGTTTGGGAGGGAAAAAAACTTTCCAAAACTTAGACATCAAATACGCATGCAAAAACTTAAACAGATTAAGTAGCCTCTTCAAATAAATCATCATCGTATAAGGTATATTGCACTCAATGAAAAAAACCGACCCATTGCGGACAGCAGTGGCATCACTGTGGCAGGCATGATAAAAAAAGAGTTGGCTGACACAGCATCCTGGAAACGGTTGATGTAACGCAGAAAATAGGGCAAGTTGAGGCACACTCGTAGCAACTTCTCAGACCCCCCTAGAAATACAAGATATGAAAAATAAGAACTACTAGTTCTAATAAGAACAGAACAAAAGGAAAAATAAAATAAACCATGTGGAATTAAAACATCAAGAGGAAAAAGTACTTCGGTACTTCTTAAAAGATTTGGAGCTCCAGAGTACAATTGTTGCATTAATGTCAGTGAAAAATTAACTAGTGACTGTAATACAACATGAAAAGGTCAAGGGAAAACATATTAAACTGGGATGATGTTAAATTACCAGCAGGAAACTGCTGAAAGGTGATGAGTGCTTCACATTTTAAACATTGTGCACCTGTGTTTTAGATATTTAGTGGGGTTCCAATTAAATGGACTACACTAAGAAGACTTGAAACTCCAAATTCACATAAAATTTTGAAACATTTACTAAAAAAAAAAAAAAAAACATAATGTCAAAGGAGTTAAAGGGAAAGGAAAAAAAAAACATATTTCCTGAATTACAGCTTTATTGCAATACAATGGACATGGATTTATCTTGGCTTCCTAAAATTTCAGACATTTCCAAAAACAAGAAATGCTAATGTGTTTCAGCACAAAAAGCCTGGATAAAACTTTTAAATCAAGACAAGTAAATAGTATAACTTAGTGTTAATATACTGCCCTGCAATAAAGCAACTACTTACCAAGTTCCTGTAAGCTTGACACATTCTGAGATACGAAGGCATTTTTCATTTTGGCCTGAGCGGCTTGATCAGTGGTTTGGTCATCGCAATCACTTTCAGCCTATAAATTGGAGAGAAGTGAAAAACATAATATTGATGATTCATTATAGCAGTGGCAAATTAAATTACAGGTTAAAAGTTAGGGATGCGACCATACACTCGGCATACAAGTCAATACATGATATTGGGTTCACAAGAATGAGATGAAATTACATTTTAACACTATTTCTAAGAAATCTTCAATACTAATATATATACTGTATATATGTATATGACTGGAAAAATAGTCTTCTATTCAACTGAAAGTCACAAAATACAAAACAACATGCATTTTGAAATCTTAACTAATCATCTTGTAATGAATGTCAGGTCTACTTTCTGAGTATGAATCATCATATGCAGTAAAAGACAACAATATGTAAGCAAAACTCAACTAAATGGCTTCTCTCCTGTATGATGTCACATGAGTCTCCTCAGACCTTATAACTGCATGAACTATGCATGACCTTTTAACTTCTAACTGAAGCTGTGTGTGACTTTCTAATGCCATCTTCACCCTCACCACACTGCGCTGGACGGTGGCATCATCCAGCAAAGGCACTGTGTTGACCAATCATGTACAGGAGATGATCGGGACATGGACACCCACAGGAAGAAGACTTTTTTTTGTTTACCTTGTTAGCATGAGCATTCACTGTTATTCACTGACGAATTTGGGCCACAGATAAAGCACCATAATGGCACACCATGCATTTTCATTAGTACTGGATGTTACACTGTGTTTTTTTTTTTATCTATCAGTGCAGACACAGTGATGGTAGAATTGGTGCTAAGGTAGAGCAGGCTACATTAGCAGCATGGCAAACCAAGACACAATAGAAACTCACAGGCTGTATTGTACACACCTACAACACTGCCTGCAACCCATCACCCCACTGACCAGCGCGAGGGAGTTGCATTTTTGTCGGACTAATGTGAACGTGAACGCATCATCACACTCCGTCATACTGGCCTGGTTCTGTTATGTGCTGATATTGCGAGACAGCTTTTGCCTCAATGAGAAATACTGTCACATTTTAATATCACGAAATCTCATCACACCCCTATTAAGAGTTTGTTTTTAGTAATTTCTGACAGTCACAGTGTTGGAGGGCATGTCTGTAACTTGCCTGCATGTGTGCTGTTGATGGGGAGGCCAAGATGGTCGTAAGGTCAGGATGAAAAACTGAAGTCAGTTGATTAAAGAAGTTCATTTGGACTTCTTTTTGTCGAAGCTCTGGGCTCACAGCACTGGGCAGCTCCTTCTGATCTTCCACTATTAAATGAATGAAGACAACATTTTCTTAGTCACATACAAAATCTCTCAAGGTTTCTTGTTTTGGCTAGTGGAATATTCTGTCAAATTTTCAGCCCCAGTATGCATAAATATCAACAACATCACTGAACGATCACTAAAGCAGTCAATAAGAAAAACTAATGAATCAGTGAACTAAACACCAGTATGCAAGCCTCGAGTCAAAACTGCAGTTTCCTTAGTTCTGAATTACTCTTTTAGTTCTTTTTATGAATGATTAATTTAATTAATTTAATGATTAATTTCTCTTTACAAATAATGTTGTTTCATACCAAGTTAAATATTGTTTAACTTTGGTTTCTATCTTGAAGGGCACTTACCATCTGAAAGGGTCTTGACAGTTTGAGGCAACTTAGCAGACTTCATCATAGCAGTGAAAGTTATGATTTCTGTGCGATCTAGTCTGCTGCAGCCAGTGCAAAGTCCTTTTATTAGAAGAATCAGGTGTTTCTAAAGAATGAACAGTGAAAGCAAACAGTATTACTAAATTTAACTGGTGGAGCTGTATAGTAAATAATGTCCTGTCAAACAGAAATACATAAGGATAAAAAGGAAGTTACTGTCTTTTAAACTCGCCAAAATATAAAAGTAAAAATGCAAATTTCAGACTTAAAGTGAGCAGCATTTTCTCTGGGGGTACTGAACATTTTCTCACTTTTTAAAACAGACATAAAATGTTCTGTTGTATACAGCCCTACAACATTACACTCTGCTACACAGTTTGTCTTTCTTACCTGTGACACTGCACATGCCTCATCTGGGTTCTCCAGGCGCAGCAATGAGAATTCAATCAATACTTTGCATGCTGCAGCAACTGACAGCAACTGATTTCTCGGTACTAGAGAGACAGGGTAAAAACTGTTAGCAGGCTGGAAGAAACAACCTTTGACATTTACACTTTTTAGCTGAAAGCCAGCAATAAGTTCTTATCAGTTCTACCAAATAGAAACTAAAGATACATACTTTGTCCACATACTGTGGTGATGTAATGTGCAGAGAGGGCCACGAATGATGAGTAGAAAGGCTCATACTGTTTGTCATGATGAAGAATATCTGATTCACTGCAAATGACAAGTTGAATATCTCATTAAAAACTGTCAAATATGATTTTCTATTGAATGTTATTATAGCATTTTTCTGAAGAGGAGAGCTGGGAGAGACGATGACATGGGACTTATATGATAAACACTAATGTCAAATTAACTTAATACCACTATAACATTAAGCAACAGTCAAGCAAACTCCTCCAACCCAGAGAGGTATTTGCCAAAATGCTGATGTAGAAAAATAATCTGGAGCTTATAAAACATACTGCAAATTGTATTATTACAAGACTGTGCATATGATAATAAATGAACAGGTGTGACATTTTATTTCTTACTGTATTACCTCAGAATTAATTTAGATTTTTGAGTCTGCAACCTTTTTTCATGCTTGGTAATTTGTACTTAACAGGCACACCTGAGAGCATTTAGCTACATTTCACAAACCATGATAGTTTGTTATTAATGAATGCTGAGAAATGTGTTCTCTGATAAAAAGCAATAACCTAGAACTAATCCTGCCCTGGCTGTCAGTATAGTGAACTGCATTATGAGGTAAACTTAATGTCTCTGAGTATATGGTTTATGTAGCCTTTTTGAAAATGTTTGACAGCTCTACTCTTTGCCTAATTGGTTTGCCATCAGGGAAAACCACTCTGTGGTAAACTATGGAGTAATGCTCCTGTTGTTAAACCTCAGAAATGTCCCACACCTTCAAGCACTGACACAAACTGCATGGACCCAAAAGACATCTCTTCAATGTGTGATCTAATCACAAGCTTCTAAAACAGAAGAAAAGCCAACTCATTGTTAGTACAAGTCCTTCACAATTATCCACAATAATCAAAACAAATACATACAAAGAAAACACAACCAGTTTCTTCTCCAGCAACCCTGCTGGACACAACCAAAGGAAAAAAAACTACTAATCCAATTCTCATTCTCAGGATGTTAGAAACTCTTGAATGTTCAATAAAAAAAAAATTGCTGAAAAATGCTTTGAATTTAACAGTGTACCTAATGAGTGAGCATCAAACTAGTCATAGCTATAATCAATTATACATAGTTTTAACCCCTTTAGAGGTTTGCAGAATACATTTATATTACTGATATACAGTACCAGTTAAAAGCATGGACACACTTTACCACTGAATTCAATAAGAAAGTGAATCCAAACTTTTCACTAGTAGCGTATGTCTGAAGATTGTTTCCTTTCAATTAAAGAAATCAATTCATCTTTGTTTTTTATGAAAACAAGCACTGCCATTTGTGATGTGGAACAAATGCTCTACATTAACAACAATTATAAATAAGCACCTGATGCTTAAGGTTAAACAGGCATTTTAAAGTTTGTCAACGGAAGCAATTTACACTTCTACATAATATGCATATATAAGGATAATAAAAACTCGTGGCAGGAGAATGTAAGCACAGTTTTGATTTAAGTGTTTGCGGGTTATTGGTTTATCTGAAAATGTAAGCATTGAGAAATAAAACCCAATAAAGACAGTAGGAAGCTATTCCCTTGAATGTCCCGAGGGATCTGCTAATATCACCACCTAACAGCAGTGTCAAGTGACAACCTGGCTACTGTGTAGACACTAATGACTTGACAATCACTCCATGGGGGATGTATGTATCTATAGTTTGCAGTGCGACAGTTTTGTAAGCAAATCAATTACAGTTTCTCCAAAATAACTATGGCCCGCTATTACACTCGTGTTCACCGACAAGTTCCCCTGCCTAACAGGAACCACATTTAGTTCCGCAGCAACATATCTAGGTTAATATTTGATTAACAATACATTAACGGCGACCCATCACTACCATCAAAACTGAGTATAGAGTGCAAGGTCCCCGCCTACTTTCAGCTCAACCACATAAACAGCAGATAACGACAAGCTGACTGGCTACATTAACCAGCTAATGTATTGATTAATCGATGACATGTCACGAGTAGACTGGATATGGCAAATTCATCATGCAAGCCAAATAAAGTTTAGCTAACTTAAGTTAGCTGACGTAGTCAACTGTTACTGTGGCTGGGCCATTTCAACGATGCGCTATCCAGAAGGCCCACTAGATAGCTTGCTGGCTAATGTTTGTGGTAGCTAGCTAATGATGAAGCAAATTTCCTGAATGTTACACTGCGACGTTGATTTACGTTTACACAGCAATAACGTTGCATTGAAGATCGAGATCCATCATCCACCACCCGTGCTTTGTTTAAAACTGTTTCATTTACCAGTCAGGGGAGGCTAAATAGCATTTTGAGTAACTTAGCTAACGTCCGCAACTGTCTCGATGCCTGTACAAGTTAGGACCAAGAAGCTTGCGAACAGCTACCGTTAGCTAACATTTCCCATCGAACTTAACTAACCAAGCTAAGTTAGCCTATCAGCTAACTCCTGGGTGGACACGGTCAATATTCAAGCAAACAGAGACTCGAAATTTATTGACATGTAACCGGTTACCTGTTGATTATAGACCCAATAAGCTGAGGTAGCTCCTTCGTTTCAAAAGCGGTGTATGAGGCTGATAAAAGCGGCCGCACTGCCGCTGTCCATTCGTGCTCCCCATCTCCTCCGCTCGACGCCATCTTGAAATCCATAGAAAAAAACCTATCCAGTGGAAGAAGAAACTGAAAGTAAATCACTGGGGGCGCTCAGACTCTCGGTACACGATCATTAATAATACAACAAAACATAATAAAAATGAAATTGCTTTTTTCCATTATAAAACTGAAAAAGTAATACCTCATGAATGTCACTTATTTGTTTTCATTGGACTAAACACATGGATAGTGTTTTTGATTTCATGGTTAGAGTAAAGAATCACATATGTAGAAGCATACAATTCTACATAATTTAACACTCTTGTAAATTAAAAGTGTAGGCCTATGCCTATTTTTTCAGTCTTATAATTCGGTAGGTGTTAATACTTGTCAGTGATGCTGACTGCATTGGCTCCTGGACCAATATTGGTCCAATGTAATGTAATTTCAGAAAGGTTACTTTATCATTTCTATAGTAGCAATAGGACTTTATTCATTACCAGCAATCAAGCTAATAAAAAGTTAAATCTACTTTGTCTCTTGAATTTCTGACAGCTTTTAATTAGTAGTATTTAGATAGGGAAGAATGAATATGATCTAACTAGAGGCTTGGAAACTGATTTTAAGCACTGATGGGAGGAAGCTTGGCTAGGCTGTAGATCTAGCCTAGTTTTTGGCATTGGATTTTGCTTTCTGTCTTGTAACTGTGAAATTTCAGTTGTTTTTATACGCATCTTTTGCAGTTAGCACCAGCTTTGAACCTTTTGTATGCTTTCCAAATTAAGTAGAAAAAATCTATTTCGTGTCATAAATCAAACGTCTTCTTCTTCTTTCGGCTGGTCCCTTTAGGGGTCGCCGCAGT
>NW_018127886.1:6454205-6488864 GCF_001952655.1 Monopterus albus | reverse complement strand
ATCCTGTCCATCCTGGTCACTCCTAAAGAGAACCTCAACATCCTCATCTCTGCTACCTCCATCTCTGCCTCTTGTCTTTTCCTCACTGCTACAGTCTCTAACCCATACAGCATAGCTGGTCTCACTGGTCAAGTCAAGAATCTTTATTGTCATTATGCATAGCACAACAAAAAATTTTCCGGCAGCTCTCAGCTTAAAAGACAGAGTTATTATTTACATAACACACAATTGTATAAGTCAATATAAAAATATGAACAAATAAAAAGGGGTGTATGGGACAAAGTTAACACCAAACCTGCCCATCACGTCCTCATCACCTTTGTTCCCCTCACCAACATGCCCGCTGAAGTCTGCTCCAATCACCACTCTCTCCCCTCTGGGAATACTCTCCATCACCTCATCTGACTCACTCCAGAATCTCTCCTTCTCTTCTAACTCACACCCTACTTGTGGAGCATAACCACTGACTACATTCAACATTACCCCTTCAATTTCCAACTTCAAACTGATCACCCTGTTTGACACTCTTTTCTCCTCTAAAACAATCCTCACCAGCTCCTCCTTCAGGATCACTCCTACCCCATTTCTCTTCCTATCTACACCATAATAAAACTGTTTGTATCCCCCTCCAATACCTCGCACTTTGCTACCCTTCCACCTGGTCTCCTGCACACACAGTATATCTACCTTCTTTCTCTGCATCATGTCCACCAGCTCTCTACCTTTCCCTGTCATTGTGCCAACATTAAGAGTCCCTATTCTCAGACCTATACTCCTGCCTTTCCTCTTCTCTGTCTGTCTACGAATCCCTCTACCTCCTCTCCTTCTTCGACCAACAGTAGTCCAATTTCCGCCAGCACCCTGTAGGTCAACAGCACTGGTGGCGATCATTGTTAACCCGGGCCTCGACCGATCCGATATGGAATTCACACTGATGATTTCCATGCTTAAATTTGGCATGTTTTTACGCTGGATGCCCTTCCTGACCCAACCCTCTGTATTTAGCCAGGCTTGGGACCGGCATACAAGTCACTGGCTTGCAAACCCTGAGGCTAGGTTAAAAATGAGGAACGCGTCACAAATTTGCATGTCATAAATCAAACTCATTATAAGAAAACTATATGTGTAGGTTCTCCTTGTAGGCTATGATCCACTGTGTCTTGTATTGCCCACAGTATTTCTGTTTTCTTTTTTTCTGAATTACCTTTCAAAATACTTATAAGTAACCCATTTTTATTGTAGAATATATGACACACACACACATAAAAATGTTAAACAAATTTGTTGCTGCATACAAAAAAGATTAAAGGAGACCTATGTATAACACGGAACCACATTATTGCTACATTATGTTATTTGAGCTTCCTCGACAGTTAAACTTTAAGCATATTCATCACTGCATTGTTGGCGCTATGTATAATTCTAAGCGATAGGGGGCAGCACCTGTCCGTCACCAGACAAAAAAGAAATCCAGTCAACTTCCGCCTTCCTCCTTCTTTTGAAGAGCAAGTCAAAGCTACTGCTGCAATGACAAAGCTGGTTTTATTGTGCCTCAAATGTATTATTTTATGCAGCACTATCGAGGCTGTGTTTGAGGATCAAGTAGGAAAATTTGACTGGTAAGAGGAATCTAGAGAGCGAACCAAATGTTTGTGCCAATTAGGGCCATGTTTCATTGTGAAGCTAATGCTAACACCTGTCACAGCCACTAGCTGCGACCCGGTGTGTTTGGGGTGGACTGTGATAGAACAGGCCAAAAAAAAACATTGCAATGAATATAAAATGTTTTGTTTGCTGGCTTATCTCGGGTGTTGTTAGCAAATTTTTTATTTACCATATGAAAATCAATGGCCTAGTAAACTAAGTGAAGAAATGTGAAAAGAAGAATGGAAGAATGGAAAACATTGTAACAAATATGATCATCTGATAAAAAAAAAAAGATAATATGGTAGTAATGAGCCGTGTGTCATATCACTGGAGTTTTATGCTGGCACCGATAGAAACAGTGATTTAGCTATAATTATAAACCAGCTTGTTGCCCTCTGAAAACCTGTGTCTTGTGATTCGCAGGAGGCAGCAATATGTAGGCAAGGTTCGCTTTTCTCATTTCGACATACACGTGCAGTCATCCAAAAAAGTTCTCTTTCCTCTCCTCTTCTTCCTGACCACCAGTCATCCTACACACCACCATCCAATGCTGTCTGGCTACACTTTCTCCTACCACCACTTTGCAGTCACTAATCTCTCTCAGATTGCCTCATCTACATAGAATGTAGTCTACCTGCGTACTCCTACCTCCACTCTTATATGTAACTCTATGTTCCTCCCTCTTCTGGAAATAGGTGTTAACTACAGCCATTTTTTCCCTTTATTTCTTTCAAGCATATAAAAGAAAATTATATATATGCACTCAAATATACACACAATTACAAAAATAATAACCATATAACCAATACGCATAAAACATCACAACATCCTCTTAGCAAAGTCCACCACCATCTGTCCTTCTAGGTTCCTTCCCTTAACACCAAACCTGCCCATCACGTCCTCATCACCTTTGTTCCCCTCACCAACATGCCCGCTGAAGTCTGCTCCAATCACCACTCTCTCCCCTCTGGGAATACTCTCCATCACCTCATCTGACTCACTCCAGAATCTCTCCTTCTCTTCTAACTCACACCCTACTTGTGGAGCATAACCACTGACTACATTCAACATTACCCCTTCAATTTCCAACTTCAAACTGATCACCCTGTTTGACACTCTTTTCTCCTCTAAAACAATCCTCACCAGCTCCTCCTTCAGGATCACTCCTACCCCATTTCTCTTCCTATCTACACCATAATAAAACTGTTTGTATCCCCCTCCAATACCTCGCACTTTGCTACCCTTCCACCTGGTCTCCTGCACACACAGTATATCTACCTTCTTTCTCTGCATCATGTCCACCAGCTCTCTACCTTTCCCTGTCATTGTGCCAACATTAAGAGTCCCTATTCTCAGACCTATACTCCTGCCTTTCCTCTTCTCTGTCTGTCTACGAATCCCTCTACCTCCTCTCCTTCTTCGACCAACAGTAGTCCAATTTCCGCCAGCACCCTGTAGGTCAACAGCACTGGTGGCGATCATTGTTAACCCGGGCCTCGACCGATCCGATATGGAATTCACACTGATGATTTCCATGCTTAAATTTGGCATGTTTTTACGCTGGATGCCCTTCCTGACCCAACCCTCTGTATTTAGCCAGGCTTGGGACCGGCATACAAGTCACTGGCTTGCAAACCCTGAGGCTAGGTTAAAAATGAGGAACGCTTCACAAATTTGCATGTCATAAATCAAACTCATTATAAGAAAACTATATGTGTAGGTTCTCCTTGTAGCCTATGATCCACTGTGTCTTGTATTGCCCACAGTATTTCTGTTTTCTTTTTTTTCTGAATTACCTTTCAAAATACTTATAAGTAACCCATTTTTATTGTAGAGTATATGACACACACACACACACACACACATAAAAATGTTAAACAAATTTGTTGCTGCATACAAAAAAGATTAAAGGAGACCTATGTATAACACGGAACCACATTATTGCTACATTATGTTATTTGAGCTTCCTCGACAGTTAAACTTTAAGCATATTCATCACTGCATTGTTGGCGCTATGTATAATTCTAAGCGATAGGGGGCAGCACCTGTCCGTCACCAGACAAAAAAGAAATCCAGTCAACTTCCGCCTTCCTCCTTCTTTTGAAGAGCAAGTCAAAGCTACTGCTGCAATGACAAAGCTGGTTTTATTGTGCCTCAAATGTATTATTTTATGCAGCACTATCGAGGCTGTGTTTGAGGATCAAGTAGGAAAATTTGACTGGTAAGAGGAATCTAGAGAGCGAACCAAATGTTTGTGCCAATTAGGGCCATGTTTCATTGTGAAGCTAATGCTAACACCTGTCACAGCCACTAGCTGCGACCCGGTGTGTTTGGGGTGGACTGTGATAGAACAGGCCAAAAAAAACAACAACATTGCAATGAATATAAAATGTTTTGTTTGCTGGCTTATCTCGGGTGTTGTTAGCAAATTTTTTATTTACCATATGAAAATCAATGGCCTAGTAAACTAAGTGAAGAAATGTGAAAAGAAGAATGGAAGAATGGAAAACATTGTAACAAATATGATCATCTGATTAAAAAAAAAAAGATAATATGGTAATAATGAGCCGTGTGTCATATCACTGGAGTTTTATGCTGGCACCGATAGAAACAGTGATTTAGCTATAATTATAAACCAGCTTGTTGCCCTCTGAAAACCTGTGTCTTGTGATTCGCAGGAGGCAGCAATATGTAGGCAAGGTTCGCTTTTCTCATTTCGACATACACGTGCAGTCATCCAAAAAAGTTCTTCTGGCAACGGAGAAGAACGTTTTTGCTGCCCTCAACACCAGGACTGGAGAGCTTTGTGGGTATTTTGTTCGTCTGTTGTAATATAATCCTATTAGGCCAAGTCCACAACAATGAATAACCTGTTGGTTGACTTAGTTTTTTAAATTATATTACTGCTTAATAAATGTCTGTTACAGTTTGGCGGCATGTAGATAAGGCTGGGCCAGAGGGAAACATTGATGCTCTTTTGCAACATGGACAAGGTGATTTTTGTCATTGCACTGAGCTTATAAGATGTTTAGTTCTTTCAATGAAGCCACATAACTCATCATGTTGTTCTTGTTTCTTAGACGCAGTACTGGTGATTGGTAATGGCCGTCTGCTGCGCTCCTGGGAGACAAATGTTGGTGGTTTGAACTGGGAGGTTGTGCTTGACCCTGGAAGGTGATTATTTCCTTGACTGTCAGTGATTTAGTATATTGTTGTCCTTATTTTGATCTGATGTTAACTGCTTTTGTTACACCTTTTAGTTTCCAGTCGGCATGTTTAGTTGGACAGCAAGACACAGTGAAATATATGGCTGTTCAGAAGAAAACTGCCATCTCTCTCCATTACCTTTCTAATGGTCATCAGAGATGGATAGAGAATCTTCCAGAAAGGTAAATGACTGTGTTTTAAAGTTATTATGTCAAGATTTATAGCTTTTTAATAGCTCGTTAAATAATGGTAATGGTATATGATTGGAGGAATGACAGTAGTGTGTTTGAAACAAGGTAATGAAGTACTGGATCAAGAAGAGCAGATTATAAAAAATTTCTCAAGTCAATAGTGAATTAATGGATACATACAGTATGTGACATTTAATTATTTAGTCATCATTTTGGGTTACCTCTACATACAAGGTTGGCATTTTACCCGCCAGCACCCTGTAGGTCAACAGCACTGGTGGCGGTCATTGTTAACCCGGGCCTCGACCGATCCGATATGGAATTCACACTGATGATTTCCATGCTTAAATTTGGCATGTTTTTACGCTGGATGCCCTTCCTGACCCAACCCTCTGTATTTAGCCAGGCTTGGGACCGGCATACAAGTCACTGGCTTGCAACCCCTGTGGCTAGGTTAAAAATGAGGAATGCGTCACAAATTTGCATGTCATAAATCAAACTCATTATAAGAAAACTATATGTGTAGGTTCTCCTTGTAGCCTATGATCCACTGTGTCTTGTATTGCCCACAGTATTTCTGTTTTCTTTTTTTCTGAATTACCTTTCAAAATACTTATAAGTAACCCATTTTTATTGTAGAATATATGACACACACACACATAAAAATGTTAAACAAATTTGTTGCTGCATACAAAAAAGATTAAAGGAGACCTATGTATAACACGGAACCACATTATTGCTACATTATGTTATTTGAGCTTCCTCGACAGTTAAACTTTAAGCATATTCATCACTGCATTGTTGGCGCTATGTATAATTCTAAGCGATAGGGGGCAGCACCTGTCCGTCACCAGACAAAAAAGAAATCCAGTCAACTTCCGCCTTCCTCCTTCTTTTGAAGAGCAAGTCAAAGCTACTGCTGCAATGACAAAGCTGGTTTTATTGTGCCTCAAATGTATTATTTTATGCAGCACTATCGAGGCTGTGTTTGAGGATCAAGTAGGAAAATTTGACTGGTAAGAGGAATCTAGAGAGCGAACCAAATGTTTGTGCCAATTAGGGCCATGTTTCATTGTGAAGCTAATGCTAACACCTGTCACAGCCACTAGCTGCGACCCGGTGTGTTTGGGGTGGACTGTGATAGAACAGGCCAAAAAAAAACATTGCAATGAATATAAAATGTTTTGTTTGCTGGCTTATCTCGGGTGTTGTTAGCAAATTTTTTATTTACCATATGAAAATCAATGGCCTAGTAAACTAAGTGAAGAAATGTGAAAAGAAGAATGGAAGAATGGAAAACATTGTAACAAATATGATCATCTGATAAAAAAAAAAAGATAATATGGTAGTAATGAGCCGTGTGTCATATCACTGGAGTTTTATGCTGGCACCGATAGAAACAGTGATTTAGCTATAATTATAAACCAGCTTGTTGCCCTCTGAAAACCTGTGTCTTGTGATTCGCAGGAGGCAGCAATATGTAGGCAAGGTTCGCTTTTCTCATTTCGACATACACGTGCAGTCATCCAAAAAAGTTCTTCTGGCAACGGAGAAGAACGTTTTTGCTGCCCTCAACACCAGGACTGGAGAGCTTTGTGGGTATTTTGTTCGTCTGTTGTAATATAATCCTATTAGGCCAAGTCCACAACAATGAATAACCTGTTGGTTGACTTAGTTTTTTAAATTATATTACTGCTTAATAAATGTCTGTTACAGTTTGGCGGCATGTAGATAAGGCTGGGCCAGAGGGAAACATTGATGCTCTTTTGCAACATGGACAAGGTGATTTTTGTCATTGCACTGAGCTTATAAGATGTTTAGTTCTTTCAATGAAGCCACATAACTCATCATGTTGTTCTTGTTTCTTAGACGCAGTACTGGTGATTGGTAATGGCCGTCTGCTGCGCTCCTGGGAGACAAATGTTGGTGGTTTGAACTGGGAGGTTGTGCTTGACCCTGGAAGGTGATTATTTCCTTGACTGTCAGTGATTTAGTATATTGTTGTCCTTATTTTGATCTGATGTTAACTGCTTTTGTTACACCTTTTAGTTTCCAGTCGGCATGTTTAGTTGGACAGCAAGACACAGTGAAATATATGGCTGTTCAGAAGAAAACTGCCATCTCTCTCCATTACCTTTCTAATGGTCATCAGAGATGGATAGAGAATCTTCCAGAAAGGTAAATGACTGTGTTTTAAAGTTATTATGTCAAGATTTATAGCTTTTTAATAGCTCGTTAAATAATGGTAATGGTATATGATTGGAGGAATGACAGTAGTGTGTTTGAAACAAGGTAATGAAGTACTGGATCAAGAAGAGCAGATTATAAAAAATTTCTCAAGTCAATAGTGAATTAATGGATACATACAGTATGTGACATTTAATTATTTAGTCATCATTTTGGGTTACCTCTACATACAAGGTTGGCATTTTAAAACACTTCATAAATGACTCTTTTTTTTTTTTCTTATCCCTACAGTGAGACTGTGGATTACCAGGCTGTGTACTCTGGTGGAAATGGTGAGGTTTATGTACTGGGAGTTGTTCCTCATTCCCATATTACTATTGTTGCTTACAGCGTGGACGATGGAGAGATAATCAAACAGGTAATCTTGAATTACAGTAGCCCTAAAGTATTGAAGGGCATTGTAGAATATGATTATTTTAACACCTAGAGGAATAATAAAACACAAATATTATTTTAAATACATCAAGCAAACCAAATGTATGTTCTAATATATTATTAAAATTCCACATTTCTGCCACTGTCATTGTGTTGTCTTCAGATTTCTGTCAAAGCTCCATGGCTGTCCAGCATAAGGGCCAGCTGTACAGTGGTCGGCCAGGGAATGTTGACATGCGTGGACTCAGCAACTGCGTCCTTCTACATGCTTGACTTACACGTGCAGCCACAGATGACTCAGATCTCTCTGCAGGTACCCACCAAAATAAAACAAAACCTTTTTTATCCATTTTGTGAAGTAACCATCACTACATTTAGAGGCACTTAAGCAACCACAGTTTTTTTTTCCAGTAAAATAATTTCTTTAAAGACGTGTGAATGAGAAACCTAGTTTCCATAATCAAGAGTAGAGGTTTAGAGAAACATGATTTCTTCAGGAGAGCACTCATTTCTCTCCATGTACACAGGTAACCAGGTTTCTTCATTTCTCTGAGTAATCTGGTTGTTTTTGTAAGTGCATATAAACGTGTGCCTGCTGCTCTAGTGTGGGTTGGTCTTCATTTCTCTCTTTTCTCTGTATTTCTTAACATATACAATAAAACATTTTGTCTTTGTACCAGCCTCTTTTTTTCTATGTGAATGATTTTCATCATTTTTATGCCACAATTTGTCTTCCTCTAGTCACTGGGACTTGACATTTACCCAGGCTTCCGTCCAGGACTGTTGTCCACACAGCCCAACCCAGCTCGCCCACCACTGTCAGAGTTCTTTCTTCAGCTTGGGTCTGAACATTACCTGCTTCTCCAGCTCAACAATGGTCAGATAGTTTCACTGAGGGATTTCAAGCCTGTACGTAGCTCCTCCTCTACACTGCACTTCTGTCTTTTACATGATTGAGATTCATCGAAGTCAGGCTACTTGTTGTTTCTAATATTTGCTTTTCAAGAGTGTATGTCGCGCATCTAAGCTTCAGTTACAGTACATGTGTATGTCACCAGGCTTTATTTGAGATATTTCACTGTCAGATGAAAATGGCAAGTAACATCTTTACAACGAAATATTACAGATACCAATGTATTTTCTGTCACTTCTAAAATGTCCTTACTTTTAAGCTGATGTTCTCCAAAATGTAGTACTTTATATGTCTTTTAATACCAAATTTAAAAAGTATAAGTCTCAGTGTGTCATACTAACATGTATTGCACTTGTTAGCTACAATAAAAATATCATTTTGTACATAATTTTGTCTCGATTCATAGGCAATGCTGGCCTCATTTGCAACCACTGGAGAAAAGACTGTTGCTGTTGTGATGTCACCCAAGAATAGAACTGTAAGTTAATGAGAAATCATACATTTAGATTTGTTAAGTGTGTGATTTGCTGTTGTGCTCTCTTGGAAAACAATACGGACCTTGGATAACAGTATGTGTCCACAGGTTCAGAACATTTTTAGTTATCCTTTTGTGTTCTTGATGTCTGATTGGTATATTAAGGGATGAACAAATCTGATGTGGTGCTCTGAAGATGAGCAACACTTAGTCAGGCTTTTTATATGGCCTTATGGAAACAAATTTGTTAAGGCATTTGAGTGTGATTAATCAAATGAATTAGTCTCTTGCGCTTCATTCAGTATGTCAAAAAAAAAAAAGTATAATTTTTTTTTTTTTTTTTAACCACAATGAAAGATGTGACAGTCTGTTTCTTCCTCGTAGGCTTGCAGCGTTAACCTCTTTAGTGCAGACACTGGACGCAGGCTTCTAGACACAACACTGATTTTCAATATAGATCCTAATGGTGGGAAACCAGAGAAGGTATGTCTGTTTTTTTTCCCCCCAAGTAGCTGATAAAGCAACCATGGCTTTTACATAAAGTTTAACATGATTGTTCTCATAGCAGATCAGCTTAGTTTGTGAGATGACTTAAACGATCATTCCAAAGTTTGGACACACTTCCTTGTTGAATTGAATGGGAAAGTGTGTCCAAAGTTTTAAATGGTAGTGCAGGTACAGTACATTGAGCTTTAGGGTGTTAACAAAGGTTTTCTGATCTCATTAACATTTATTCTGTCTTGCAGTTGTATGTGCAGGCATTCCTCAAGAAAGATGACTCGGTTGGCTACAGGGTCATGGTGCAGACAGAAGACCACACGCTCACTTTCATACAGCAGCCAGGTATGGTTGGCAAATACACAAAGCTTTGTCAGTTTTGGAAAGTGTCTTGTCACTCTGTGCTGATGTTTATAATGCCGTCTGCCATTGTGTGCTTTTTTGATTCCATCACTGAGGGGTGCAAAGGTTCGACAATTTTAAACTCTGGCTGGCAGTAAAACAGTAACAGACAAAATAAGCTGACCTTTTTGCCAGGATCCCACAACTACACTAATGTCTGGGCCTTTTGGTTTTCATAAAGAATAAAAACGGAGGCCTTGGAATTCATATACAGTGATCTGCATATGACACCTAGCTAATAATTAGTAGGTAAAACGTTAGATTTACATATGTGAAGAATCCAGCCCTCATTGTGTTTACTGATGAGACTAGTACATTTTTCCAAAGTGAAAAGAGACTTGTGAGCCATGCTTTGCCACATGATAACACTGAGGTATGTTCCATCTCTTAATGATCATGAATACTGCCAACATCTGACCACTGTGTGGAGTACAAGCAAGCTCTGTTTTATAATGTGCATATAATCTTTTCCTTTCCATAAGCATGAGGGGTGAAACATTTAGCCATGTCATAATTCATGGGAAGGATCAGCACAAACTCCATGCTGTCACAGGGTGTGGAAAGTGGAATGAATGGTTGCAGAACAATAACAAGTCTTGTTTTCCAGGGCGTGTAATGTGGACAAGAGAGGAGGCCCTGTCAGACGTAGTGACAATGGAAATGGTGGATCTGCCCCTCACAGGAACGCAGGCAGAGCTGGAAGGGGAGTTCGGCAAAAAAGCAGGTAAATCTCAAACTAAACCTGCTTTTCATTGTTTTACTCCGGATTTCCCCGCTTTAAGCACTAATCTCAGCTATGTATTAGTATTCGGCATTTTATTGTTTGTATATATTTATTATTTTCATTAGTTCTCTAATTCTCCTATCAGGACAGTTGTCAAATTTCTGATCCTAGGTTTATTTTTTAAAGGTTGTTTAATCGATTTGACATTTATGTTCCAATAATCTACATGCATTAGCTATTAGGGGTGTGACAATACATTTGTTCATGAGACAATACATGATATTGGGTTCACGAGATGAGATGATATTTTAACTCTATTTTTAAGAACTCTTGAACAATGACAAAATATATAACTGGAAAAATATTTTATTCAACCAAGTTACAAAATAATGGAGGTACATTTTGAAATGTTTTAACTAATCATCTTGTAATGAATGTCAGGTCTACTTTCTGAGTATGAATCATCGTATACAGTAAAACACAACAAGATGTAAGCACTGTAAAAGGTTCTGCCACAAACTCAACTGACTGGCTTCTCTCCTGCATGATTTCACATGACTCTCCTCAGACCTTTTAACTATGCATGAGCTTCTAACTTGTGTGTGTGACCTTTGCTATCTTCACCCGCACCGCACCAGATGGTGGCATCATGCAGCTAAGGTGCTGTGTTGACCAATCACGTACAGGAGATGATCGGGACATGGACACCCACAGGAAGAAGACTTTTTTTGTTTACCTTGTTAGCATGAGCATTCACTGTTATTCACTGAGGAATTTGGGCCACAATTAAAGCACCATAATGGCACACCATGCATTTTTGTTAGTACTGGATGTTACACTGTGTTTTTCATCCATCGATGCAGACACGGTGGTAGAATTGGTGCTAGGTTGAGTTGGCTACATTAGCAGCATCGCAAACCAAAACAATAGAAACTCACAGGCTGGAAATGTGAATGAAGCCACTCACGTCGACTCATCACAACATTGCCGTATCGTACACACCTACAACGTACCATCACTTTGCTGTCACACTTTGTGACACTGGCTGCTGCTCTGGTTTTCTTATGTACTGATTTCACAAGGCAGCTTTTTCCTCAACGAATAATATCGTCACGTTTTAATATTGCAATATCTCGTGGCATGAGATCATTTAGTTCATTGAATTGTTGCTTTTACTTTTGTGCCTTACTTCAGCTGCCCAGCATGTACATTTAATCACCAGTACTTTTTTTCTTTTATTATTTTTGCACTGGCTACAGGAAGGTGGCCAGTTAAGTATTTGTTGTGTTGAGGTCATGAATCTCTTGGTTGCTGTTAGCTTCACTTTCTTTTATTTTTGTCCTGGTTTTATTGCTGCATTTGGATCCAGCAATTCAAGGTAACATAATTCTCTGTTCTTATTCAATAAAACTTGTTTGCTTGTCTTAAGCACACAGTTTCTGGTTGTTGACTGAAATAATATTTCTACAGATTGTAAATCATAATTTGCACAAGTCCTTTTTTATGTAGTTTTGATGATGATGATGTAGTATGCTGCTAAACATTTTTTTTAACAGTAGTGTGGTTTTTACACATACCATGATCTATAGAGCCTTTTATTGTGAGGTACACCTGTGCTTTGCTTGCAATGACAGTGTTCAACAGCAAGAAAGGTTTAACAAGCCGTGATAGTCAGGTTACATCCTTAAATCAGAAGTGAATCCACTGAAACTCTTTAAGCAGCCTCTATGTTCTCATTGTAATTCACTTAGATGGCCTGATGCCCATGGTGATGAAGAGGCTGTGCTCTCAACTCATCCTGCTGCAGGCCTGGACTGCCCACCTGTGGAAGCTGTTCTACAACGCACGGAAGCCTCGTAGTCAAGTTAAAAATGATGTGACCATTGAGAACCTCTCTAGAGATGAGTTCAACTTGCAGAAGATGATGGTTATGGTTACTGCATCTGGAAAGGTACAAGAATAAAGCTTTTCTCCAGAAACACTACTGCTCAGTAGTGTTTCAGGAGAGACGAATTGTGCTGCACAGTTTCTTTTTATCTTGCTTAGGATCAGTCAGGCCTAAAGTAAAATTGAACACTAATAAATAGATTCAGCCTGTTCAGTCAGGACAGTGTCTGTTCATAGTTCTACTGTTTTTCCCCTACCGTTAAGCTCTTTGGAATAGACAGCAAGACTGGAAATATTTTATGGAGACACTACCTGGATAACATCCCTCCTAATGCAGCCTTCAAGCTAATGGTGCAGCGGACCACTGCGCACTTCCCTCATCCTCCACAGTGCACACTACTCATCAAAGACAAGGTATCTGATAACAAGAGATTGTGGACCACACAGATATAAATAAGGCAAATTGCTTCACAGTAAAATCAGATCAGTTGATGGAGTGCAGGAGTTTTTAATTGAGCATGGCTTTACTATGTATGTACAGTAATAGCTGAATATGTTTTTCCTCCTGCTGTTACCAGCACTTGAAAGGAAAACCTTGGTCTAACCTGTGTGATTGTAGAAATAGTGTGCTGTTATTTCTGCCATTTCTGTAATGTTTTTTTGAAATCAGGACTCAGGACTGGCCACACTTCATGTATTCAATCCCATCTTTGGAAGAAAGAGTCACATCACTCCACCCGCTCTGCCTCAGCCAATACTTCAATCACTCATGTTGCCACTTATGGACCAGGATTATGCTAAGGTCTTACTTCTCATTGATGACCAGTTCAAGGTCAGTGCCAAACAGTAAATAAGATTGACATCCTGAATTAATTATTACATATTCAGTGTCTTGTCTCAAAGCCACTTTTCTTCATATCCACTGTTATGACCCACCTTGCTAGGGGAAAAGGAAGTAAAGGAAAACCCAGATAGACGAGATTATGGCAGGATATTTAATAAAATAGTTGGGGTGTTTTTACAAGGAATAAACTGAAACCACAAAAACGACATAAGTACAGGCTGTTGATAGGCAGTTGAGGAGTTGGGAGCCAATCCCAGATGAGCATCCATACAGGTGATTTTGAATACTTATAAAAGGGTGAGTCACAGAAGAGAAATGGATAAAAGGCCAGGGTCATAACATCTAGACCCATCAGACCGACACTCGGTGACGCAGATCTTTTTCTTTTCTTCTTCTTCTTCTTCTTTTCTCACAGTACAAACACAGATATTGGTTTCCCTTAAGTGGCTCATAAGAACTGCATCCATCTTACTGATTTTCCACAGGTGTCTACCTTTCCTTCCACAAAGAATGTACTGCAGCAGCTCCAGGAGATGGCCTCATCCATTTTCTTTTACCTTGTTGACTCCAGCCAGGGAAAACTCTCTGGCTATAGGCTGCGAAAGGCAAGTTTTGTTATTGACAAGCTTTTAGAAAGCCTGGCCACTACCAGGCATTAGCTTGTGGTTGCTAAAGATGGTGACAAAGCATGTAGCATTTTTATAGCAGTGATGATTTTATTCCATAGTTCAGTAATAAAAACTGATCAAGAAACCCTCAAATATATTTTCATAACAAATGCTTTATAGTATTGTTTCTATTCTCCCAGTGAGCTTCTTTGACATGATGCTGAAACTACATGCTGATGTGCAAAAAATGAATCCTGATGATTTTTGTGCTCCCAGGACCTGTCAACTGAGCTGATCTGGGAAGTCATCATTCCAGCTGAGGCACAGAGGATTGTCTCTGTCAAAGGCAAAAGGCCCAGTGAGCATGTACACTCCCAGGGCAGAGTAATGGGAGACCGAAGTGTCCTCTATAAGGTATAGTAACTCGCCCTAAAACCTGTATTTTGGAAATAGTGTTGAGAAAGTTTTTAGAAGTATATAATTGCTCTTATTTATGCTCTGAGTTTGGTCAGTATTTTGTCTTTCCCACTTCAGTCACTTCCTGTCTTCTGATGTATAAACTGTGAATTCATCTTTTCCGAAAATGCTGTATGTCATGTCACTGTTTCCTCAGTGACTCATATTCACCCTCTCTCTCTCTTTTTTTCACTCTTTACTCAACTCTTGAAATATACAATAACAATACAACATTGTGACCCCTGTTAAGGAGTTCAATCAGTTGTACTGGACAAAGAAAAAAAGAAACAACATTTTGGTAACTTTGCACAGCATAGAGCCTTGTCAGTGGCACCACAGGTAAAGGAGATCACCAATATCATTAGGAATCATCCCATATGCATCACTGGTTTTATGATGATCTCTCAATCTGTATTGAGATGTCTCGCCCTGGCTCAACAGGTGACAGGGCAGACAACACTACAGTCATGCAAATATATATATAGCAAATGTTTTTTTTTTAGTTTATGAATTTCCATGTATTTTGTTACATTTGATCGCGGAGACAGTAAATATATAATTACAAAATGATACAGTCATAGCCTTCTTTATTCTTTAGCGATTCACTGGTTCCTATATTTCTATTTATTTATGTTTTTTTTTTTTTAAATGACCATCCAAAATGCCCCATCTGTAGTTGGCAACACACATTAAATTACTGTACATTATCAAAATAAATAATAGTAACTGATTGTCCTGTTAATACAGCATTGTTATTTATATTCAGTTCATTATGTTATATATTCATATAGACTACTCACAGGCATAAATATGTGACAGTAAGCAAATCATACCAAACAGTTATGGTTGGGAGGGAAAATGATGAGTCAGGCTCTAAAGATTCTTAAATTTAGGTCTTAGGGAGTGACATGGGATTTGACCTAAAATGTGCATCTGTGAACAGAATACATATTTTTACCTTGATTTAATATGCAGAATTGTGTCTTTTATCTAATATCTTTTTTTTATAGTACCTGAACCCCAATCTACTGGCAGTGGTGACTGAGAGCACAGACTTGCATCAAGAGCGCAGCTTTGTTGGGATCCTCCTGCTTGATGGTGTGACTGGTCGCATCATCCATGAGGCTGTTCAGAGGAAGGCCAGAGGACCGGTGCATGTCGTGCACTCTGAAAACTGGGTGGTGGTGAGTATTAGTGATCATCATAGCCAAAGGTCAAAAGGTTTATCCCCAAGGGGCAATTTGCAGGGCAGCCGGTAGCACACAGACATTGTCACATCACAATCATAAAAACATAAAACACACACACAAAAAAATCGCTGTCACCCTCCCTGAACAAATACCAATCATGATAAATAACTTCAATTGTCTCAAAGCATTGTTTAAAAAGCTGATGGAAACCGAGATAAAAGAGCCCTTCTGCATCTCTGTAGGCTACATCCAGGCTGCATCCAGAAGGGAGCAACCAAAATTTAGTGCACAGAGGATGGCTGTAAACGGCCACAATTGACTTGGCTTTTTTTTTTTGTTTTTAAACACATGTAAGCTTTTTACTGCAAGTATTGACATTACTCTGTAACCAGTTCTGATTTTTAAAGGACAAAAGCCTATACCAACTTAAAAATAATAAAACATGAGTAACACATTACTATAAAAGTGTTGTCCACATCAAACCTACGAAGTTTGCAAAGAAAATACACCCTCTCATGGATAGGTTATCAGTAACCTAGTCCAGGTATTTGGACTGGATCACCCCCTCAGTATCCTGACCATTGAAAACAACACAGGGAGATGACCGATTTATTTATTTGAAATCAAAGATGATGTCCTTGGTTTTGGCCATGTTGATGTTCCCATTCCGCAAACTCTGTCACTACCTGGCCACGATCAGGTGCGTCACCATTCAGAAGAGAAACAATAACAGAGTCATCAGCAAATTTGTTGGTGTAACTGTTCTGTGGTGATCTGGTGGAAGATAAAAGCTTATTTGATAGTACACCATTAACGATCACACATTGCAAAAAAAATCAGCGATCCAGCAGATCGGCCCAAAATCAACCTGCTCAACCTGCTTGTGAAGATATGAGACTGAATAAAAGTAAAAGCAGAAGAGAAATTGATAAAAATATTTTGCACCAGGGTGTTAGCATTTTCTAAATGGGTCTTTTAGCTCATGGCAGGTGTATAGAAATGACTCGAGTGGTGTAATAAGTGTTTGCTCTGTAAATGAAGATTGACTACAGACAGGTGATCTGATTACTGAATGTGTCTCCTGGCTCTGTTTGACTCCACAGTATGAATACTGGAGCACCAAGTCTCGCAGGAACGAGTTCTCGGTTATTGAACTCTATGAAGGAATGGAGCTCTACAACAGCACTGCCTTCAGCTCACTGGATCGGCCACATGCTCCTCAGGTGCTTCAGCAGTCTTACATTTTCCCCTCCTCCATTTCTACCATGGAGGCCACCCTGACTGAAAAGGGCATCACCAGCCGCCACCTGCTCAGTGAGTTTCAGTGCCGTGTGTTGCTGCTGCCAGATATTTTTTTTATTTTGATACAGTTTACAGAATAACCCACCTTTTTTCTAATAAATCAACTTTTTTTTTCGGGGGGTGGGGGTTGCATTGTCACAGTTGGATTGCCAGCTGGAGGGATTTTATCATTACCCAAGATGTTCCTTGACCCTCGGAGGCCAGAAATAGTGTCAGAGCAAAGCCGGTACGCTCTTCAGTCAGATTTCATTTAAAACATTTCACTGATTATTGTTTTTTTTTCTGTTGTTGTCATCTGTCTAACCTGTTCACTTAATCTCCAGTGAAGAGAACCTGATACCCTACTCACCAGAGCTGCTGATCCGTACAGAGTGGTTCGTCAACTACAATCAGACTGTATCAAGAGTGCGAGGGATCTACACCGCCCCCTCTGGCCTTGAGTCAACTTGTCTGGTGAGTCTGCTATCACAATAATGACAAATGTATTATATGACGATTACCAAAGTCAGCATTTCATTTAGCAGTCATTTGTGTTATTATAAAATGATTGGACAGATGCCTTGGAAAGAGTCTCTTTTTTTTTTTTTTTTCTTGAGTTGCCTCCTTGTGTCAGGATTTCATTTACAAATTTTCAATTTATGATATTTATTTTCTAAAATATGCTAGGCCATAAAGGTCATAGGAAAAACAAACATTCACATACAGTACTGTGCAAAAGTCTTAGGCCACCATTAGTTTGGCTGTTTTAGCAAGGTTGTAATGATCATTTATATTTATTTCTCAGTCTCTTTATTAAGATATAACATACAGGAAATCTGTATACAATATTAAAAACACAAAGTTTTAGCATTTAGTGTGATGTCCCTTGCACAGCTTGAATTTTTTTGGGGGAGACTATCCTGAAGTCTGGAAACCATGACAGACCCTCCACCATGTTTCACTCCTTCTGCCACTTCTCTCCAACTCTTCTTCTCACATACTGTTGACGACTACACCTGAAAATTTCAAACTTCCACTCTTCACCCCATAATCCTCTTTTCCACTGATCTTCACCCTAATCTTTGCAGGCTGTTGCATATCTCAACCTCTTTTCTCTGTCCCCTTTCTGAAAAAGTCATTTCTTGGCTGCTGTCCTTCCACAAAGGCCGCTCCTGATCGAGCTTCTTCAGACTGTGGAAGGATCAATTTGGCATCCAGATGAAGCTGCCAGATGCTGAGCAAGGTCCTTGCTGGATTTCTTCTGATTTCTCAAAGAAGAAATTCTGAGAATCTTATCAGATTTTGACAGTTATTTTGGTCTTCCACTCCTGTTTTCATCCTTGACCTCTCCAGGTTGTTTATATTTCTTTACAACAGCTCGAATACCACATCCAGTTTGTTTGCTGATTATTATTATTATTATTATTATTTTTGACATTTTTGTTTTATTAATACTGTGTACACATTTCCTAGTTTTCTAGTTGTATTCTGAGAAATAAATCTGTATAATCATACCATTGCTAAAACATCAAATCTAATGGTGGCCTAAGACTTCTGCACAGTACTGTATAGGATAACCTTTGCATAGTTTGGAAATAATGGTTATACAGAAAATATGACTTCTATGTATTGGTTGGTTCTGAACTCCCATTGCAGAGATTTAGACGCACACTGAGGTAAGGTCTCAAATTACGGGAAAGAAAATATGGATAAATACATGTGCAGCTGGTGTAGAGTCAGCACATGGCTTCCCCATTTCAGTTAAATTAAACTGACAATGTTTCTTTTATCTTTGCAGGTGGTGGCGTATGGTCTCGACATCTACCACACACGTGTGTACCCCTCGAAGCAGTTTGATGTACTAAAAGATGACTATGACTACATGCTGATCAGCAGCGTACTATTCGCCCTTTTTTTTGCCACCATGATCAGCAAACGACTGGCAGAAGTCAAACTGCTCAACCGGGCATGGCGGTAAAGCGATTGCCTAAATCACCTCTCTGACAGCCCCAAGGCTGCACAAAGGACCTCAGCCCGAGGAGATGAGACGGTTGAGGCCATGCCTTTAGAAGAAAACAGGTCAAAGGTCAATAAGGCCCACAAGGAACTGCAGGGGTGAGGGTACGGTGGGGTGGGAGCGAATGGAGGGATTAGTAAAAGTTTTATGTGTTTATTTTTTAACTTATTTTGCAAGCACAAGGAATTATTACATAGTAGAATAATTGTTTTTCTGCCACGTCATTTTGATTAAATGTTAATAACTAGTTGATTACAAATGAATGAATCAGACTTTATTAAATTGTGGAGTTTAGAAACTCCAACACCTCAAAGTTAGATAGTTGTTAGTTTCATTAAGATTATATTTGTGACATTTCTGCTTCATTAGACTGTTCTAATGGAGAATTAATAAATTTGGAGGTCATAGAAAAGAGAGAATTCAGTGTAACACGTGAGCATGATTTAGTACAAGACCATGCCTATATGGTATTGTACTTTTAACCTGCAAAGTCATCATGATGCCTAAATGCCATTTGGTTTGATGGCCCTCGAACAGAATATGAAGTGTGAGTGGACACTGTGGCATGGTCAGGGCATGGTTATTAATGCTTTCTTGAAGACTATCCCACAAAAGGCACGCCACACTCACCATCATCATGTGGTTGAACAAGTAAAATAACCAACAGTAGGCTTTACTTTCTGTTCATCGATCATCTTGCAGCTCATATGCCTGTGAGCAGTTTTGATTCACTGTCAGCAGCTGTTGATGCCCCATTAAAATTTCTCAGAACCCCGGGTTTAGTGATTTCCCTGCTTTCCCAAACTTTGCCGAAAGAACTGTTGAAGCCTCGAAAGTAAACACGATCCGTTAGTCTAACTGCAAGACTTTTAAAAAAAAAATATTGGCAATGTGCTAATTTGTATTTACCTACTGTACATTGTAATGCATTTTCCAAAAATGCGTTCAATATAAACCAGCAAAAGCAACTGAAAATGTACTGTGACCCTTAAACCGTAGCATTAAAACTACAATATGCAACTCAAGGTAGCACTAGCATAAAACTCCAAATCACTTCACTCTGCTCCAATATGCCCTGCTACAGGGGTTTTCAACTAACTGTGACCTAGGGACCACCATTCTGACCAAGAGGTAACCCAAGGACCTCTGGTAGCTAGACCCAATTGGATCATATTTGAATCCTGAAAGTCACCTTGGCTTTTCTAAATGTTATATCGTTGCATGAATTTTTTTTATGAACAATGAGTAAGTAATTCATGTAAAAAAAAAAATTTTAAAAACCCTACAGTGAAACTACATTACTGAATGCATGAGCAGGGACCACCTGCAATGCTGTTGCCAACCAACCACTGGTTGAAAATCCTGGCTCCACTACGTTCTGCTCTACTCCACCACGCTCTGCCCAGCTCTTCAGATACTTGTCTTTATGCAATTACAGTAAATGAGAATGCAACAAGACTTACTGATCAAGTAGAAAAAATTTAAATCTCTGGCTGGTTAGAGAGAAAAATCCCACTCAAAACCTTTTAGAAGTTAATATCTCTGCACTCAATGAGTCTGGGTCACAGGAGACTTTGACAGCACCTCTCCACAAGTTTTGGAGCAGATTTCTTTAACAAAAACTATTTGAAAAAAGTTGTATACTGTAGCTTTAAGTCAGTAATTGCATTATCAACGAGAAGTTAAATAGTTGTTGGTACACATTTAATTTTGTGTACATTATATTTATGTTACAGCAGAATCAATTTATCAGTAAATGAAAAGTTACTGGAATATTTGCACTTCAGCAGTGGTTTTAGTTAAATGTATAGCACTAACAAAAAAAATGGGATGTTTTCCTGCTCTTTTCTAAGAAAGGCTGTACTTTCATGAGGATCCAGTCTGAGAGAATCCTTTAATAAAGACTCCAGGTGTTCCAGTGAGTGGCAAAGCAGAGATGTCAACAACAGCAACAAACACTTTCCATAAGCACAAACAATACAGTTCTGGTGTGGAAAAATGACAGTGAACTAATCATAGTACGAATAAATTAATTTATTTCTATAAATAGACATTTTATAATGATTTACTTTTGACAAAATTATGAACTTAGAAACAGCCTTTGCTCAGGTCAAATCTGACAGAACCTTCATGAGAACTTCCAACCTATTGGTATAACAAAGGTTACAGATGCATGTCTGCACCTCAACAGTGTAAATGTAACATGATATCCAAGCCCATACACACAGAAGGAATCACTGTCAGCACTTTTTTGACCATATATGCAAAATCTGTGCTAAATGGAAAGACATTATTAAAATAGTTTGCCATGTGTATTAATAATTACTATTTATCAGCTGATAACTGCAAATGAATAAATGCAAATAGCATCATTAAACAATAATCGCTTAGTTGTTGGATAGTGTTTTTATCAGTGTTTAAAAAGACCTGTCAATCAATTTAAGAGTAATATCAGGTTTCAGTCATATGGTCTGAATTTTGTTGGAATAAGTTACTATTGTCTGGATTTCCATCACAGAATGTACTTGTAAAAAATTAAACACTGTGCACATCAGAACAGAATATAAAGTATGAATCAATGCCTGAAATGAAAATGTTGGGCATTTTGTAGGGAGATTGTAGCTTGATGCAACTTGGCTACATTGTTCATTTTCAAATTTGCCTGAAATCGTTACCTTAATGTGACAAAGATTCTGCAAAGAATTAAATCTATCAATAGACTATAGTAAGAATTTAAAGCAGCATTGTTATAAAAAATAACGCACATTGGATGAACAGTTTGGTACAAGCCCAGCTTGTACCTACAGTAATTATTAGCTCACTTCTACAAAATATAGTATTAGCTCAGTTTATTTTAGTGATATGAACCTATGGCTGTCAGATTTAAAAGTGATGACGACTGATAAGCCATTTGCTCTGAGATAAGTGCAGTATCCCAGTAACCCAAACTGAAAAAGGTTAAAAGAGGTAAATATTTCTTCATAAGTAGAGAAAATACTGAAATATTGTGATGTTTTCTTGGCTGAACTAAAGGAAGTGTCGCTAAAATACTGTCTGGTAAAGTGTTCAGTCGATAACAGCCCAAAACCTCACAGTGTGATGCGTCGTGAGTAATGTTAGAATACAGTCATTGAAAATAACTCCAATATGCCATTAGATATGTGAATGCAGCGCACAGGTTTTTTTCCACACGCTTGTTATCACATGGTTGTTATTAATAATGTGAATCATAATTTTGTACTCGTCATCACGTTTCAGATGCAATAAGTGAGTGTATCTATCTGTTCTGCCAGACGCTGGTGTTTTCTGTCCTTGCCGGTTCACTGTGGAGTCTTTCTCGTCTGTCCGTGTACGCAGGCCGTCCCGGTGGCAGGAGGATGTAGTGCGTGGCACTGGCCTGTCTGCCATCCTTCAAAATGGGAACAATGCAGGGAGAAAACTGACCTGGAGGTGGCGCCCTTTCTCTCTGCTGTCTCTGTAATGCCTTACTCACATATTCTGGGTTAGCAGCAAAACTCTGTGTGGCAGGCATCACACCATTGATATAAATTGGAAGGCTTTTGGGGCTTGGGGTACGTGGTGGGCAGGGTGGGACTAGAGGGACCCTTGGAGGGATTTTGGGAGGCTTGTCTTCCTCTGTGGTCTTTGGGAGAGCAGGAGGTTTTCGCTCAATGGGGATGCGAGGAGGGACCTGCGGCTTGTCGGTGGTGCAGGTTTTGATGCTGCTATGTGGCCGGAAAGCAGAGCCTGAGCATGAAAAACGAAATCTGGATAACTGCTGCTGGTCTGGCTGTTTCCTACATAAAGGATCCCCAACTGCTGACACCACATGCTGGTAGTCTTCTCCCTGGAAAGCGGGTTCCCAGTTGTTGGCTCCAAACCCGCCTCCTCTGTCTTCTCTGCCTGGCCAGGAAAAAGCCATGGAGACAATTCCAGCACCACCAGCTTGTAAAAAGCTCTCCTGGTAGGCACGATTTACTTGGCCACGATCTCTGTTGCTGCCCCTGCATATGGCCTTGGGGCAGCTTTTGGGCAAAAGGCGCTGTCGGTCACTGGTAAAAAACTCCACCTCATTATCAGCCGCTTCATCAGACATGAGCTCCTCAGGGTCAGGCAGAGGCGGCAGGGGTTTGGACTGTCTCTGGTGGTCTCCAAACACTGTCCGTCTCTGGGAAGAAGGGACCACCTGGTCTCCCTCATGAGGCTGCAGCATGTTATCAGATGTTAGACGGTAAGTGCCAGAGTAGAAAGGAGACTGAGGAAGGGAGATGCTGGCTGGGAAAAAAAATAACCATGCAATTAAACCAATGTCTTCATGAAATCCTAAATTGCACTACACACTAAAAAACCTTGCTTTGCTTGCTTTGTTTTGATATCATAGTTGTTTTCCTCAGAGCGGAAAACAACTCTCAGAGGAGGAAACATGGAAAACAACTTGCAATGAGAAAAAAACTCTTAGAGATAGTGTAGGAGGGGGAAAAAAATACCAGGGGGAGTGAGCTGCCCACTCTAGTTAGAAAAACCCTTCCTGTTTTAAAGAAGTTATCTTACAGGAAACAAGAAGAAAAACATGTAGGAAACCACAACCGCTTCACCTATCACCCTCTTCGTCAAACATCAGCCACAACACCCTGATTAACACAGGAATCGTCATTATCTGCGGGCAGGCCATAATCTTAACAGAGCTTCCCATAACCTTCTCTGTGGAAACATCCGACGTGCCCCAGACTGCAGCTGGTGCCCAGGGAGTGATAGCCTCCCTTCCTCCTTCACCCCGCTTTTCCCCTGCTACACAGCTCAGCCCACCGATGACAAACTCACCTAAACCTTGTCTATGTGCTGTTTTATTAGTCCAACACCATTTAAACTCCAGTTTGTCAAGATTTTAAGAAAACCGATTAAATTTATAGCACTTGTTTTAATCTCTTTAACTGTTTAACAAGCTATTCAAAATAGTCAGCTGCTGTAAAATTTTATCAGTTCTGTTTATTGGCTTATTTTTGTTTTGGTCCTTTCTGTTTCAGTGTTTAACAGGTAATTCTAATGTAACTCACCCACATCCAAAGCATGCTGTAATAACAATTCATTTTTCAAGCAACTTCAGCAGCTATCAGTAATTAAAAATTAGCATATTATAATGTTCCTAAAATATTAACTCACATTCTGTCATATTCACAAAGCATTTTACTGGTGCTAGTTGTAGACATTAGTCAGTCTGTAGTTTTCTACCAAGGTAAAATGATTGTATAATTAATTCTATGTACAACTGGTGTAAAGGACTCACAGTTAAATTCCTTGGCCGTTTGCCGTTGTTGAAGCTGTGTTGGGCTGTGTTCCGTGTCATCACTCAGGCCAAAGCACACTCTGCAAAGCATGAGAGGTTGAGAAATTCATACACAGCAGATGTGTATAAATCATTCCTGCACTTAACCAGTAATGAGTAAGTCATTACATTTGAAAGAACAACTGTGACAACTGTGTTACCAGGACATATGCTCAGGTTTTCTGTCTAATGTACATAGTTACATTATGTAACATTGCAATTTGCTCAGTGTCTTCTCTGAACCATATTTTTCATGTAGCTTTGCTCTTTATTTACCTAAAATTGTAATTTAGTTTCATATTATTTATGTTATATTTCATGCTGGGGACGCTGTCTACTCAGAATATACACTATCTATTGCACGTTTGTCCATCCTGGACGAGGAATTATTCCTCTGTTACTTTTCCTGAGATGAAAATTTAATCTCAAAGATCATGATGGATTTTGACATGGAGAGGATTAGAATTTGGATAGATGTGAGGTGCTGAACTTTTTATTTTTTTATTGTATTAGTTAGTTTCTGTCCCTTTATACAATAAACATGGCCAAATAATAACAATTCAATGTCAGATTCACAATCTTTTTTTAATTTAATTTTACTCTTCTCAATGGCAGAATGGTGTACCTGTTCAGGTCATGCTGTCCCCAGTAGCTTTTCTGATTCCCGGCCATGCTGTGGCAAAAAGGCAGCTTCTTTTTCAAAAGTCACTAAGATCCGTACTGGTCTAAAGCTCCAACACAAGTCAGCTCCATCAAATCCATGACGGCTTAACTTTACCCACTGGTATGCTGTGTGTGGGAAACAGAAAACTGAAAGGTAGAGACTTAATCTGCTCCAGAGCAAAAAGGAACACTTGAACAGTGACACCTTGTTATCACAGGTATGTCAGAATTAAGCATTTGACGCTAAAAGTAAGAAAAAAAAAAAACCTTCACATTTGGTTTTTGTATAACATCGCTCCTTCCATTTGTTCCAGTCACATCATCACAACCCCATCCAGCACACCCAGCATGTGCACTCTGCATGCACTCATCCTACAACTTACACTCCTGATGCTCTGCATTGTTTTGGGCCAGCTTCTAAAAAAGCAGCAGTCACAACAAATGCCCAATAAATCGCTTCAATCTGTTCTGGCAGCTGCCATGTGTATCTCTTTGTGGTCATTTGTCTGATGAGCCGGCTACTGGCAGGTGCAGGAGGACAGCAGCACTCCTCACCTTCCTTCATCTCTGTGACTATGATACCCGGTAGTATCTTCCCTTACAACAGGGACTAATTAAATATATTTTTGTTTATTAATCTATCTCTTGAAAAACAGTAAATTTAAAGACATCACACTGAAACTAAACTAGTTTAATATCAATGTAATAGTTCTGGGACGCTTTGGTGCTCACAATATATTATCCCTTTGATAGTGCAAACTTGAAAATATGCCTCCTCTAGCATTTAAAACATTATTTATAATACAGATGAACATTTACTGCCCCTATCGATTACATTACAAAGCCAGATTTCACAATAAAATGTAAGAATTAAATCAAAGACACTGTTAGCTATCTATTCCTTTACTGTCTGCATAACTGAATCATGTGAAAATTCACCTACAAACCACTAATTAGTGGACCGCCACTGCCCCCATCCACCCCCTCACACACACTAGCCTGGAGGCAACTCCATTTTACTATCAGATTGCAGTCTTACTCTTCAAAGTCCTGCTTTGTTTCATGTGCCTACTAGGTCTACAGTTGATGTGGGAAGCAAACAATGCAGAGCATGCATAATGCAACAAAAACAGTGATCCATGCATCTATTTGAATATTTATGTCATCCTTAAAACAACCAATTGTGGCGTCATTTCCCCTAGTGAGCCTCGGAGATGGAAGACGCTGAACAATTAGGAATTCTACCAGCAACTGTTCAGTGTCCATGAATGGAGCCACTCTCAGGCATGAATGGGGCTTTGTATTACTTTTGGTGCACAGTGAAGCAAGCCTTAAAATCCAAGTGAACTCTCCCATAAGGTTGGGACTGAAGATGCAGCATGGAGACAAGCAGACATGGCCAAAGAATGAGGCTGTGCCACAAATCCCCTTCAGGAGGACTGCATGTATTGGCACTGTTTGAAAGAAAAGCCAGAGGCTAAAAAAGTTTGTTTATCTCATGAAGAGCCTTGGCGTGTTGTCCTTGGCTGTCCCCACCTCACTTTTTTCAGGCAACGGGACATTCAATGTCCGGACCGTTACGTATAATTTAATTATGGTGCTGGCATAAAGTATGTGCTTTGCATTATCTAATTACAACTTGCTGCCAACTCTAGTGGCCAAGTAACACTAACTAACAGGCTGAAGGAAAGGAATTCTAAATGTGTGACTGGGGTTTGGGCAAAGCTTTATAGTTTACTAACAAATTAGACCTGTTACAGATATAACATACCCAGTACATGTATTGGTTTTTAATGGACCAGGTGTGTGAGGGCCAAGCCATTTGCTTCACCTGACAATGAAAATGGAAACAAGTGGCAGGGCCCAACCCTGTGGCATGTGGAGAATGCAATTTGAGCTTTCTTCATCATTTGCAAAAACACCAAGTTAACTGAGTGTGCACAAAACAGTTTTATCTTGTAGTTTGCTTTGCAACTGTGACATAAGTACATTTTACATTTTTATGTTCTAGATCCATGACCAAAACATAGCATCTTAGTGCTGGCAGTGTGTGGAAATTTAGTCTTTTCATTCACTTTTTTATACTTATAAATACTGCACAGCCCGCCTGGCCAGCCACATACTGGAACAATATACAATATCATTTTAATCATAATAATTATTTAGCATATCAATATTTGTTATCTTTGAATTTTTACACTTTATTTTTCCAATATTTTTACTCTTCTTAATTATTATTCTTCATTAACACACCCTGAAGAGCATGCCACTCTACACTGCACTATTCATATTACCCTGAACATATTATTATAAAACTTTTCCATTTTAATCTTTGGACATGACTTAAATCCTCCTGAATGTGGCCAATACTGGTGAATATTTTCTGACAGGCTCATTTCACTCATGAATTATATTGCAGTTTACTCAAAAACTGTTACTGCTGTACTGTAGACTGTCATTTTGACTCATTTAGGCTTCACTTTAGTCATTTATTATGCTAAGTAGGCCTATATAAGCACAGGTGAAACAATCAGTTGGTGGTTTTGCAAACGATTTGAGTAATTTCTTATACAAACAATTGCCAAACAATTAATGACCCATGCTCTTATTAATGAAAAGCACCATTTCTTGCAGTCTTATTAAGAATAGTTAAAAATTACACCAGCTACAAACAAAAGTATAATGCCGCTTATACATGAATACATCAGCAGCAATAACAAAGTACATTAAAAAAAAATTATTAAACATTTGATTCAAGTTTCCCCCCCTGTAATAAAGTATTTTTACAGTGTGGAATTAGTACTTCTACTTAAACATGAATAGAGAGATAGATGCAGTTTAGTTTCCTACACCAAGCTTCACACATAAACTAACCTAGACTATTAGCCCCCCCTAGCGGCTGACCCGAGATGGGCCGAGCAGTACCAGACCATTCGGCCTCGATGGATCTTCACTGGACGTCAGGGGACCGTGCAGCGGACCAGAAGAGTAACCTCTCCCGCTGCTCACGGACAACTAACCCAGACAGGCGAGTGTTGTTAGGCTACAAACAGCCCAGTTAAAGAGTATTGTGATTTACTGTAATTTGGACTTTTATTTTATTTTATTTTTTACATTGAACAGCAAGTTCCTCTAGAAGGACAACACAGTAGCTTTCTAAGGCTTTAAATGGCTTTAAATAAGGATTTCTCAGTCGGTCATATCACATAGTCTATAACAATACTCCCGATTGCTCAGTTTGATACAATTAGACTTAAAAACAATTGTAGTTATTGTTTTCATGGCTCATTAAAGGATGTCTTACCATGAAAGTGCAGACTATCCCTCCATCACGTAAAGCCGGGTCGCGCTGCGTGTTCCTGCCCACTGTGAAACAACCTGTGTAATGTGTGACACGAGCCAAAGTCCCAGTCAGAGCCGAACCACGTGCGACATCCCTCCTCAGTCTACAACACTGGGGAGGTGAATCTCATTTTGTCACAGTGACGCGCTCTTCCACATCTCCTTATAAATGCATCCAGGACACCGACCAGAGCCCTCTGACTCCACCCCAGACCGCCTTAAAGGGAAAATACAACTAAAAAAACCGTTAGGAAATATTAAAAATGATAAATATTAAATATTAGAACATTAAATATTAGAAAAATAGCCTATGATTTATAAAATTGCAGTGGTGGAGAGCAACTACATGTTTTGTTTTTGTTGTAGCCTACTATTTTTTTTAATATTTACATTTGCTACTTCATTCTGTGCTACTTATTTCCAAAGAAAAATGCCATATTTTAAAATCTACTAACCTACATTTAGGCTAAGTAGTGATAGTGGATTAAAGTATCGGCAGTAATAATAGAGTTACTCTCATTCATTGTAATTAGTACTTTTATTTTTAATACTTTAGTGTAATTTGCTTAAATCAAGAATTTTGACTAATAATGTGGTATTTAAAGGATGTGAGTACTTTTTCCACAACCGTAAACCACAGAAGAAATTGTTAGTCTAGGGGATTATCAGTTTAAGATATGAGTCAATAGAGGTACAGAGAAAATCACTCTGGTGTGGCTGTCATTATTCACAAAATGTGTCCTCACAGCCAGAGTCTGAAGTAATCAGTGAACACCTCAAAGCTCTAACTACAGCAAAATGTCTGTTCTCCAAACTGTTGAGCATTTCATTAATACTGGAACAATTTATGTTACGGTTTATACATCAGAAACCCAGATTTCAAGCTTGTGCAAATAATATTTATTCTGAACAAGTAACTCTGTAGGTCAAATAGCAAAACTACCCAGAGACCTCCAGAATCACAATTAGAATTGTTTTATTATTGTCATGCAATGAGTGTATGGGAAATTGCTTTCAATAATGCAATAAACAATTTTGGTCTGACCCGTGTGAGAGAGTGGGTAGTTTTTGGCAGGAGTACAATATAAGACTGATAGAGAAGAACAAGTACAAAACTGGTGGCTCAGTCATTGTGGATGAGGACATGTTTAGAAGCCTGTAGGGCACATAGGAGTTCACTGTTGTCTGCGTTTGTCTTCACCCATGCTAAGAGAGGCAGAAGGACAAAACAGGAGGCCATTTACCAGAGAACAACAAGGAAGTGAGTCTGGGCCATTTCTGTTTCTCCCAGAGTCCAGACTGCACAGAGCCTTCAGTCTTCCTCCAGACTGCCAAGTGATCTTTTTACTGCAGTTTACAATCCAAATAAATCCTCAGGACCATTAAATACCGTAAAGTGCTGAATAAAGGAACCGCCTTATAAAGGTGAGGAGAGATGTCTTCCTTCCTATTGTCCACTGTTGCAATACTCCAGTAAAATCCATGCAGAGTCATGTATGGACTAGAGAGTGACCTATACAAGTCAAGTCAAGTCAAGATTTTTATTTGCCATTTATGCATAAACAGACAGTCTAGGCATATAGGAATTCTTGTGCAGCTCTCCTTTGGAGTCAGGTAAGGAGTCCAAAGCCAGAAAGAATACTTAGTCTTAAAATAGAAAAGTTACATAAAGGCAACAAAGTATTAAAAACCACAACACACAAAAATAGGGTAATAGTATTTTCCCCAGTGACCTTCAAACATCGCACCATTCACATGGTGGAGTTGGACATGTCATTACTTGGTGAGGTAGTGAGGGGTTATAACATACTAAAACACAGTTTATATTCAGGCCTGTTTCCATTGCTTGGTAGAGAATATCCTGCTATTATTCAGGTCCCCCAAGAGAACACTGTTGATGAGATGCTCTTACAAACATACCTTGTGGAACATTTCTACGCATATACCCACTTTAAACCAGAAATTCACAAAACAAATACAGCGCATGGACTGTGTTTCTATTGTTCCAATTGACTGTCCCTCTCCTGCCAACGTAATTTGTTTGCCTAAAGGGATACTCATACTTTTTAGCAAATAAGGTATTTGATCAACGTCCTGTTGTGCAATGGGGTGCAGCAGTAGGACAGCCAGTGTGACACAAAAAGGTGAAAATGTTGACAGTAGTTGTGCTGCACCAATCAAAGGAATTTCTTTGAAGAGCAATAGTGCAACTCGCATTTTTATTTGGAAACATTTAACATGTACAATCCTTTTAAAGGTCTTAGTCTGGTCATTTGTTCTGTTTGGTTGTGTAGAGGTGTCACAGGTGTTCGACATTTCAAGTTTTTGCCACCTGGATGAGCACTCTGTTGTTGATCTTTGGCCCTCTGGGGGTGCTTGTGCTGACCCAGGATGCTCTGAGTTGTGGGGGTTGTTGTTGGGGTGGACCAGACTCCCATAGGGGAAGGTCAAGTCATTTCCTGCTCTGAGAGACCTCCGTCCCTCACAGCTGTCAGTGCAGTCAGAAGCCCACCTCCCACATCTGTAACCTCCCCATTCTTTTTTCAAAGATGTGTTGAATTGCTCTGAAGGAACTCCCTCATGCTGCTGCAAAATCAAAGATGGCTCATCAAAGCGTGACCAAAATCAAGGACTTCTTTTTATGACCTTCTATGAGCTCTGATTAAAGACGGAGTAACATCAAGACCAAAGAAGGAATTAAAATAATCCCTGAAATATAAAGCCAGAGCAGATAGGTAGAGCAGATCTGTTTCACATCGCTCCAGAAAATGCTGTGAACAGCAGATAACCCCTGAAATGAAGTTACCTCAGAAGATTAATGTCTGCCCACCACTCATTCAACAGTATGTCAAGGTGGAATAGGACAAGAAGTAAGTAGGTGTTAACATACGTGTTCTATGGTAAATACATTTGTGTAGGTTGATGTGCTGACATGGTGACACGAGGAATTCTCTTATAGAGGAACCAGCTGTGTACAAACATGTAATAGTAATTAGAGTGCCATTACAGACTGCACAGACAAGCCTGGGGCTGTTTTCAAAGTCATGGTTGACCTGTCTTATGTTTGAGTGTCACATTTCTTTTAAACATAATGCTATTGTTCCTATGAATCAATATCAAAGGCTGCAACAAATAAGACTTGTATCACAGCTACATTTATGAGACATTTATGATTATGTAAAATGCTTCCGTTACAGCTCCTCCAGGTATAAGCAGGGGGTCACTAGAGTTGAAACAAAGGGCACTGTCATCCAACTCTTGACGAAGTTACTGTAATTGTGAAAAATTCCTATGAAATTTATGCTGCTCCTTTGTTTTTTGACATTTTATTGTATATACAATTGGAGTGCCACGTAAGACGTTTTATAAATAAAGGATAAACAAGTTCTGAATAGGTGCCATTCATTCAGACTGTATCATTGCTGTTTGCAGAGTTACAGTAAGTATGATGTGAAAAACACTCCCTTCATTTAATCTTTTATAATTTAATGGATTTGCGGTTGGCTCTGACATGTTGGAGGCGTCAGGAAGGGATCGTGCTCCTCAAATGTCTGAGTGGGCTTTGCACTTTGACCTCATCCCGTGAGGAGACAGTTCAGTTGTCAGAGAAGCAACAGCTACTCAGAAGAAGAGAATGGGCTGAAGAGTGATGTCTGTGCTGCCTTTGACTGTGTATAGCTGAGGAATTGCAGTGAGGTCCCAAAAGAAAATACTTTCTGTGAAATTCTGCTGCAAAACTGAATAGTTAAAAATAAAATGTAGCTACAAACAGATGTATTAGAGGTGGAAAACATAAATACACACACACACAGCTTAACGCGTAGTGGGGCTATCCATGTAAAAGGCTGAATGGTTTTCCCAGGGTACCAACAGAGAAAAACAAAGCAGAGTCAGGGAGCAAAAAAGTGACTGAGGAAGTGGTAAGGATTAAAGTGATTTAAACCCTGTGACATCTGATTTCATGGTGACAGCTTCAATGAACTGCTTGGACCCGAGCATGAAAAGAGTGATTCTTTGCCCAGGATGCAGCACTGAGCAGTTTCCCTACCCTTGATTTCAGGCCTCAGCGGGCAGAGGGTCTGCAGGCCCAGCAGGATGCCTTCCGCAGACCTGTGAAGTTCATCTTGAATACATTAACAGTTTCAGGGAGAAAAGTGTATATTGGCAATGGACCTGACTTTACTTTTTTATATTATTTCACTTTTCAGTAGCAACTCTCTGCATAAATCCCCTTTTTGTCAGAGTATAAAATATTGTTTGTTGGCCTTGGAGCTGAGAATCACATGTGCAAGCCACAAGCAAGTCTCAAGTCTTAACCTTCAAGTCTCAAGTAAATCCCATGTTACTGTGGTGTCAATCAAGCAAGTTAAGTCAAGTCCCTACAATAAGTCATGTCACGTCAGTCAAGTCACAAGTCAAGTCATACAAAATGCTGATGATCTGATTATGTTATGGGAATAGCACGTAAGTGAAATGTTAACAAACCTCCTCTGATTATGATAAAAAGACATGGCCATCAGAAACTCTTCTCAGTAAAATGCATAATCAATTTGAAGCCAAGTCTAACAGCACAAACGTAACATTAGCTTTTGAGCTAATTTCATCTGTCACTTTTGTAGTGACAGATGAAACTGGAAGTTGCGGTGGTCGTGTTGCTGATTTTTGCACTGCAGACTTCACATACCGCTGTTCTCTTCTTACTACTATCATCGACAACATAATGATTGAATCCAAATTTTATTACTTTTGGCCCAGACCCCTCCATAAGGTCTGCATCCTGTGACCTGTGTTGTCCTCTGTTGGTAGGTTTCCTGGTTTGCACACACTGCACTAGAAATCACCCAATTGTGTTTCAAAAACTAAACATAACTTCTCAATATCTAGAAAATGATAATATTTAATTTTAAAAAGTGAAGCAATTCTGTGTCATTTGTCTCACGTCATGAAAGTCTTTTACCAGTGTTAGCCAGACAAGTCTCAGGTCTTCAGATTTGTGACTTAAGACTGACTCAAGTCAAGTCATGTGACTTGAGTCCCCCACCTCTGGTTACCACTGAAGTTTGCTCTTCGGGACATGGACGTACTGAGCCACACTGTCAATATTTGCTTGTTTTCACACTTTTCTTCTGGGGTCAAAGTCGATTTGAACCATAACATGACAGACCTTTCAGAAGAGCAAGGGAAATAGTCAAATTTGGTAATGTTGTTCAGCTGCTCATTGTTTACCATTTTTGCGTACGTCATGATTCTGTCGTGCTGAGTAGCACGGGGGTGACATGGTGAGGCCATCTGTGTTTTCATGCCCTACAGACTTCCTCAGAAAACCACACCGTTATTCTGTCTCTACTCACAGCATAGTTCAGAATCCTGAGACATGACAAAATCAACCTTACTTTTTCCTCTCTCTCTCTCTCACACACTCACACCCTCCTCTTCTCTCACCTTACTTATTCTTGTTCCATCATTTCCTGTTGAGTCATCAATAGAGTCAGACTGCACCATGTTTTACAGTTTACTGCTCCCCTTCTTTCTTTCCACCCCCCACTTCCTTGTTCACAGATGCCTGTACTGTAAGAAGGAAAAGCACAGTGTGACAGCAGAAGAGTCAGAGAAAAGTCAAAGCAGATGTAGGAGTCCCTTCCTGGCAACAGGACTGATTCATGTAGTAAGCAACTTAGAGGATCAAAGGATTGTTAGCTCCACAGAAGATTCACCACACTACTTGCCACAGCATGTCATCAGTCTATATCATCACTAAAAAAAGGAAAATGAATGAGTGTGATAAAAACCCAGAATAAAAAAAAAAGTCCTTACAAAATTCTTTCCAGTAACACTGGAATTGTATTACTTCCTTGGAAAAGATTTGTGCATTGCTTTTAGCAATTTCAGACATATACTAGTGAAGTGGGGGCGAGGTGAGCTCAGGCCTCACATAAACCCTGGCAGTGTGTGACTGTGTGTGAGGGAAGGCTGAGGGCAGGGCTCTGAGAAATGAAAGGGCTTTGTGGCAGATTGGTTGAGTCATTCAAAAATACAGCTGCTGACTCAGATGGCAAACTTATCTCCTAGAGCATGTCGCCCATTTATAAGGCTTTTTGTCTGTGTGTGTGTGTGTGTGTGTGTGTGTGTGTGTGTGATGAGGACCAAACAGCTTCATAAAGACAGTTTGAGGGAACTCTACAGGGGTGGCAGAGGTTAACATTATTAATTTAGTTCTCATTCTTTCAGAAACTACAGTATACGCTTGCTGTTTATTCAGACACTGCTCATAAAATTACCAATCAGATTACGTCAAATGGAAACTGAGAAGGGAGTGCCTATTCACACCACTACTACAATCCCATCTTGGCACCAGGTCAAAGTGTTTCT
>NW_018127886.1:6449773-6454144 GCF_001952655.1 Monopterus albus | reverse complement strand
ACAGCTGTGTCATTCCAACTATCAACACAGTGAGAGCCATGTGAGAGTATGGACTTTGGGCCACACTCCAGAATTAGTCACCTAGATGTGTTGCAAGATCCAGGAACGGGTGAAGCAGTATGAGTCAGTATACTGTGTATGGACATTAGTTACCTAACATAACTTAAGTCGTTTAATTACAATAAAACTGATGGTTATATTTTAAGCCACACTGAAAACAACAACAAACAAAACAAGATTTAAAACAAATCAGCAGCTGCTTTTGGAAAGATGTCACATATGATTTTTTAAATTTATTATTATAACAAATTCAAAGCAACCAAAATTTTAATTAGGACAGTAACATTAATTGCTAGTTAGTTGTGTGAGTTTCTACAAAATGTATTAATTTTACTACCGTATTTTCCGCACTATAAGGCGCACCTAAGAGCCTTAAATTTTCTCAAAAATCGGCCGTGCGCCTGATAATCCGGTGCGCCTTATGTGTGCACTGAGTTCCAAAATCTGTAAAAATGTTGTTGTGCGACTTTGGTAAGCGCTCCGCTTGATTGACTGTCGGACCATTTCCCACTGACACAGGGACGTAATACGTACACTACGTACGCTGGCAGCGATAAACCAGTCTAAACCGGTCTAAGGACCCCCGAAAATGGCACCAGTGAAGAGACATGCTTACGAGGCACAATTCAAACTACAGGCTATCAGTTACGCGGTTGTAAATGAGAATAGAGCAGCTGCGAAAGAATTCAAAATCAATGAATCTATGGTTCGGAAGTGTATTTGTGGGAGAAGATTGATTAAAAAATAATGTGAGTGTATTGTTAAATAGTAGAATAAAGTTCAACTAAACTCACTGTTTTGCTTCCGTTACGTTTCAGCATGCGCCTTATAATACGGTGCGCCTTATGTATGGGTTAAGTACAGAAATAGACCCCGTAATTGAGACTGCGCCTTATAGTCCGGTGCACCTTATGGTGCAGAAAATACGGTAATTGATAATTGTTGCCCACAGATGTCATTTTTCTTTACATTTATTTTATTCAGCTTTCACTCAGTCTTGGAGTCTCTCAGACTTTTTCTAACCGCTGGACTGACGCTAGTGTTGTTCAGAATCTTACTGCCATGCTGCCCTCTGGAGACAAAATAGATGATGAGATGAAGACCGAAAAAGACAAAGTGGCATCTCTGAAAGAACAGGTGAAATATGTTTACTGTGGACCGTTCACAGAATGCTGCGCAATGAATTCTCAATTTTCTTATCACAGTTGACCCTATTGTTGGCTTTGTTTTCAGATTTTGGAGTGGGAGAGGAAGTTGCCAGCACAGGGGACTGGTGGAGGAGCTCCTGACACAGTTGGAAATCTCATAACAGCAGCTTACACAACACCAAATACTTGTTACTAGTAAATGCAAGGATGACTGAAGGTATTGTATGTTTCAGTTTTAGGGTCACCAGTGCATTAGTGAACTAATGATGAGGAATGGACAGCTGAGGGAGGAACTGAAAATGCTGCAAATGGAGAAGAAACAGTTCATGGATCTTAACTCTCAGCTGGTAAAAGTAGGCTTGGCTAACAGTTATTCAGTCAGTTCTTAAATTAGCATTTTACCACTTTTGTGCTCTATTGAGATGTAACAATGGGGGTAATACTCAAGAAGAAGCAACAGAATGATGCTTCCATTCCTAATGTAAATCTTGAAATCACAAACAGCTTTAGAATTGGTTTACAAAGAAGTTTAAACATTATCCACAAGCTTGGGAGCTTTGGGAAGAGAGCTACATGCAATTCAGGAGGATATTTGTTTGCCTGATGACTAAATGCACCAAAGCTTTTAATACCAGGTAAACTATAGTATATATTATTTTTATATTTTAGACAGTGGTGCTTAGAAAGAGTCAGTTGCACTCCCATTCAGCTTTTTTGAATAGTAAATTCAAAGCAGAGGCTGTATCAACACTTGCTCAGGTTGATAGTCAACCTTACTAAAGTGTCTTAATATTTAATCAACGACATGATAATAACAACCAGATTAGACTTCATTTACCAAAGGGCATACTTTAAGGTGTCTGCTTACTTTTTAGTAATACACTGCATATTTTCCATAGCTAACATCTTAGATCCATGAAGATAAAGTACATCCACTATGTATAACTGTCCAGTGTGCTGTGTATATATGGCTACACAGTCATGGAAAAACAGAGGATGCTGATGGACCAGAATGGTAAGGACGTGGCTCAGTACATCAAAGAAAGGAGCAAAAGGGAACAAGAAATCTCAGAGTACTGCAACTTCAAGGTTTTCCTGAACATTGTCTATTACACATAAACAGGCTATCAACCACAGCAAAGGTGACTATGAACCACTTTCTGTGTTTTGAGCATAAAATGAGTTGTGACTGGAGCACATTATTTTGAATCTATAAACTAGGGTAATGATGTGAACAAATACAAACCAGATGGCATATTATTATACCTGGGTTTGCTGTGGCATGTTTTTGCAAGCCTTTTCTTAACACTCGTTATATGTTTCATAATTATTACTGTGATATTACACAGACTTTTGAGGCCTGCTAGTTCTAAAGTAACACAACGGACCACTGTCACCCTGTTCCAGTGTTTATTCCTAATCATATAAACTAGTGACACCTTGTGTTTAAAAAATGATACTTCAAAAAACAGAGGTTGATCTGTTGTTACTTATTTATTCTAAGAGAAACAATAATTTTAAACACTGATTAGAACATGATACAATAGTATATAAACAATTATGAATTACATAAGAAGAAGAATAGTGTAATCATAAAACATAGCTGACACCCTCAAGTATGTGTCCACATACATTTGGCCATATAATAAATGATGTTATCAAACTAATCTATCCATTATCTCAAGCGGAAAAAACAAGAAAAGAAAAAAACTGTTCTATATTATTACTTATACAGTATATAGCAACTCTGGTGCAAGATTCATTGATAAGGCATAATAAGGACATTATGCTGAACAAATAATGATCAAGTTGTTGACAGTACATGTACCGTTCATTCTGTCACGCACAGTATTAATACCCATGAAAAAGATGAATTTGATTACACTCCAAGATTTGGCCTTTGAATCATCGACTATCATAGTGTTTGATTTTTAAGGTGAGAGATCATTATAATGTCAGTGTTTTTGAGTCATCTAGCTCTGGCTGGTGGTACCACAGTACACAACCCTGCCCTCTAGTCGTGAACGCTCAGCATCAAACACCAGCAAATGGCTGAGCAGTGTCTCCTCGGAACCCGATCGGATCAGGGAGGGATCGTTGTTCTGCGTGCACAAACACACACATACAGTTATGGTCTCCAAATTCTATACATCCTTTAACTCCTGCATCAGTGCCTCTCCCACAGGTACAAAAAAAATATATAATGCTTATAAGCACTCACCGCCACAGCAGAAATAAAGGCATCTATAAGCTGGTAGTCTGCGCCACCACGTCCACTCATGCTAAATTGCCTGGGGATGTTAATGGGTGCAGTGTGCTTTGTGGATCTCTGGGTCAGAAAGTCAAACACACGTATTCCATGTCCATCATATGACAGCTCCCCCTGTGAATGTACAGTTCATTATATAGATACTGTAGCACTTAGCTGATAGCATCCTTCTTAGAGTCTTACAGTGCAAGCTAGTTAACAGATATCACAATCAGATTTTGTTTAGTCAGCTCATGATGCAGTAGCTTAAATTTGCTTTTCCAGGTCTTAAAGGCCTCATTATGGAGGTAAACTGTGTTTGACCTAAGTGAGGTGCCTTGAGCAACAAACCAGCCATCAAATCAACACATTAATGCCTTTCTTTCTCAAAACTTCCTAATGTGCTAATTGTTTGTGTCATGACATATTGTGATGTTTGATAACATCAAGATGTGTTATATGGCCAAAAGTATGTGGACATGCACTCTGGGTTCTTTAGGAGGTAGTTTGTTGTTTATGATATGGGCAAGGCCCCTTATTTCCATAGAGGAGAGCATTTAATGCTGCACCATACAGTTTAGACACCTATGGGATTTCAACTTTGTGGTAATAGGTTGGGGAAGGCAACTTAATATTTCAATATGAATCCTTCCCCATGCAAAAGTAGAGAAATATGTTTTTCTAGATTTGATTGGCAGAACATGACTGGCTTGCAGAGAGCCATGACCTCAACCCTAATGCTCTTGAGGCTGAATGGGAACAAATCTGTACAGTGGAAAGCCTTCCCATAACAGCCTTTAGGTTACAGCAGCATTTTAATACCCATGATATTTTAAAGACATGTATGACTGTAATTTTTGAACCCCCCCAGTTGCCCCCAATGGTTAGAGCCATCAGTTGAGGTGGCCCCCCAGA
>NW_018127886.1:6428601-6447982 GCF_001952655.1 Monopterus albus | reverse complement strand
CCCCCACCCTGGTATCACTTCTCTATTTTGGAGCCGAATAACAGGAAATTAGACCCCATGATCATGCAGAGAGAGAAGTACACAGAAAACAGTTAACAGTTAAGTTTAACTAACATTGGCCTAATATGTATTAACTAATAAGTATTAACTATACCAAGTTTGCTTTTGCCACTACAGAATCCCCTCCTCCCGTAGTTAGAAGAACTATGGAATTCCTAAACATACTAAAGCAAACACTTGCAAAAGAATAACAAGAAAACAACAAAGAAGTCTAGAAACACACATAAAAAAACCTACATATAGCACTTCCCTAATACTAAACAGTAAGCAGTTATCAAAGGGCTAAACAGCTCAATCTAACATAAGTCTACACTAGATCAAGACTCTAATTACCATAACTGATGTGGTACTGATAAGACACATATCACTCTAAACTAAACAGTCACAGATTATTCTATTCCCTCCTGAAACGACCACAGCAACCAAAATAAACCCTACCATATTAAAAGTCGGTTTTAACTACAAGTGCAAAAACCAATGTTCAACAGTCATGTACTACTAAGTAATAAGGAATGATTATTCATCCAAAGAAGTCAACCTAACACTTCACTCTCCAGACCATGGCAACTTGAAAAAAAACAAAAACACAAGACTAGAAACTTCATAAACCTCAGGTTTTAACAACTATAGTACCTATAAAACATCTCATTTATCATCATTATCATCTTAATATTAATATTTATTGTTTGTTACTTCTATGATCTGACTGTGCCTCCAACATCACACGGAGGACACACACACATGCACGCACGCGCCTCTACAGACGCAGTTAAAATACTTGCACTCACGCACACACACAAGAGCGGACCGCACCCAAAGAAAAAACCAACTGCACAGGCAGGGTACGCCCTGGACAGGTCGCCAATCCATCGCAGGGCTAACACATAGACGAACAACCAGACACACGCACATGCACTCCTATGGGCAATTTAGAGACACCAATCAACCTAAGCTGCATGTCTTTGGACTGTGGGAGGAAGCCGGAGTACCCGGAGAGAACCCACGCAAGCACGGGGAGAACATGCAAACTCCACACAGAAAGGTCCCAGGTGGGGCCCGAACCTGGAACCTTCTCGCTATGAGGCAACGGTGCTAACCACTGTGCCACCGTGCTGCCCCTAATTATCTTTATTGACTAGCATTTTCAGATTAGGAAATATGATTTCTTCCAATGAAAATTCAACTTAAAGCTACACTGTGTAACGTAAGGTAGCGCTAGCATGATATTCCAAATCAGTCCACTCTGCTCCACCCAGGACTCCCTCTCCCTGCTCCACTGTGATCTACTGCTACGCTCCACCAATAAATGACAATGCAACAAAACCTACCGGTCAAGCAGAAATAACTGAAAATCTCTGACTGGTTAAAGAGGACAATCTCATTCAAAACCCTTGAGAAGCTAATATCTCTGCACTGCTGCCAGCACTGTTCAATGAGTCTGGGTCACAGGAGGCTTCGACAGCACCCCTACACATTAAGACAAGTTTTGGAGCAGATTTCAACAACAAAAATATTTGATAAAAGTTACATGCTGTATTAATATGCCAAAATGAAGTCAAAAAATGGGCAGCATTATTTCTTGATGGATTGGCTGATCCTGATACAGCCCATACTGCAAGTTTGTTACTGGTCTAACCCAAAATCTTTAACCCATGGTGAAGAAAACCATTAGATGTTTGAAGAGTGACAGAAAATGTTCACCTTTATCTTACGGATAACGGGATCATACCGGAGAACATGGCCCACTGATAGCATCACACCACTCTGAGTGCAAGCCTCCACGATCGCCGAGCAGTCTTCGGCAGTTGTCTAAACTCATAAGAACACATATTGTACAGGATGAGAGGATGCATGTCACACAAAGCAACCAATTGCAAAAACAGTGTTTATTTATGTCAGACACTAGATAACCTTTCACATAATGAAATAATATTTTTTTAATAAAAAAGTGCTTGAAAGAAATATACTAAAATCACAATGAATTGTGGTGAGAAATATACAGTGTGGTAGATTTTTTGAAGGGTTAAGCAAACTAAATGCATAAATTGACCCTATTCAGTAATAAGCTGTATAGATAATGGCTGAATGGATGGAAATACACGGTGGCACAGTGGTTAGCGCCGTTGCCTCACAGCGAGAAAGTTCCAGGTTCGGGCCCCACCTGGGACCTTTCTGTGTGGAGTTTGCATGTTCTCCCCGTGCTTGTGTGGGTTCTGTCACTGCCGTCGGCTTCGCCAGCAAAATGTGGTAGCCCTTCTTTGCAAAGGCCACAGCAGGTTCCTGGGGAATATAAACTGTTTTAATATAATGATTAACCAAAGAACAGAGACAGTTTCCAAACAGATAACCTTCAGATCAGTCATAGGGTAAGACTCTAGGACAGGGACTGCTTATAAATCCCACCACAAGGACACAACTTAAATGCTTTGAGTTGTATCAGCACATTGTTCACCCAACAAACAACAATTCAGTGTGCAATAACAAAACAAGAAAATAACACAAATCTGACTCTTTTGTTACTCAACAGACTAAAATCAGAGTATTATACATATATTTTCATGCATAATTCTGTTTACCTTATGCAAGGAATCTGGAGTACAAATCAACACAGCATCTGCAAACTTCTCTTTTTCAATTATGTGGTGCCAATCTAGTTTGAAAATATAATTCAATAATTTAGCACGAGGCTGGTGATTCTAAACAAATTTTTTTTTTTTTTAAATAATACTCAGTACACACCATCAAATATGTTTTCATCTACAATTTGGTGTTGCTGTTGAAGTTTCCTGCAAGCAAACTTCCTTGGATCAGCTACTCCAACAACCTGACAGGGTGAAGTCACATAAACAAAATGGGCATAAGTGTTTTGTTACACACTACAACTTACAATACCTGGGCTGTGGTGACATAGGTATTCAGATAATTTACTTAAGTAAGGATATACATTACAAAGAAGAGTCATATATTAAAAATTTAAATAGAACATTAAGTATTATCAGCAAAATGAACTGCCCTTTTCAACCAATAACATTACAAAAAACATGGATTTGAGGAAGTACTTTTTTTAAATCATACCTCATTAAGGATCTCATCTAGTCAGAATATGTTTTGTCAATGCAGTCAATTAAGAACACAATCCACAAATATCTGTCCACTGAATTGCCTCCTTCGCAGACAAGCCTGACCTTCATGCGTTTAGGGTGGATGGATGCAAAATCAGAATAGATCTCTCCACGGCTGCCAGCTCCCACTACGATGGCGAGGACAGGTGAAGTCATGATGGCACCTTGTGAACTACAACACAGATTAAATCTTGTTGACATATTTCACAAAATGCTTTTTACTCCTCAGCCTGAGGTCCCTGTCGGGGACTTCACTTTGTATGATCTGGGCTATTATTCACTACATCTACAGTTCTTTAGATTGCGTCTTAAATTAGGCATCTTTAGGTGAGCAAATATACAGTGTAAACACCACTTTATCATTACAAACGGTGAATAATGTCTGAATGTTAGGTTCAATGTCCTACCTATTTTTTTTTTAGCATACAGCTGCCAAATCCCTCTGTTTGTCTTCCGCGTTGGTTGATACAGCCGCAAACAGTCTATGGTTACGACTACAGTAGCTCAGTTCTTCGAAAAATAAAGCCAACTCCACAGCGGTAATAATGTTATATATATGTATATATATACATATATATTTAGTTTTTAAAAAGAGAAAATATAATAATAAAAAAAAAAAAACAACAGTAATGTTTGCCACCGAATCCTTCAGTGTGCACGTGATCCATCTGCTGCATTCACTGCTCCTCGTAAACTGTTTAATCATAATCTGGCAACCCTGACATTTTGTAAGACTACAGGAAAATGCACATCGGCACAAAACTCACACACCTGTTGATTCACAATAATCCAAATAATGGGATTTTAGGCTACGCCACATGTCAACAAGCTATTGTATAGCCTACATAACTACGTCATGCAAACTGTTTAAGATCCTCCCTTTCTTGTTTTTTGAGCCTCTATTTTGTTAAGTTTTATTTCTGTGATGTAATTTCCTGTGCGCGATGTCACTTCCTGTTAATTCGCGCCGCTCTCTTCAGTCGGCTAGATGCCACGACGAGGAGAGTATGCACTGTGTATGTGGAGCCTGGCAAAGTGAGCTGCTGTATGTTTCATTTCCTTTTTGCACAGAATAAAGTCCTGTGATGGGTAATCTGATGGCAGTGGTCCTCCTTTCAAGTTGAAGACACAACGCAGAGTGCAGAAAGTTTACTGGTGCCCTGACAGACGGGCTACATATAGCCTACATAACTACTAAACCGTTAGTCTGTGTGTCAGCTTTTATCTGCCTATAGCCAAATAATTTGATGCAACTGTGTCAGCAACTAGGCTACCTATAGTTAGTTGCTGACACAGCTATACTATATTATTTTAAATTGAAAATAAAGACAGATTGATTGTTGCCCACAGATGTCATTTTTCTTTAAATCGTTTTCGGAAATCTTCGGCTACTTTCGTCAGATCTTTAGTCATATATGGTCACATGATGCGGATAGCTCTGCAGCGTGTGCTCAGCTAACGTTGTTTTTCTGGTGTACGGTAGCTACAAACACTTCTGATGCTACATATTACTTCATTTTCTGATTTAAATATTTTCTGAGTTACTAAAGTAACTTCATCTTACAACACATAATTTTGTATAAGTCTAGGTTTAGAGTTATATAGTACCAAATCGCGCTTTGTGTGTATTTTGACGTCTCTGTGCGCTAGCTAGCTGAGATTAGCACGTTAGCTATCATAACTCCATTATGAATATTGACAACGTTAATCAGTCTGTCACAACTGGAGTGCCATCCACGACGTCTTCAGCTTCAAGTAATTGTATCGCAAATGATAATGCAACAACCAACGTCAGCAGCATTCCTTCGGTCACGAGTAATGGTAATATTGTGTAACTTCGTCTAATGTTATTGTGCTAAACAACGTTAGCGTTAGCTTAGTTCAACACGGGATAGTCAGTGTTTTTTAATTGAAGGTGGATGATCTGTCGTATGTTTTACATTTGGCAAGTCTATTCATTCACCTGAAATTACCTAAAGCTGAAAAGGTTTGGACTTCTTTCAACCTAAGTGTTGAGCAATAACAGTACTGCAAGATTTGCAAAATGCACCATGTGTTTACGAATTTGTTTCTTTGACTCTGTATAAACTCATTCTAATATTATATAACAGCTTCAGCTTCAACGGCCATGGTGACACCATCAGCAGATGCATCTGTTTCCAATGGCGTCTATGTTCCAGGTGGTATCACCAATGGAGATGTAAAGCCTGCAGTCTCCACCACACCCCTGGCAGATTTCCTCATGCAGCTGGAGGAATACACTCCCACAGTAAGGAAAATGTTTTCAGTCAGCTTGCCATATGATGACATTCACAAATATGGATGCAGCAGAAAGATCAGACATTCAAAACATTGTACATCCACGATGTTAATATGCATTAACGGGGGAAAGCCTGGTCTGTAATAACTGTTTCCATTTGTGCACAAAAGCTGCTGTGGGTACCTTCTCTGCCATAGCTGACTAGCTTTAGCTGTTAAACAGAGCAGTAAACTCTTGGCTCACACATTGAGTGCACAAGCAAAGTGTGTGCAAGTATGAGGTTAATTTATGTCCGACATAACACAAAAGTCCATGTAAGATTTTAGGTAGACCTTAGAATTTACACTATCAAAAGCGGGGAGTTTGTTCAGCTATCAAAGCATAACATGTAATTTCTCTTTTTTCACATATTTTGCAGTTGCCATATAATGTTATTTGTGCCAAGCACATGACATTGAATGCGATGCGATAGTGGCCAGAACATTAGTACTGTATTAATATTATTGGGGGGAAAATTCTTCTATATAATTTGCTTGTCTTATTGCTTTAGGTCAGAAAAAGGACCCATGTTGCTGCAGTGTCACTAAAAACCACGGGCTCAATATCTCGTACACGGTTGTTCTGCAGCTGGTTATTACTGCTGAGCTGCATGACTGCCGAGTTTGTCGCTGGCTGTAGTGACCACATATGACGTAGTTTCACAGACAGGGCCGGGGGGTGGGGGGAGGACCTGGCTAACCCGTGAACGAATGCAATGACACACGTCGTCCTCAGCCATAAATTCCATCCGTCTTTGTTCAGTCAAGGCTCTAACATGGTTCAGTCTATGCCGAATTTCTTTGAAAAATAAACAAAAGTAAATACGAAGAAATAACGCTGATGGTCTCACTAGCTTCCATGATGCTTTGTTTACAAATCTGATGTCAAATGTGACATACCAGAGGGGAAACAAGCTCATCTGCTGGAGAGCCAAGTCTGGTCAGTTGGCATTGGGAATGCCGTCAGAAGCCAGTTAAAGGCGGGTTTAGCCGGGTATAAAAAGCCCATGTAAACACGGTACATTTGGTGGGAAAGTGGTATCACTCACTTTCAAACAGCCAAAGGTTAGAGGGTGAATTTTAGAACTGCTTTAAAAAAAGATATCAGGGTCTGGTGTTTCATAATGAAGAAACATGTCAACCAGTGTAGCAGTGTGTTTCTGTGATGTTTTTAATCATTTTTGAACAACAGTGGAAGCCTATTTTTGAGTAGTTGCTCAGAGATCCTTATGGCTGAAACACAGGTTTCTTTCCCCCATTGTGGGATCAATTGTGTGAGTAATATTCGATTGTTCTTGATTTCCTGGTTGTTTTAGCCTCTACTGCTGTTCCTGATTCTCTCCAGTGCTGCTTTGCCCTGTTTTTAGGTGCCTTTGATTTGCTTATTTGTGCTGTGTAAAATGTAACGTTCTGATGACGCTACTTTCATAATCCTTGTTTGTATCGGTTCTAATGCTTTGTTGCCTTTATGTAACTTTTTATTTCAAGACTAAGTGTTCTTTGTTACTGTGTACCTACGTACGCATGCGCCGCGTGGAGTGGCAGCAAGTTACAGCAGCTGTGTCCCGTTGTGTTCTTTCCCGTGTTTCTATGAAGTTCTTATGTGTCTGTTCTTAAGGTGTTATGTTGGTTGTTCTCTATTGCTTCTGTAACACAGAAAATTCCCCACTGTGGGATCAATAAAGTACCCACCTACCTACCTATGGCACACATGAATAAGGTCATCCAGGACCTGACAGATTTATAGACATTATCAGTGAGTTAGGGTAAATCATTGTTGGCTTTAGTCCCTGTTTGCAGAGTGTTGACAGTACTGTTTAATATGCAGATGGATGCAGTTTTTTGTATATCTTGTTACGGTAATTAAATACCTGGAAAGTTAAGGTACTCAATCACATTAATTCAAAAGTCCTGTAAAGGCAATATAATATAATACAGTATAATATAAAGCAGCCTTGCTAAATAATTTACCTCATTGTAATCATATTAATTAATAAAGTTGTTTTACATGTTAGTAGCAGTTAAAGTGGGCTGTGTGAATCTTGACCATAAGCTGTGGAATTCACATTTATTTATTTATTTTCAGATTCCAGATGCAGTTACAGGCTACTACCTCAACCGGGCTGGCTTTGAGGCTTCTGATCCAAGAATGTAAGTGTTACAAAGTGTGACTCTAGCACTACGTTCACATTACAAGTCCTAATGCTTCATTCATATCTTTTTGTCAGATTCATCATAGTTCACATTTGTGTTTATAAGTGACGTATCCAGCTCCAGTCTGTCACAATAGTAACAGCAAAGACGTAATTTGTGTGATGGCCAAATCGCATAATTTCCTAAAAAAACTGCTTGGTTATGACATGTTCTCTCCTGCTTGGCGTGATCAGCAGCGTCTCCATAAATGTCAAACTAATGCGAAACCACCTATTTCCACTGAGCCCCGCCACTGTTGTTGCTCTCCTGTGCGTTCATCTTTACCGGCCTGTGAAAGGCTGATGCTGAACGATGACGACAAGTGATGTGGGTATGTGCAGGGGAGTGAGTCGCTGAAAAAAATACACGAATTCCGATCGAACCGTCCTGACAGAGGTTGAATGATCAGATATGAATCAGATCTAGGACCACCTTTGCAGGTGGCCCTAGATCTGATTTGAAAATGTTGGATTTGGTTAGTTGATCTGTGAAAAGATCAGATCAGAGTCACTTGGAGGAGAAAAATAATCAAATATGAGCCATTTCAGTATGTAGTCTGAACATAGATGTTACCTGTAAATCTCAGTGTGAGCGGGTCTGCCTGATACCCCATGAGATTAAATGACAGAGCTGTAATTAGTTGTTGGCTCATAACAACTACCTAACAGAACTAAACTGGCACCACCAAAGGGAGTGCTTGAGCAGCTTCAAGTAGAATGCTTGTTACTGGGTGAATGAGAGGCACATTGTAATGCCCTTTGGTTAAAAGCAGCCCACTTACCAGACTGTGCCACAGTTTGTCAACTGAGTCATGACAGTCTGACTTACCTCATTAAAAATAATTACAGTCTGTCAGTAATTAAATGATAAACAACTTGACCGTTTCTATATTTCATAATTGTCAAATCTCATTCACATTTAGTATGTTGTGCTTATAACGAGATGGGGGAAACACAATGACTTTCTTTCCCATTTCTTTAGAATCCGACTGATCTCGCTTGCATCTCAGAAGTTTATCTCAGACATTGCCAATGATGCATTGCAGTACTGTAAAATGAAGGGCACAGCTTCAGGAAGCTCAAGGAGTAAGACAAAGGTCAGTGTTTCTTTCATTTTTGACATGCTCTTTAAAAGTAATACATCCATACAGTACTTTGGCAGTGCATTATGTGAGAAAAGACTGTTAGAAGATAGTCACAGAGGTAATCATTGACTGCTTATAAGTACTCTGATAATTTATTTCTTGTCATTTATGGTATTCTCACTATGTTCTTTTTTTCATTATGTGTAGGATAAAAAATACACTCTGACTATGGAAGACCTGACTCCTGCTCTGTCAGAATATGGCATCAATGTCAAGAAGCCATATTACTTTACATAGAGCTGTCTTTGTTCAAGGCTTTTTTGCTTTTGCTAGTTTTTTTTCCTGCAGACCCAACAGACTCTGTCAATGCCTTTATTGCTAAATTGAACACGGTGCTTTAGTACAGCTTTGACAGATCTTCGTAGTCACTTTGCCATTTGTTATTTTTAGTGGGGCACCACCACACATGATTATGTTAAATTTTAGAATTGCATTTTATTGTGAAAATAAAACCCTTACCAAAAGCCTTGATGTTTGTGGGATATTACATTTATGTTAAGTATTTGTCTTTAGGACTGTGCTGACTTGAAATGTTGGATAGTGGAAGTATATCATGTCGTGTAATTAGAAGTGTTGTAATTTCTCAAAAGTACAAAGCAGGCCCTTTTAATTAACCTCTTAAGACTTGAGCTTTGATTTCTTATTTATCTTTAATTTCTACTAGCTATTTGGGATTATTGGGACCTGATAAGTATATAAACTAAGCTTTGTTTGTGAACAGGAAGTAGTTGAAAAAAATGATGTCCTCATATAGGGACATTGGGTTTACTTTACTGCATAATACAATAAAATCACCATTGTGTAACACAATATAAAACTTTATAATCCAGTGCCTGAACATGGCTGTGCACAAACAACATTGCGACATTTGAAGCCTTGTGAACCATTCAACATTAACTGTTATAATTTTCATTGCTTCATATTCAAGACTAGGAATGTCCTTTTTGTCTGTAGAAACTGTATCACACCTATGGGCCTGTGTGAAACGCTGCGAAGCAGTTGCGTTCAGTTTGCAAGCACAAGAACACATTGCATGTCACACACTGCACACAAGATTTTGCCAAGCAGCCCTTTTCTCTGCAACGCATTGGGTTTTTCAGGTAGTAACTCATCATCCTGTCTACCAAGTCAACCCCACCTACTGTATCTTGGAGTTGTACTTGCACACAATACTTGGTCCTGTCTCCAGCATTTGATCCACACCTTTCATGGTTGTGAAGAACTGATCACAGTACACTTTTGTACCAGGATGCAGAGTTTTAGCCAGACGTATGATAACCAGGGCTCCCAAACAAAGTCTCTCCTTGTCCGGGACCTGTGACCTGAGTGCATTTGCACCCCATCACATGCATGTGGATGGAGTTGTGGCTCACTGTCACTATCATTGCTCTGCTGGTCAGACTTTGATAAATCTGGTGGAATATAATCTTCATCATTTAATTGTTCCACACCAGGATCAGCATCATCACCATCAGACAACTCCTCCACGGCAGAGTTCTCTTCTTTTGTTGCATTTAGTAATTGTTCTGCTTTTGACAAAGAAATATGCCTTGGAAATGTATCACAGAAGAATATAAAATTAAATCACTGTAGATTAATTTTTACAACATGCAACAACTATTTATACTCTTGGAAACTGTTTGTTTCTTCCCAAGCCATGCGTCCTTACTTTTACACCTTCACTTTGCAATTATGCCATTATAAATCCCATTTCATCAAACGAGTACTTCCTAATTAAACGAGTCTTCCTAATTAGGGGGTTCCTAGCTTGTTACTATTGCTAAAACCTGTGAAATTTGCATGCCATATCAAACTACAAATGCTATTAAGCATAAATAAAGTTTCAACCATAAAATTTCATCAGGCTTTGTACCTTGTTCACTTTTATCTCGGGCTCGACTGTAGAACGTCTTGGCTGAGATTGACGCCATCCAGTTTTTACACTGATTGGTGTAATGTGCTTTTGCTACCGCTAAATGGCGCCAAAGGTGTCTACAAATGGGGACAACAGGTCTTAGTTAAGAATAATGAAGTTTATGGTGCAGCAGACCCAAAATGTGTTATAATATGAGGACGCATCGTCTCAGTAGTGTATGCAACACAACTGTCACTTATAACTTAAAATAATGTAAAGGCTGGGGATTATGGACACCTATTGTACTGCAAGATAAACTTGGGTAAAGGTAGAATTTCCGCTTTACAAGCTCGGTGCAAAAGGACTAGAACTCGCGACGGTAATATTTAAAAAGGACATCCGTGTAGGTTTGTTCTACACCGAAAACATACAATTAGCTTTCCACCAGGCGTCACCCTGGTGGCATTGTTGAGACATTTGCGACAGCGCCTTTTGCACGATTTTATGTAATTTGTCCCTTACTACGAACCGTAACGTTTCTTCCGAGCCACCGTACATCCCACCGCGTTTGTTTGCTCTGTAAAGGCGAGTGTAGCGGTATAATGTCTCTTCAGACAACTAATCCTAATAACCCCATTGTTTTCTTCGACATTACCATCGGAGGGCAGGTGAGTAGGAAAAGGAGATTAACGAACACATACTTTAATTCCCAGCTAACGTTGAGTTAGCTTCGCCGCATGTCACCAATCTCACCATAATGTCTTGTTTAGGTTGTGATCTAGTGTGGCTATTGGTGCTGTTCCGTATGCCCGCCTTTAATGCACATATCGAATTACAACAATGAATAATGCAGTCGCCTTTTCTCTGTCCGGTTTATATGAAAGTGACGGTGTGTATGTCGACGTTGTGTTAAGGAACTATGAACTGTACAACACAGAGTGAAATTAATTTACAGTTAGATATTAAAGAGATATTCGTTTCATAAAACCTCCGGGCAACCGATTGCTGTCCGGTTCATGCTGTCTGTACGAGAGCAGGACGTCGTCTGCCCCGCACATGAGCACACTGCATTAGCCGTTTTCCCAACACCTGTATGCTGGTTTACAAGGGGACTTAAAAATATCTTGTTTTAATTGTGAATTTGTCAGTCTGTTAATTTACACAAATGGTAATCAGGGACGTTTGGTGTCAGTACATGATTAGTACTTTATTAATCAGACTATATTTTGTTTCCAGGTCATGTGACCTATTCAAACTCTCTTCTTTAATGTTTGTCCACATATCCTACAGAAAGCACACGTTTTATATATGATATTATTACTTATAATATTTGGTAATAAGTTCATGGAATTAATAGGCTAAATCTAAATTTTAATAGTTTGAGTCTTGATATATTGGTTCAAAAGTTTGTCCACAACTGTTGATCTAAATAATCATCTTTTACAACATCACTTTTGATTCTTAAGAAGATGGAATGGTATTTCTTAATTATTTTACATCATGTATTATTAAATGTGCAATATAGAGTAATGATTTATTAAAATTTAAAAAATAATTGTAAGATTAACTGACAATAAAAACTAATCGCTAGTAGCAGTCTGAAAATCCATACACTACAGTCCATTTAAATTGGTCCATCCTGGCAAAAAATAAGCAATATTTCTCTGTTCACTTTCTGCAGTGGCTCTGTCAGCCTTAACTTCTTCTCCTGTGCGTGTTTTCCTCTTGGCCGATGTAGTCCTCGCAGTGGGAAAAGAGAAACTTTGAGGTGTAATTGCCAGACCTCTGCAGTGGCATTATGTTACCTGCTTTTCTTTGGATGTGTCGGTACAAATGGTCATTTCATTTTGTAATTTTAAAAATACATAGACGCACAAGCTGGTGTTTACTGATTTTACATTTAGTGCTGCCAAAAATAACCTGCATAGAATTTTTTTTTTTTTTTTTTACATCAATGAATGTTTGCTATATGTACTAATTTTACAGACAGTCTGATGGTTTTAGTGATTTCTTGGATTGGATGTGACCTAGCAAACAAGTACCCCGCAACTGTTGGAATCATATTCTGATTCAGCTCAATCCTGATTAGTGCATTGAGTTATGTGATGTCATCTTTCCCCAAATGAACCCCACCCACTTTAAACTAGTGAGAAGTAAAATTAGCTAGAATAAATTAAGAAAGCCTACTAATTATAGAGCTATACTTTAATCAAAGTCTTCAGATAGGCTGAAGAAGGAACCTTACTCTATGGCTCCTGTAGCTGTTGTGGAACTTTCAATCACATCACTTGCTCTTCCTCAGCAGATGAGTTTGTCTGTTGCTGCGGAATTGTAGTTCAGATTTCTGAGCACTTGTAGGACACCTCATCCATACTGGATTAAAAGTTCAGGTTCCAAGTTTATTTTTGGACCTGCCAACAGAATCTCAGAAAACACTCATATCACAAGGTCTATCAAGTAGCTGTTAAACAGTTTTCAGTCATGTCACATGAGCTTCATATATGTGTTTGATCGATTCACATTAAATATGATATATAGCTGAAAAGACAAGGTCCATTTAAGCAAATGATAGGGGGGCTAAAACAAAGTGCAGTAAAATTAAAAGGAACAACTGTGTTTCAAGATATTTTATTGAAAAGCACTTCAAAAGATCCCTGTTGCAGGCAGAAAGTCAAGTAGGAATAGATACATGTAGATATACAGTAAATCTTGAGTCATAGTGTTTTCCTGATCTCTAAAACAATCTTTTAAAAGAGTTGAATGATAGACCTATACAAATAAATCTAGAAAATGTAACATTTATGGTGATGTAAACATAAAGTTATTTTTATGGCCACAGTTGTGGTTTTGCTGTGTAGACGGTCAGGTCTGTGTTGTAACAGGATTATCACTGAACTTGTTTGTTACACAAAGAGAAGACTATTTCTTCTCCCTCTAGATGGATTAAACACAGCTATAGGGAGTTGCTGCAGCTGTGTTCCTTTGCTCAAATGCCAATAAACATGCCATGAGCACACATTCTCTGGTAATTGGCTATACAGTTCTTGAGTCTTGCTCTTTACGCAGAACAGCACACACCCTAGTACACTGTTGGTGCACTCCAACCACAGAAGATTAACAGTGATGTAGGAAGGTACTTCAATGCTAGAGACCAGACAAATTGTAGATAGAGTAAGATATGGCATCCAGAATATACCAAATCCCAGAGTGAAGCTGAGCCACAAAGGTGGTCGTGGTTGGATGGGCTCATTCAGATCATTCTTCTCCCCATATTTTGTCTCTATGCACGGGGTTGAAGTGAACAACAAGTCGCTCCTTAGGTTTTCTTCGCTCAATTCAGACAAGTTGTCAGCCTCTTTCACCCACTGGGGAATTCTTGACCAAAAGGGCAGTATAGTACAGAGTACTGCAATGAAAAGTCCCAAAGTGACGCAGGCAACCACTGTATTCTCCTCTACTTCACACACCAGGATGTTGATCCCTGACTCGTAAAACAGTTCGCCCAGCTCAGGTTTGACAGTACCAAAGGAATAAATCAAAGCTAGCATCCATACCAGCAATGTCAACACCACATTCCTGAGGATTTTGGAGAAGGCACTCTGTTTGATCCAAGTATGATCTAAGTAGTAGTCCAGTAAACCCAGACACATCACGGGGAGCGGCAGTGCTCCATATGTCGCTGAGGCGTTAGCCAAGAGGATGCATAGTGACCCAAGAGCAATTTCAGCCGCACGAAACCAGATGGTTGCTATACAAAATACCATCAGCAGGTCAGCCAGGATAATGAACAGGCTGAATATGCTTAAAAAGGACCTATAAAGCTTCTGGTTGCAGAAGTGAAAAACCCCCATATCCAGTCCCAACTTGAAAAATAAAAGTAACAGATACTTAACAGTATTTTCTGGATCACAGCTAGACCCATCCTTGCATTCTTTTAGAATGGTCTGCATTTTGACAGTGTGGTTAGTTTACTGTTGAAGCTGGCAGCATACAAGTTCCTGAAACGGTGCTGAGTTCAGTATCAAGATGCTTCAGGAAATGCTGTAAAAGACAAGACAGTACTGGTTAGGAACTGTGCATATCCAAACAATGGAGTGCAATCAATTAATGAAAACAAGAACATCAACATTGTGGTTCTTATGCATCTGCAAAGTTATCGGGTTTCTCCCAGGAAAGTGCCTAACCCTTATAAAACCTCAGTTTTTTCCTGGTATACATTTGAAACATTTTATCAAATGCTAATAACCAAACTGTCTTGCTGAAGGACATTGTTGTGCAGCTTAAACAGTTGCATTTGGATTGCTGAGTCCTTGGTAAACATACAGTAGATTATTTAATCTTGTTTGTTATTGCAGCCTACACCCTGTGCAGTTCAACAAGGTTAGCTGAATTATCCCTCATGTTTGTTTGCTGCTCTTCTGCCTAAGAGGAGGAACGGGTATTGGTCAAACACTGGCCACAATTTGAGGCATAGCAGAATTGAAAACACTGATCATTCCACTCTCATTGTCAATATACAGTGGTACACAGAGCACACATGTGAAATCCTTTTTTTTTTTTTTTTTTTTTTAAGTTTTCTTGCCTGCAAATGAAATTCATATTGTCTTTAATCACAGTATATTTTAGACACACCTTTTTAAATATATTGATTTCAAATTGAACCCGAAACATGAATCTTGTCTTGTGAATTAGACCTCTGACTTCCCTTTTTGAACAGTTCCATGTCAGCTGTTAGGTATTTTTTAGTCAGATAGGTATTGGTTAGATACTTGTTGTATTAGAAATGTTTAGTGGAGACAGGATGTCTAGTTAGACTGTTTAAACACTTAGTCATTGTCATGAGATTTTAGCAGGGTGTACATGGGCAAGGATAACTAGATAGAAAAGTTTGATTGTCAGCAGGCAGGATGATTAGTGTTATTATTATGATATGTTTAGCCGTAATCTTAATCATAATGTCTTCCTAGGCTTAATGTCCGGACATGTCCCTGAATGTCCTGTATGTTCTTAGATACACACCACTTAATCAACACTCACACACATTGATTTTCTCCATGTTTTGACTACTGCTATGGTCAGCTGTAAAGCTGACCTATCAGGTGACGCCACGGTTTGACGTGCCTGTGTAGAATGGGGTTAGCCCAAACCAGATATAATGTACAGGCCTGTTGGTTTCGGGGTCTTACATTCTTCATCTGCCTGCACGCAGTATTGGAGGTGCAAGATACCTGAGCGTGTAATGTTAATTTCACCTGTGATCCTTGAATAAACCAGCACGGTTTTTTGTAGCCACTTGGACCGCCTCGTCTCTCTGAGTTTCACTGGTTAAGCGTAATGGGGAAATATCTTTCACAGCATTTTACAACAGTAGTATTCATTGTAGCTGCACACACTATCTTCAGTTTCAAGAGTTGTTTCCAAATGCTCTGTGACACTGATAACGGGTAAAACAAGTTCTGCAACTTGTAGCATTCATACAGTTCTAAGAAAATGCACCTTTTTGAGGACTGTACTAGTCCAGCAGGTTTCAGTAGATAGTCCAGATTCTTACCTCTTATCCAGTAATGCAAGTTAATGGCCCTGCATGTTCTCATCAAGACTCCGTGCAGCTATGTGACTGTCATCAGATAGAGTTGTTCCCTTTTAGGCAGCTCTTTGTGGCTCCACCTTTGAATGCAAACAACTGATGGGACACACCTTTGTTTTCTTCCAGGAAACTGTCTTGTTTTCCATCTCATTATGTCCCAAGAGATCACTGTCTCTTATATCGATTTGCATGATATACATCATTCCTAGAAATACTTGCTTACCTGACTCATCTTCATTATGCTTTGTTTGTTTTTAACTTTCGAGGAATTGCGCACTATCACTGAAATTTTTACACCCTCAGTCCAGTGTCACATCAGAAGTGCTGTGCATTCTTCAAAATGTAGACATAAGAAACTACTTCATTTTCATGACATATTGCCAGCTGTCTTACCTGCTGTTAGGCACCTGACTTCAGTGGACCTGCACTCCAACCAGACCAAGGCAGATTAAATGCTCTGTGGCTGTTTGATCTGTGTACATATGTAGCTTATATATTTCATTCCATTGCCTGGAAACTATAAACGTATTGTATTGTCTAAAGAGCAATGACAGGAGAGCCAATGGCTGCTTGTTTTACTCAGTCATTTGTGTGGGAAGACACCACTCTTTTTACAACCAGATCGTTGTTTGTTTTTACACACACAGACGTTGTAACAGTCGGCAGCTTGCGTGTTCCCCGGGGTTGCCAGAGGCCTAGCTGGACAGTCACTGTGCTGGGCATACATGCACAAACAAAGTTCCGAGATTCAATGTCCAATTAAGTGTTGCATCAAGATTGTTGATTATTCTTATTTGCATATTTATTATGTAATCTTTGACCTCTGGGGAATGCAGAACTGGGCCTGAGTTGCTTGTATTGTTGAGATAAACCAAGACTCTACTTTTGAAGAATAAGCTCATTGTATTTAAGGTCAGAAGCAGATGAAAGATGGACACTGAATTCTTGCACCAGTTATTCAGTTGAAGGGTTACTGTAGATGCTGTTGCCAGGATTGAGTGTAACTGTTTAGTCCAGATGCACCGGCCACTGTCATAGAGCGGGAACAAGATCCTATTTAGCTTTGCCAGGGATAAAACGATTTCTCATATTTTTAGGTGTTTATGTTTCTGCCTTCACTGGATATCTCTCATTTTGTATGTTTAACTGTTTGTCAGGATGTTGGACGGATGAAGATTGAGCTGTTTGCTGATGTGGTTCCGAAGACAGCAGAGAATTTTCGGTAAGGAGAAAGTCAAGATAACAGGCTGCTCTGATTATTGAATCAGTTTTTTTTTTTTTTTAACTGAGATATTATGTGTGTGTGTGTGTGTGTGTGTTGTGTGTATGGCTGCCTCTGTTGTCAGCCTTTGTCAGGTCTTGCCTCTGGTAAGGAAGACACAATTGGCCAATCAGAGCATGAGAAAAAGATGACTCGGAGCTGCTCTCGCGTCTCCAGTTCTTACATAGCTCCCCTCCCCTCCCTCATACACGGACCATGCGCTGCTCACCATCAGGGCTCTGTCTTCTGCAGAGTGTATAGTAAAGGTGGAAATGATGTTATGATGTACAATGTGATACTGAAACTGTTTCCTGCAGAATACTTTGCTCTGCTCTTTACAGCTTTGAATGAGTTTACTGATCCCTCAGGAGCCAGCATGACTGATCAGAAACCATCCTCTTTGTTTGAAAGGGCAGGTCAGTGTTTTGGTAGCTTATCATTACTTCTAATATATTTTATAGTATTCTATCCAACCAAGGAACAGCTGGCTGCAGCAGGCTGCAGAGAGGACAGTGCTGCATGCAAATGCATGTGTTCACTGCAATATGAGGACAGTTGGCATAATAAAACTGCACTGCAGGGCAGCGTCTCAAAGAGCAGCAGATAATGCTGTTCAACATGTTATGAAACATCTTATGAAATGTTATTTGCTGTATCATGAGAACTCATTAAAACACATGACCAAATCATACTCCTAAATCTTTCACGAGTATCATAAGGTGCAGTGGGCTGATGCGGTCTCCCATTTACAATGCCAGACAGGTGTGACCATCCAATAACCACTGGGGACCCCAAGGAGTCAAGTTTGGGTGTCTACCATTGTAGTCCACAGTGCACAAACTGTCTGACAACATCAGCAAATCTGTCCTAAAATGGATTTTTAGAAAGTTTGAGTTTTGAGTATCAGAGGTAACGTTTCTTGTCTCCTCAACAGTCTGCTTTATGTCGGCCAGGACAAACTTACACTGCATAATAATCCTAAGCAGCTTTTGACTGAAAGATCTGTTATATAAACACACTCATTCAACTCCAGCTTCAGTAGCACATTCACTAGATATTTACATCTAACTCTGAATGACAACACATCTCCTCATGTCTCACCCAGATCTGCAGTTTGATCCTCTTGTCATTCCGGTAGATGGTCTTCACCTTGAAGTCAATGCCCACTGTACTGACGAAGGCCGGCGTGAAGGAGTCGTCAGCATAACGGAACAAGAAGGACGTTTTGCCCACGCTGCTGTTGCCAATAATGAGGATCTTGAACATATAGTCAAAGTTTTGATCCGAAGTCTCCTTCTGTCCATAGGTTGCTGTTGCTGAGGCCATCTGTTCACAGAGACAAAGGAGAAAAACAAAAGGTTAATCTAAAGACTGCATAACAACGCTGTCAGAATCTGTAGTATTATAGGGCAAACTGGACAACAAATACCACACACAGTACGGATATTTATGAAAAAACACAACCATATATTAACATAAATCTTGAGCTTCACTGTAGTCCCAGTTGAATTTGATATTTTCAGCTTCTCGGATGTTAAGATTAGCTGCTTTCCAGAATTATAAATGACTGTAAACTGAAAATGTTTGGATTCTGGACTATTGGTAAAAAAACAAAAAACCAAGCTAGTTAAATATAATATCGCCTTGGACTATTGGAAATTACAACAGATGTTTTTCACAACATTTGACAAACAGAATGATTAATTGTTTAGTCAATAAAATGACTGTGTATAGGTTTGCTAGGACAGAATAGTATTTCCTGGTTTCTAGCAAATGCAGTCTGTCCTCTCTGGATTAATGACCTTTGAGCAGAAAATGTGTGCAGGGCAGTGCAAGCAGCAGCAGCTCACCAAGGGAAAGA
>NW_018127886.1:6383433-6410634 GCF_001952655.1 Monopterus albus | reverse complement strand
TTGAGTTTTCAAAAATGTTTTCATTTTCTCTTACAGGCAGTTCTGCACTGGAGAGTTCAGGTAAGGCTGTGAAGGGCTGTATTCCACAGTCTGCACAGTAAACAGGCCATTCATTCATGTGATGCCTTTACATGCTTTTAAATAATCTGATAAGTCACAGCAATTGGCAGCAGCCTGATATTTCAGACATATCACTATCCAAATGTGGCATGTCCCCAAGTGTGTGTAAAGTGCAAGGCGCTCCCCCAGCACACTACAATACATTCATAGCCATTGTTGATCCTTCAGATATTTAGCCTGCCACTGCTTCACCTCTGTACAGATGTCACTGAAAGAATCTTCACATCCAGCTTACCAAAGGCTTTTGTGCCTCTTAATTCTTCACAAATTAAATCAGTTCATATTGTAGAGCAGAACTATAGTATCACAGATTGCCTGAAGTCTATGAGAACTATATGTACACTGACTGACACTGCATTCAGCTTTTCTGACTCATAAAAGTCACCATCAACCACACATTTATTCTGATAACAGAATAAACCTTTATAGTGCAAATATAAAATCACAATCACTGACGTTATACATGAAATGATACGTTTCTATAACATGTCATGTTGTTGATCCATCTGAACCAATCAGCTCTCAGATCAGGTGAGAGCCAGGTGTTTCCCATCATGGCCTGAACTCTTGCAGTCAGTGGAGAGCAACTGCAGCGCCTCGATCCCTTGAGAATACTGTTGTCAACATGAGTATTATTTCAGAGCAAGTCGGAGAGAAAACTAACCGGCATGCATTGTGCGCCGATCACCCATAATCGAATCTGCGCAGATCTGGGTCATCTCGAGCTTTCCTAATTTCTATACTTGCCTCTACACACTCCTCTGTCTCTGTTGTAGGCGTTTCCACCAATATCAGAAATGAAAAGCATATTTCAATTAACATTAAACTTGATTTATACATAATTCATAATTGATTTTATATAATTTCCTCCATACCCACATTGTGTGCCTCCAGCAATTATTTATGGTACTATTATCTGTAGTGTTTCTGGCAGTGATTCAAGTGTTTGAAGCTGATTAATGCTCTGCGTGTCTTTTGTATAGAAAAGAAATATGACACCTTTTAACAGGATCAGGTGTTCCGATATGCAAAGTCGTTCTGTATCACTCCTTGGTCAGTTACAGTACAACACGATCCATTAAATGACTGCTGAACAGCTGCTATGCAAGGATGTATCTTGACCTGCAGCATGGTCTATTGATGGCCCATTTACTGTCAAACCTCAAGTCACATACTGTATAAAGAAAAACCTGCTCTGTGAGAGGTGATATCTTGGTCGTACAATAGTGTGTGTGTGTGTGTCCTTATTGCCAACATCATTTTTTTTTTGTCCTACAGGAAGGATGGAGTCCCTATTGGTTTCAAAGGTTGCACATTCCACAGGTACACGAAATGTCAGCTTGATTAGATACATCTACTGTGTTGTACTCAGATTTTGGAAAGAATAATAACATTTAATGTATTTTGAATTATTGTTAATTATGTAATTTCAACTAGAAACAGGCACCTCTAGTGACCAGTGGTGGACACTAAGTACATTTACTCAAATACTCTCCTTAAGTATAATTTTGAGGTATCTGTACTTTGAGTATTTTCATTTTGTAGCACTGCATACTTTGACTTCACTGCATTTTAGAGGCAAATATTGTACTCCACTGCATTTATTTTATAACTTTAGTTACTAGCTATACACAACCAAATAAATACAAAAATTACAGTATGATCATAAGGCTGGTGGAAAAGTCACAAGCTGCCCAGCAGTCATTCAAATTTTAGACGTGTATGCTAGTAAAAACTAGCTCCACCATTACCAAGTGCAACCTTTAAATGTGATGTACACAATAATGCATCAGTAATTGTAATCCAATAATACTATATACATTTGTTAAATGTGCCCTTATGCATAAAGAATATTTTAAGTATGTTTTGATGCTGATACTTGTGTACTTAAGCATTTTGAATGCAGAACCTTTACTTGTAAGAGGGTATTTTTACAATACTGTATTCTGCTTTTACTCAAGTGAAGGATCTGAGTATTTCTTCCACCACTGCTAGTGACTTTAAAATTTATTTCACATGTAAAGCAAACTGCTTCACTTGTGCACCACTATTTTTTATTGTTGTATAGGAAAAATTACTCAACAAATGTCTTACCATCTGGTTAAATCTTGTTTCTTGTTCAACACTTTCCTAATAAATGTGAGCTCACTCACATCTGCAATTAAACTGATATGTTTTCCAATTGTTCATTGGCAGGGTGATCAAAGATTTTATGATACAAGGAGGGGACTTTGTTAATGTAAGTACATGCACACCTCTTGTGCCACAGTAAACTATCAGAGCTTTTATAGCTCTCAAATCTTAGCAAGCCTTCAGACTATGTGTGGTAAAAATCAACTCCCTGCTGTGTTTTTACATAAGCGGCTGCGTTGGTCGGCGGGATAAGAGGTTGCAAGAGGGGTGTTGTAGGTGTGTACGATACGGCCATGTTATGACGAGTCAGCATGGTTTCATTCACTTTTCCAGTCCACAAGTTTTCCATTATAAGACATACCACCAGTGTGTCGGCATTGATGGAAACCGTTTAACATCAAATACCCTAATTAATGAACATGAATTGGGTGTCATTATGGTGCCTTAACTGGCCCAAATTCGAGAGTTAATGGCAGCGAATGCTCATGTTCTTCTTCCTGTTGGCATCCACGTTCCAGCTGTCCCTCTTATACATGATTGGTCAGTGCAGCGCGTTTGCCAGATAATGTCGCTGTCTGGTGCAGCAAAAGTTGAACCAGATTAAACTTTTTTGCTGCACAGAGCTGTGTCATTTCACTGTAGTGCTGGTGCTTCTGCCGGCTGCGGTAAACGCAATCCCCCCCATAGAAATGAATGGAGAGGAGTGCATTTTTTTCACACCTTTAAAACTCTGTCTGAAAGCAGCCTTTCACCAAGGCAACAATTGTATTCTTATGACACAAATAAACTTTGTGGCGTGCATTTCTGGTGTAGGAACTGAGCCAGCGTGCCTCACAGCAGTGTTATCTTGCCATGATGTCAGACAAATATTGAATTGAGCAGGAGCAAAATACTTCTGCCATCTGGTGGACCTGTGAATTGTAGCACCTCAACTATTTTGAATGTGTTATGTGTTTGTCCTTTGTGATCACTGTCTCATGTGTTGTTTGTCTTCTGTGTAGGGTGATGGAACAGGTATCTGCAGCATCTACAGAGGTCCCTTTGCAGATGAAAACTTCAGAGTGAAGCATTCAGCACCTGGTCTTCTATCCATGGTATGTGTGTAGATCCAAGGTTTGTTCATATATTTTCACTTCAGTCTAATCAAGATGGGAGTTAAACTTGTAGTTAAAATTAGAACTGCTGTTCTTTCTTCATAGTGTGAGTCTTACTTTTATCTTTCCAAATGTTGCTTCTCAGGCAAACAGTGGTCCAGGGACAAATGGTTGCCAGTTTTTCCTTACCTGCACTAAATGTGACTGGTTAGATGGGAAGCATGTAGTTTTTGGTGAGTCTACAGCATTAACTGTACTTTTGTATGTATTTTGCCTGTATTTTAATTTGTTACTGTGTCAGAGTTAAATTATCTTGTTCCCATCTGTTTCAGGAAAAGTGGTAGATGGTTTGCTGATCATGAGAAAAATTGAGGTAAAAACTCATTTGAATATTCCTTTATGTTGGTTTAAATAACGCAGACTGTGTCCTCAACCTTTGACAGGAATAAACCTGTAAATGCATTTTAAAATGATCTGTACGTTGACTAAATTACTAGACATTCTCTCATAATGATGATAAATAAGAAAATGCATCCAAGCTTAAACACACTGTAAAGCTGTCATCTGGAATTTCACACATCTCTCAGATCAGTGTCAGAATGCTTATTTTGATGGGGTTCACTGTCTTCGCTGTAGTGTTTTAAAGCTTCTGTCACATATTTCAGAGCAGGCATTCTACCTGTGTCTGAAATCAAACCATTGATACTTAGAGTAAAAATTTAGTTAGGTGTTTATGTGGTTGAGAGTTTTTGTTCTAAATTTGTGCTCCTTCCTCCCAACAGAATGTTCCTACAGGACCCAACAACAAGCCAAAACTCCCCATAGTCATTGCACAGTGTGGAGAGATGTGATCACAACATCACTGTAGAAACTACACAACCTGTATGAAGGTCTTCTCCCATAATGCAAATTGAAGAGCATTTTAAAGTTAGTAGGACATCACTTTGGCCATTGTCTGAATTTTGTATTCCTAATTTTGAGTCGACTGTTGCATCCAAACCCTAATAAAATGACTGACATCTTAGGGGGGTTTGGTAATGACAGGATCTATGTAATGTTTGGGTTTGAAATTAATTTTGAGAAGCCTTATGTTCAACATTGTTGTTAATGTTTTCTGAGTCTAAATTTGACTTTTTTCAGCCTAAATAATTTGGATAGCATGTGAATCATTCTAATTTAATTCTCACTATGTATGACTTAAGTTGTTTTTCCATTTTTATAAACTTCCAGAGGACCTCTTACTTGACTGAAAAATTTGTTTAAAAAATGTACATGCCAGTAGCTTTGCTTTTTGCATTAGGTTGCTATATTCCCAATATTCAAAGTTTAAAGAGAAGGGGCATGCTTTTCCTTGTTTTCTGGCTTATCTACAATGTTACAATGGTGAATTATCATTTTAGATGTGACCTAAAGCTCAAAAAATGAGGTGTACATATGTTTTATTATTTCTATGCAGAAGCAACTCTGTTTATACAAGTCTAGCATACTCTCGCTATCGAGACTTTTTTCTACCAAAATAAAGTATTACGTGATAGTTTAAGGATCTCCTTGAATGGGCATTAAATCCAGGTCGTTGCGCGTTCATGTTAGTTTGCCTGACATTCATCGGGGCCTCCACCATATTGGCAAAACGTTATACTGCCTTGTTTATCTTTATTTTCAATAAAGATTTTTTTAAAAACGGCATCCACCAGTGCCATTGTAAAAGCGGAATTTTTCGTCTGCACCTGTATTTTCCCTCCTGCTTGAGGCCAGTGCCTACCGCATGTGATGTGTTGCTGGTTAAAGAGAGGATCAACAACCCATGATGTTCTTGTTGGAGTTACTCTACCTATTGGAATTAGTTTCACTACTTTGGGACTGTATGTTGGATTTACAGACCTTGGAGCTACTTGAAAGGGAGTGATGTTTCCACTATTCAGTGGGACTTAACAGTAAGTAAAAAAAAAACAAAACAAAACAACACATCTTGCATGTCTGTTAATGCCTTATTCCTGTAAGGGTAGAGAGAATTGTTATAAGGCTGGAGACGTTGCTATGTCTGCATTATGCCAGTTCAAATATGGCATTTCTCAACAACCCACTTTGTTTAGAGTGTTACAGATCTCTTCATTGGTACATATACAGTTGTTTACCTATCTATGGAGGAGAAATTCAAGTTAATGCTGTTGCGGTTCATTGTGCTGTCCATTTGGAACACAGCACCAGCAACAGCAGGTGTGCACATTCATGAACTATCCTCTCGTTTTTAGGAAGAGGTGTTTTGGTTTTATTATTCTGAAAGATTATAGACTATTTGGAGTTATGATGGGTGCCAAGATTAAATATTAAAGGGCTGGAAACAAACATGCCATGGGGACTTTAAATAATGTTCTCTCAACTCCCAATAGTAAAAGTTTACACATATATTAAAAAGTATATACACATTAAAATATGCATATGTAATTAGTTTGGGTGCTTTTGCTCTCCACCATGTTCCCAAAATGTTTTATTTCAATAATAAGAGTAGCCTTTCTGTGCAACCAAGTATAAATGAGTAATACCCTGTATTTAGTTTGGTCTTCCTTTTATTCAACTTTTTAAAAATCAATTTAATGTAAATTTGACAAACTAGTCGCATATTTAAACAGTTGGGACTTGGAAACTGAGTTCACTTTTGTGTTTGAAGAACACTGTACCCAGTGTAATGCGTTGTTTGTAGTAGGATTTGTTAGCAAAATTTTGCCTCATTTGGCTCAGAATATTTTGTGGGGGGGCAACTGTTTTCCTTTGAGTTTTTAGCAAGGAAAGCAATTTTATTCATTAGCAGGGAATTTACAGAGTGGTATAATTGGACTGAAGTGATAATGGGTAATAATCACTGCTAAGGTGCACAGGAATGAACACTACAGTGAAAGGCACGAGAGTCCTCTAAAGAACACACTCCAGTGCCAGGTCATCCTCTGCTGAACTTATGGCTACCTCTCTTTTCCCTGCCATCCATACAAATCTTAGCCCACAGACCCCCTCCCCCATCCATGCTTTCCCTCCTCTGCGCTGGACCTTGTATGCCTTGGCACAAAAGAATCCTTTCAGTCTCTGTTCTTATAGAGGCAGGAAGAAGGTTTGCTTATTCATTTATTTATTTATTTAAGAGGAGGTGGGTCCCTTCATGGAGAGGCTTTCCAGAGTCAATGCTAAAGCTCATCTTTGTGTGTGAGAGAACGGTGTGAGCTCTTCATACATCAACCAGTGCTCATAAACAGTGCCAGTGGAGCATTAACATGACAATGGGTGGGGAGCAGTGGTGGGGTAGTCTCACAGGCAGTCTGGGTTCGTCTGTCCTGTGTTTCTGGAAGTAGAGTTGCTGAATTTTCTCAGGATAATGGCTGTATTTAAACCATTTATTGTTCAAGTGAATTTGAATGGAGAAGCAAATTATATATCTGGATTCACCATCGTTTCACCTTATGTGTTCCCTTAAAATTTAAGAAGGGTAATCACCTAAGATACAGTTACAAGCTTTTAAATGTCCTCAGTGTGAATCCCAAACAAATTAAGGGTCAAATACCATTGTTAGTGTCTAAATTATGAAGGAACATTATTATTTTTCATCTTGGGTTTGTATTCTAAGATCATCTTTGTCATTACACTGTCCACTAATGACTGGGACTGATCTGTAAAAAATATCACATTTCAGCTTCTGCAGTAGGATTTATTGTCCAGTAATTTCCAGTGAGATGAAGCGGTGTACTCAGTTCTCTGGGTTTAAGTGTTACATTAAAAAACTGTGTATAAAATGGTGAGAACCTCTGTAATGTATAACAAAATAAGCTCTCTTTCTACAGTAGAGTCTTCCAAGCTATTGTGTCTTCGAGAAGTATACTGCAACAGTGACAGAGCAGAAATGATAAATATATGCTATGTAATCTGTCATTAAATGTTCATTAAATAAAATATTAATGCTATCTTAATCCTTCCCCTGTATTGAGGTCAGTCATCCCTCAGTAATTTCAACAAGGCTGCACTCAGTGCAGATCGTTTTACAAATAGTGTGCAATATCTAGGGCTTTTAACAGTGGGCAAATATCGTTGTGTCCCTTATCAAAAGATAGCTGCTCATAAGTCAAACGCTTTGCCCAGAAAAAAAAAAACATGGAAGTAAGATATGTCAAAGTCAAGCTGTCTGACATGTTTATGGCACAATTTTATGAATAATAATTCTAGTGCTCATGTTATGCAAGCATTTGTACATTGTGTTGCAATCCATCAACGTGACACAGCTCAGCAGATACTGTTCCTCATGCCACTGTTCTGTCATGGCTTTGGCATCACTGTGGGGCGGGGAGAGTAGACAGGTACGTTCTCCTTTAGCCAATCATTTTTAGGAAACACTTCTCTCAAAAGAAATTGACAGTTGTCTTAGCCAAAATAGGAATGCAATTTGTTTTTTTATTACGGATTCCAGCCAATTCGAAGGGCAATTGGGCGGACCCCGAACAGAAACATTCTCCGGCGCACACTCTCATTCTGCCCAGTTCGATCGGCAACGGGAGCGGAAAGAGGAAAGCAGCGAGCCTGAAGGCAGTAGCCCCCACCACCGCCGGCCCAGGTTACCATCTAGCACCGGGAAACATAGCAGAGAGCCGCCGCCGGCAGAAGCCATTACCAACCAGTCAGTAGTAACCATGAGCGGCGAGGCCGAGACACAACAACAACCACCGCAGCCTGCTGCCGATGCGGAGAGTCCATCCAGCCCGGCAGCCGCAGCTTCCGCGGGGGATAAGAAGGTCATCGGTAAGACTACTAGAAAGCTAGTTAGCTAACGTGGTTTGCGACGCAGTGGAAGCGACGGCTGCCAACGTTAACGTGCTGATCACTGCCTCAGTTAATTGTTTATTATATCACATTAACATGGCATCGCCGTTATTAAGTCGCAATTTAGCAGAGGGTAAAATTTACGTTTTTGATAATTTGTGCGATGTCTGTAGTTTATTTGATCCAGGTTACATAGAGTATGTTATTGGCGATGAGAAGTTTTAACTTTAAATTAATTAAATTACTTTTGCTGTCAGACAGCGAAACGTAAATGCGAGAGCTCTTATATTAACTGCTATATATCAACAGAAAATTGATCGTGTCATCAGTACTAGTTTTAATGATTTGTAGTTTGTCAATTTATATATCAGATGGAGATGATCAATAATTTCTATTAAACATGATTAAGTGAAGATGGGAGCCCAAGACCGGTTAAAAAGTTGCCTTTTAGTTTTATCCGATAATCTCTGCTGTTCATCGGCCTCCTAACGTCCGCCATAGAAAGCCATGTTGCCGGTTGGTCATCACATGCACGGCCGTTCAGTTTGTTTCTAACGTTAGCTATTATCAGGACCGGTGTCTGAATATTAACCTTAGTGCGACTTTTTTTTATCGACTGTATGGCTGTCGGCCAACAGTAGCTGACATTGAGACGTTAACACCAAGTTTAATCTACAGCAGTTAACTGAAACATGCATCATGGTGGAACATCAAGCTATTTCTTACTGCTCACGTAACCGGCTGCAGTCACTGTCGTCGAAAACAAGCTAACGTTAGCCACTGGCCGTCTCTTTGTTCACGCAAAATAGCTTGGTTCCATGATGTTTCTCTTACTCCAAAATAGTTTAAACACAAACTTTTGCCCAGTGTCGCCGACGAAGCAACCATATCGGAGCTTGTTTCTAAATGGACCAGAATACAAGTGTCAACGGTTGTCGAATTTTGCTCGTATTTAAGGACTATATTTATGGCCTACCTAGGTTACTTAACAGCGATGGTAGCTCGGTGGCTAACTAGCCTGTGTTAGCTATTTACATGGCTGAAGGGGCCACCCAAAATGTCCGCCGTATAATTACACAGATTTCTCTTTTAATTTAGTTGTTTTTTGATTTAAAAAAATTAAACAACTAAATATCTCTCTCCATCCACACAAAGCATAAGGTCCTAATAAATGCTATCTGGTGTGTTATGGTCGTTTCCGCTTGTTGGCTCTAGTCCAGCCACATGGTTGCGAGCCAGTTAGCTACATATAGCTATGCTAACAAGCCAGCTGGGCTCAGTACTTGCTAACGTATCCGTCCGCGACTCTACCACGTGTGAACGCTCAGACATTGAGGAGTGCGGCTTAAAATGGGGCAGTAGGTCTGTAGTAGTTGAGCTTTGAAATGTTGTCAGCGACCACTGTATCCATGTTTACTATGTCACACTATAGCAGCTCAGTTAAACAGAAGCAGTGACAGCTGGGAGTTAAAAATAACATCCACATTATTTGTGGCCTTGGTTAGGTTTTCATAATATGTTGTATTTGATTCCTTTACTTCTTCTCAAGTGAAGAGTTCATGTGAAACATGAAGAAGCGTGTTTTAAGGTTTTTAATTTCTACTTGGTGAAAAAGAAATGACTAAAGCTTATTATTGAAAATTTCTTGTATCTCATTGCAGCAACAAAAGTCTTGGGTACAGTCAAATGGTTCAACGTCAGGAATGGATATGGTTTTATCAATAGGTAAGTGGAGAACCCCCAGATACACTTGCTTTCTGTGGCTCAGCAGGATATTGCTAACTACTTGTAACTGTCTTTTCTTTCTTTGCTCAGGAATGATACAAAAGAGGACGTTTTTGTACACCAGGTAAGTTTTTGATTTTCTGCTTTTTTATTATTGTTTTAAATGTTCATTAATTTAAAATCTGGACTATTCTTGATTTCAGACAGCCATCAAAAAGAACAATCCGAGAAAATACCTTCGCAGTGTTGGAGATGGAGAAACTGTGGAGTTTGATGTAGTTGAAGGAGAGAAGGTAAGCACTGATCGGTAATTTAGACTATGTTCAAAGTTCTGATTTTTAGTTTGCAGTTTGCAAATCAGATAACGTTTTTATTTTATTTTTTTATTGCGTTTCTTGGGGGGAATAAATAAATAACAATCCCACTGTGTACAGGGAGCAGAGGCAGCAAATGTCACCGGCCCAGGAGGTGTTGCAGTCCAGGGAAGCAAGTACGCTGCTGACAGGAACCGCTATAGGCGCTACCCCCGAAGGAGGGGCCCACCCCGTGGTGGAGACTATCCAGACAACTACCAGAGTGATGGAGAGGGTGAGCCTGGCAGTGGAGGTCGTGACAAAAGCAGCCGAGAGGGGGGAGAGAGCGCCCCTGAAGGAGACTCACAGCAGCGCAGACCCACTTACTCTGGCAGACGGCGCTACCCACCATACTTTGTACGTAGACGCTACGGCCGCCGGCCCCCGTACACCAACGCACCACGCGGAGAGATGACTGAGGTACGCCGTCACAGGGCTACTATCCTGAAGCAGGCACCCAGCTGTCCCAAACCAACATTGGGACCCTTGATATCTTGATGTCATACTCTAAACGCTCTCCTCTGTAACACTCACGTGGTTGTGAACAATCAATCTTGGTGTATCGGGGGTCTTGCCAATATCTTGCAAACTGACATAAATAGACCCCTTCTGTCAGCACTGCCAGGTGTTGTACGTTTTTATCAGCCTCAAAATAAAATGGCAACCTGGCCGGCTTCATTACAACCAAGGGCCTGGTTTGCATGTGTGTTGGCTCTGGAAAAAGCTGTGTCAGTTGTTGTCATTTGATCTGTTTGCTTTCAGGGAGGTGAGGGTGACGAGAGCCAGGGAGGTCCAGACCAGGGCAGCAAACCAGTGAGGCAGAACTACTACAGAGGCTTCCGACCAAGGTTCAGACCAAGGTTTGATTGTTGGGTTCAGTGATGCAGGGCTGCAATAACAAAGAGGGACACATTGGACTGTCTGGATTGTAGTCATGAGTCCATAAACAGATTTTTTTTTCTTTTAAACAGTGATGATGCCACCTGTTTTGGCCTGAGAAGCTCCCCTTTTATTGCGGCTGTGCATCCAAATCTGGTTTAGGTGGAATTTTCTTACCATTAGTTGTCAGCTGCATCTCGCTGGATGTATTCTTTGCATGACATCACAACTTCTGAGTCATGATACACTTGATGTTTGCTTACAGTGTCTTCGTTTTGCTTGTTTGTCTCCAGGGGTCCACCTCGTCCCAGACCGGTGCGGGATGGTGAAGAGGACAAAGAGAACCAGGGTGGCGAAGGAGGTCAAAACCAACAGCCCCGCCAGCGGCGCTACCGCCGTAACTACAACTATCGTCGCAGACGCCAACAGAGTGGTGGCAAACCTGGCCAGGAAACCAAGGAGGCCAAGACAGGAGGTGACCCATCTGCAGAGAAAACGTCCGCTCCCGAGGCCCAGCAGGGTGGGGCTGAGTAGGAAACACCTGCCCACCGGCACCTACCATCTTTTACCATCGTCCGGGTAAGTATGTAGCCACATAATGGCTAATTTGGTTTGGTCTTCATCATTTCCTTGAGCTTTAGCTGCTTTAATGTCTGGATTCACATAATCTGCATATTCCAAAGCTGGTGGTGACGATAAAATATACTGATCAAACAAACTAAGAAAGATCAGTGTTTTTTTTTTTTAAAGATTATTCCCCCTGCACCATAGGGCCCATTCACTTCCCAGTGAGCAGCATCTTTGGGCTTTGGAATATTTTTCTGCAACTGATGCTACATGACTACACCCAATTGTATGAAAATGCATTGTATAGATGAACAAGGAACTAATATACCATTTTTTCTTCTTACAGTTTTTTTGTCAACAAGAAGAAACATCAAACAAGATCTGAGCAATAAAGATTTGACTTGACGATCGTCACAAGCTTGCACCATGCATTTGACCAGATTACCACCGATTGCCTGCAGAATCTATGCAGACCTGTTTTTTTTCCATTATTTTTATGTGACAGCTACAAAACATTTTGGGGAAACAGCAAATGTTTTTCTAAAATCTGTCCTAAGTTTTTACACCAAATGGTTTTTAAAGAAAAAATGGAATTTGATATCTGTGGTCAGTTTGACATTTTTAAATAACTTTTTATGTATTCAAACATTTTAACAAAATGCAAGCTCAAATAAAAGTCCAGAAATGAGAAAAACAGTCTATAGTGAGAGTTTTTTCCTCAGGTATTCTAGACTCTACACAGTAGCATAGACCATGGTATGTTTTCATACCAAGCAGACAAGTTGGTGTTTTTTTTTCCTCATTTATTTAGACAAATAACTGCCTATGGTGCAGTAAATGGTATTTAATCAAAATTTAACACTGGCACAGGATGTCAGACTGCATTTTAGAATGACAAATGTTTTGCCAAAACATTTGTTTTACACCAGGTTAATAAAGAAACCCTCAAAGACACTTTCATTGATATTAACACATGATCCAAAGAAATGTAGCCAGTATGTTATGCTTGACTCCTCATCTTTGAGACTCCTGAAACCCAAACTCTTGTTTTTACATGTAGAAAATACAATTTTGTATCTCCTAGATTTGAAATGAAATCTGAGCTTCAGTATTTGCTAGAGCAAGTTAAAATTTACACCAAGGGGGTAAAACAAGTTTAATAAAACATACATTGTTGGCCAATAAATCATGCTACTGCAAATATCTGTGCCTTTGTATAGGTGGACAAAACCTTTACTATATAACAGCTGTTGCATATAGTGTTGATTTATCTTCTCATTCAACTGGATTGGGTGTGTTTTTAAAATGGTTTGGATAGTTTGGCAGTAAAGAGCAACATTAAGCATAAGACACTTGCTGGATTCAGTCCAAAAACCTTATGGTTCCAGTGTATACATCTCAAGCCAGTGGAGAACCAGTATGGCATTAATAGCTTGATGTCTTTCAGTCTGTTGGTAATGGACCTGTAGACCACTGAAAGTTTTTCTGTGTTAAGTAATGCAGCCAAAAATCAAACATAATGAGCCTCACAAATGTATCGGATAACATTTACTTTGTCATCCCCTCTGTACATCATGATATGGGAATATTGCTATTAAGAGTCAGACATTGGTCTCTTTGCGCAGGCGCTTCATGCGTTGCACGTTGCTCTCCATGGCAGTAGGGTTTGTGATCTCTGTGGCACAACTAGCTGGAAACCAGCCTCTTTCTCCATCTCGCATTCTCTCCCCATAGCACCATGCTAGAAAAGATAAAAAACTGTTTAGTTCCTTATACACACTCCTGAATGTTTTTATAAGAATGGTAGAAGACAGGACACTGAGCATGAAGATCTGGGTTTGAAGTTGTATTACAGGTAGTGACATGCGGTCTCACCTTCCTCTTTCTGCAGGACGATGACAAGCTCAGCCTGTTGCAGCCCTAGCTCATCTGGCCCCTTTGGCATGTAGGCCTTAGTGGCCTCATACTGTGGCAAACCTGAAACATATTCCCATAACGCTATGTAGCTGTGGTGTAAAGCTGTACTTGCCACACTGCTGAATATCTACAGCATATCACATTACATCCTGGGATGGGTCATTTTCCATGGAAAACACAGCCTTTGATAATGATATCAAATGTCTGAGATAAGACAACAGCCATCACACAAACAACTTGTGATGATTCTGTTGTAAGTATTCCATTAACAGATTATCACAAGATTGTGTATTTGTATGAGCAAGATTAGTGCATTAAATAGGTGCAGACATATCTGAAATAAAATGTGAACCATTTATTTTCTGTACAGTACGCTGCATTACCCAACTACTGAAGACTTCCATGACAAATGAATAAGTAATAAGAACAGATATTACACAAGACACTAACTATTCAGTTCAAACTCAGTTAACTTGATGCATTTCAAAGAATGACTCTCTTTGTAAATAAAGCATGCTGACTTACCATCTGTACACATGGAGACTCTTGCCTGCTTGTGCTCTTTAAGAGCAACTATCCAACGTGCCCGGTCCACCCTTGGCAAGTGAGACAATAAAGCACCATTAAAATACAACTCTCACCCCAGCGTAGTCCACAGTTTACTGATGACACACAAAAGTCAGTTTCTTATGAATGGACTAGAAGCACTGGAGCATTTTAAGTTGGCATTCAAGACTCTTGTCAATAGAGGGTGCCAGACACTAAATATCACATGTGGTTTTCAGATCATACAAGTGAATATCATTCTGAATAAACCACAAGTCTAGGTTTCCCAGAGGCCATTTTAACCATAGCCATCAATATTCCAAAATAGCAAGAAAGTATTTGCATTTATGTATGAACCAGTGTGCAGCAGAAAGTCAGAGCTTAATTTTCAAAATATCCCTAATGTCATCTTAAAAATGCACCACCTGTATTGATATTATTAGTATTAGTGGTGTGTTTTTAAATTCCATAAATTCTAACTGAACTTATTAGATACACTAGGTGGCTGATGGGAACTCAGAACAGCAGTACCTGGACTCAGCCACCAGGGAGATTTGCTCTGCTCTCCCCTCACTGTTTTTTCTCATCAGCAGTCTGAAGGACAGATAATAGCTGTTCTTGCCAGGTGAAGACGTCAGTCCCTCTGCATCCTCCACGAACTCCACCTCCACATTCTCCACAGTGGCATAGTCCATCACCACAAAGCTCTCCTCACTGTGCATACAAACAGCTTTTACTCACTGTTAAAAGTTTGGCTTATTTTAAAGATGCAACATGCAGGAACATTTGCAGAAATGAGACTTAACACAATATAGTGTAGCGGAACCTATATTTCACCGTGACTCTGTATACACACAAAGCATTCAAACCATATTCCTCGACTAACTTCCATTACCATTTCCCAGGTATCTTGAAGATGGGTCACAGTGTTGACTTTATAACCATCAAAATGACTCCAGTGTTGTAGACAACTCCTTCCTCGGAGCTGACATTGTTTGGTTTCTCCCCAACTCTAAACAGAAAGCTGCAGCCTGTTGAGCTGATGTGCTGAATGCGTGATTGAAGAATCTCAAGTATGCACGCACCACATCCATACTCTGTCCCCTCCTCTCCTCGTTCCTCTGTGTTTCTCATGCTCAGCGCCAGCCTGCAGCTGGACCAACTTACTGTCCACAGGCGTCACCAGGAAAACCACAGAATTTGTGAAATGCTTTACTGTCTGTTTATACTGCTTATTCTGCATTGTTTGAACTGTTTGATGCTGTTAATATTGCTTATTTTATTACACAGCCTTATGCTGATTTACTGTTTACTTGCCTCTTGCATGTGGATATGTACATGCACATTGAAAGTCGATGTACCAGAGTCAAATTCCTCGTGTCCAACACACCTGGCCAATAAAGCTGATTCTGATTCTTCATAAACTGGCTAAGATTATTTTTCTCTAGCCCCAATTTTAGTAGATGCGCAACTAAGCTAGAAAAAAATAATTCAGTGTGTGAAAGAAGCTTTAAGGTTAGAAAGTCACAATTTATTGTGTCTAGAGGCTAAAAACATTTGCTCCCTCTTGCTGCGGTTTCATTGCATCTAATGCATGATTAACCTTCAACAGGATGCTACAGGAGAATTAAGTGATCCCGTTAGATTATAGCTCATTGACTGAGATAATTTTGTCATACTGGAGAACATTTGCAGGTATTTTTGGGAATTAATATGAAATTCTATCAGTAATGTCTTAGTTTAAGTTTGTAAACCCTGTTCCCACAAAATATTTTTGATTTGTAGATTAATATTCAAAACAGTCCAACTGACCTCTTCTTCTTGGTAACAATTAGTACATCATTGAAGAGAAACAGATAGTAGCTCCTATTGCTGAAAGCCTTCCAGATGCTGAGCTCCTCCGCGCACACAGCCAGCTCGCCACGCTTCTTTAGCCACCGCGATGACGACACCAGAGGAAATGGCTGTGAGGACACGAGATTTATCACCCCCTGGTTAGTCTAAGATGTTCTTTTTTTCCTGTACTGGATCTGCATTATAACTACACGAGAGAAAGAAGTTCTAAACCATTTTCCAACTTCCATTATGCTTCTTGCTGTTCATAGTCACACCCATAGCCAACACTCTACCCAACATGTCAAACCCTGGGGAGGTCTACACTGTGTTCTTGGCTCTTACCTTAATTTTACCAAAATCCATTTGTTTCTGGATTGTGTACATCAGCTCTGTCCTCTCCATCCGCCTTGCCCCATCATTGCAGCTCGTGACCAACTGTTGCAATAATAATCACAACAATGACAATCAAGACCTTAAAAACACATGAACCATGTAGTTCATTCTCAAACATGAAATATGAGTTTGAGCTGGAGATCCAGTATTCTCAGCATCGCTACCTTGCTGATTGCATGTAGTGCCCAAACAGCAGCAAAGTACTCCTTTGTCTTGTCTGGAGTTTTCTGGCAGATGGTCTGTAGAGAAAAAAAAAGTATATTTTTTATGTATTATCCATTCTATATCCATAAATAATAGGTCCATAATAATGCTTTTAATTTATTTCTTGGAAAATGTGTATTTGCAGCTCCTGTGTACGTATCCTTCATGTTTGGATTTGAGAGCTGTTCATACAGGAAAGTAAAGGTTCAACTAACATCCAGCAGCAGTGGCAGTCTGGTTACTCGCTGCATGGGAAGGATCAGGAAAGAGATCATGGGGAGGCCCCCGCAGTCCTTGCTCCCCTCAATCTGCTTCAGGGTTTCTTTGAACGCAGTGTTCTTGGTCCTTAGAGACACAAGGAAATATGGAAGATTAGCTTTTTTTGCCCTGCAGACACACAGCAGCACATTGCAGTTTGTTCTGCTACTCACAGCAGCTTCTGCAGTGTCCTCTGCTGGAAGGTCTCATTGGAGCAGTACACAATGTAGGGCTCAAAGTGCTTGGCAGCATGGTTCTGAACAATATCACTGATGTCCCGGATCACTGGATTGTCACTGTGACGCTGTTCAAGGTCCTCAAAAAACCTGAAAATGGAATGACAAAGATGTGTTGTTCCTCCCAGAGATTACTTACCTGATCAGGATATAGCTGTGTGAGGACAGTGTTTGTTTACGCTGAACTGAAAGCAACACATTTTAGGTTTTAAATCAGTGCCCCTGTTAAAAGGTGAGCAGTTAGGCTTATTTTTATAATTGTTTCACTTAAAGTATTTTTGAGCCTGTGATTTTGAAATCAAAAGGGATTCTTCTTGATTTATCTCGGTGGATTAAAAAAAAAAAAAAGTGAACTTCAGAACAATCCTGAAAGCACACAGGGTGACAGTTTCAAGCTCCCGATATATTAAAATACTAGACTTATGTAAAGTTATATTTGACTATAAGATCCAGGTGATCCCATCTGCTAGAGTTTTATAAAGCCTTTCTATTATTAGCATTATTAACATGATAAATGGCTTTCACCCTACAAAGGAGTAAAATGACCCTGAAACAGCCCAACCCAGTAAGCAACTACAGGACATGCATTCACATATTCAGACAGATACCGCCTTCTAGTCTCATAGATTCTATCTTACTTGGGGAACAAGAGGATCAAATTGCAGTTCTTCTTCTGGGGTTAAAACCTGATTTATTTTCACTCAAATTAAAGTAGCCAGCAATGCACAGAGCAGCCTGCTGTCAAGCACATTATCATCTTAGAGCCCGAGAATACCACTCAGAGCAGTTAGGCAGTAGAACCAGTTTGGCCAGCGTGTTTTAACATGTTGATAGAATTTGTAGGATACTAAAGATATGCTAAGGGAAAATACTCCACCTGAAACTTTCAATCAATCCATTTTCCACTTGAATCTACATCTCAGTAGGAATACAACTCAACTGTATGACAAAACACACCATGTTTAGTTTAAAGTCCACAAAGTACAGTATTTACTGTAGGGCAGCTAAACAGCCCACTGCACTGCTGTACACACCAACAGCACCATTAGATCTTTGTTTACGAGGTGGCAAACCTCCCCCACATCTAGTTTTCCTTTGTCCTCTCACATACAGACGTAGACAAGTAAGAGAATAAGAGTGTACCCACCGTTTGCTGACTTGGTGAATGACAGAGATGTTGGAGAAAAGGTGATGGTGCTCTGTGGCCGTCATCGTTTTCCTCAGAGCTTCACTGTCCTTGAAGTGACGCACCAGGATGCCCAGGCTGTGCAGGTACGAATGCTCAGACGTGATGATCTCAAAAATGGCCTGTCAAATGACAACGCATAGCCAAACGTGTGCATGCGGACGGAGCATTCACACTGCAACATTTAGTTTCATTTCAGCTTTAAAAACTCCCCTTGTGATGAAGTTATTTTGTCATGAACCTTTTTATTTACTTTTTCCTGAACTCCCTTTTGTTCCATTTGTTTTTGTCTTCTGTGATTTAGTGATTTCCTGCATTTCTCAGAATTTCTTGGTTTCCCTGTTCAGCAAAACTGCCTCCACCTTTTGCATTCAGCTGTGGGCAAAGCTTCTAAATCTCCCACTAGGTGCACACTTCATGTCCCTGAAACAAAATAAAATCCATGCTGTGGCTCTCTGCTCTCCTGTGACATGTGTGCATACTACAGGGTAATGATTTACACCTGGGAATCAAAGACATGTATCAGCAGATAACAAAACCGGTTCAGATATGAAAGACACATCAGCAGAGACTGATTTGTATCAGTTTTCACAGTAGTCATTACTGAATGATGATATACAGTAAATATGTTGTCATCATTGAGGGTTACTTCACCTCTGCTGTTTGTGGCTCTGTGGTGAGCTATCAGGTGGTGATAGCTCACCTTCCACATTCCTTCTTCTGAAAAGGTGAAGTGGCCCATAAAGGACCAAAAGGCATTACCTGAACTAAATCAAAAACACTACTTCTTGAAACCTCAGACCAACAAACTAAAACCTCAGAATATAACAACAATAATAAACAATGTACGCTGGTAGAGCTCCGCTGTGCTGTTCCTCTCTCCAGACTTAAAACAAAAAGCGGTTGTGCCTTTGATGCTGTGGCTCCTCAACAATGAAACTCTGTCTCAGTGGTCTTAAGCTATGTGGACACTTTTAAAGGAAGCTCCAGACCCATATTTTTAAAATGCATTTTCAGTAGTGATCTTATTCTGCTGTAGTTTTTAAGATATTACTGTTTTATAGGATATACAGGGTTTTTTTTTACTTTTGTGTGAAGCACTTCAGCACTATTGATCTAGAAAGGTGCTATAACATTATAGTAAGTCAGTACAGTTAAAGCTATAAAGAGGGGAAACTTTTTCACTATTTAAATCTTCCCAATATTACTGGAGCACACAGCTAACATCACTAAAACTAAACCCATGACGTGAGTCACATGACTGAATGTACAAAAGAGTGAGACCAGCACCTGTGTACTCGACAGCCTGAGTAGGATTACTCTGGCAGGGTGTGGCTTTATTCAGGAACTGTAGGGCACACAGGGTGGACCTTTGATACGTACACAATATCTATGGTTAGACTGACTGCTCATGAAGACAAATAGTAAAAGAGTGTTACACCATGTGCGTGGTATCATTCTGTGATGTTCAAATACTTTCAAGGAGTTATTTTGTAATGAACTGTAACTGCCTTTGTTGTTATACCAACCTTCCCTGCTTTAATTTCCTCTGTTTCCACTCAGCAAGTCTCTTAATTTCTCACAAAGCCTTTTGACAAAACTTCTGAGAATGAGCATGAACGTGAGCACGTCTTATGGCTGAACTGTATCCTAGTGTTTCAAGTCTATTGTTTACAGAAAGGTTAGTAACTGTGTCTCTCATGACTGAGTTTTCTCCCTGTGTGACTGCCAGATGCTGATGCAAACTGCTGAGTGCGGAAAGAAGACTGTGTGTTTTCAGTCAGATTTTTTTATTACTGAAAAATGTTCTGCCACTCAGCTGCATGAGCTGTCTTTTTGTAGTTCAAGTAAATTAAAATGTCTTCTAGTTGTTGGTGCACACACCCACACACACACACACACACACACACACACACACATCAGCAAACATGCATATTTACCTCTTGTCTCTTTCTTTCCTGAGGTGAGATCATAGACAGGATATCTGTGTCCTTCACCTTTGTAACAGATACGAAAAGAAACTTACGTTAAACTCTTGAATTTTGTTGCATATTTGAGATAAAGCTTGTTTTGAAAATGGTGTAAAAGCCTGTCAGTCATACATAGATGGTGTAGAGCAGGGGTTTTCAACCAGTTGTGACCCAGGAACCACCATTCTGACTAAGAAGTAACCAAAGGACCAGGATTTTGTTTCCCTAAATGCTCATACTTTATATGTCAGTGCAGTTACAGGTTTACCTGTGGTAACTGGCTCCAGGTGAGCTGCACTGGCCGGTAGCTCGTCACCACGATGTTCTGGTCTGCCACAGGAGGCTCCACCACCACAAAGTCATCCAGCAGTTCATCCTGGTTTGTGGAGTGTAGCCCTCGCTCACGGATCTCCTGGTAGAGGCACGGTGTAGCTGAGGATTGCATCAACACCGCTTAATTTTCACTTCAGAGTCTCGGTATGTGATACTTGTGCAGTTTGGATTCAAATGACATTTTACATTAAACAGATCATTATGACCACAGAAACTGGAAAAACACACTGCAAATTCCTTAAATACACAGAGTACAAGAGAAAAATACGTGGTCACTAAACTGAAATATTTCACTCAGAATTCTGTTGTTGAAAGAAGGTTGAGTAATTACAGGAATTCTGCTGTGTGACAACCGAAATACTAAATCAGAGTTAGCATGAGCCACTTTAATAATTAAAACATGGGCGGTGAGAATATGTGGAATAAAACTGATGGTGATACAAGTTTACTGCAGGTTTCTTCCTAGAGTGTTTCATTATTGGAATGAGTGTTAAATGTTCAGGAATAGAAATGAACATAGGAAAGCAAATGCTTTTCTTGCATTTTACATTTCTGAGAACAAAACATTCCTCATGGATCAAAAAGAAGTACTCCACATGTTGGGAGTGTTCAGAGTGAATGAATGACTGTTCAGGATCTTTTCTAGTTATGCTTTGGAGATTATGGCATCCACATCAAATACAGCAGGTCAGTGAACACATTTGTTACTGAGGAACTCTACAACATTTATTTGCAATCCAACAAAAAATGTTAGATGTCTGTTATTTCCCAGCTATTTGTAGTAATGTAGCCAAATTTAGACAAGTGGACAGGGTGACACATTAGTGAACATACCATCTTTAAAGGATCCACGATGCTTCTGGTTCCTCTTTCTCCCCAGAGTTCGCTAGAGGGAAAACAGCAGTGCAGCCTCAGTTTACCACTTGTCCATCAATGACACTTTTTTTTTCTAATCTCTTTATTTCTGCTCACATCTAATTCTCTATTCAGCACTTCCTCTTTCTTTTGATATTTAAATGTTACATTTTTAAGCTGTAGTCTGGTAAAACTGCTCTGAGGGCTTACTCAGCTCTAGTACTGGTGTGAAAGAGAGGAAGCACAGCAGAGGCATACTACCATTCTTATGACTAAAGGAGAATTTGACAGAGGTCATCATCAAAGCTATTAGCTATGCTGGCTTTGAGTAACAAAAATCTTTGCAGTATTTTAATTAGCCAACTGCCTGTCAAATTTCATTTAAAACGACTAAGATTGTGCGTTAACTGGACCAAGTACCTCACTGCCCAACCCCTCTGTAAATATACCTTGCGTCCAGGGCTGCGAGCTGGACCAGGACTGGACACCTTGTTCTCTTTGACAGGTTCCAGCGTGGCTACAACCTCTTTTCTCATCACCATGGCATCTATATCCAGGCTAGTCACAGCCGCTCTGTATGACTTGTTTCTGCGGTTCCTCCTCAAAGCAAAACCTTCTCCATCACTGTCATAATCCTCCCACGATACATCTGCCCCCTGGCATGAGCGATGGCTCCGGGCCCCACTCTTGGAGTTCTCCAGTCCCACTGGGAACGTCACCACAGTGGTGTGGTAGCGGTTCTTAGGCCGGCTGGCTGTGGCTAAATTCTTGGGAATGAGCTGTTGGGTACCAACTTTCAGTGCTGCAGGACTCTGGGTGCTCAAAACTACATTCGGAGGCACCGCAAGCCTGTCTACTACATCTTCCTTGAGTGTGGATGTTTCAGACTGGGGTGCGGGAGAGTTGTGTGACTGGCAGCAATCATCATCTGACTCAGATATATGTAGCTCTGTGGAGAAGTCGGTCTCCAGAATTTGTTGGACCTGGTCACCCATGTGGCTGTCTGACTGGCTGTGGGACATGGCCTTCTTCCCGCCCTAACCTCGGCGTGGTCCACTGAGCGCTTCAAAACCTACAACATTTGAGGAATCTGATGAGGTGAGAAAAATTACAGCCATTAAATAAATACCCAGGAGACATTAGCTAAAACTGCAGTCAGGGAACATAATAAATAAACTGGCCCCTTAAATGGAGACAAGGGAAAACAGCAGGTTAGTCAGATGGAGCAGCCAGTTTTGTCAGTCCTCAAACTCATATCAAGGGACTCAACCCGTGACTCACTGCTCACTCCTACACTGCACTTGCTCACAAAAAGCACAGACCTGCTCCAACAAATCTGTGCGCCACACCACAAGAAAACAAGTTCATTTTCTTTCTGATAACATTTCCTAACTTGTCAATTGCAAACAATTATGCCTGCCTAACTCTCATAGACATTATTATTGAGTCTTAAAATGACATTCGTAAAATACAGTACTTAAGCTTTAAATTCAAATATAAAAATGTACAGCCAACTGCTATAACAACTACGGCAAAATAAATTATTTGCTTGTTTTTCTCTGTAGTCGATCTGTGAATTTCCACTTTGCTGCCTCGAAAACATTTAGGGTGGGAGAAAAAAATGTCCGCCTAACATACCTTTGGTTCAAAACAGCAAAGTGACACGCAGTTGAGCAAACACCGCGATTCCTAGTATTTCAACAGCTGTCTTACCTGTGTCAAGTGACCTTAGAAACAGCTACAGTGTTAATAAATAATATCACAGGTCAGCCCGGACCTTCCCGGAGAACTGCTGTCCTTGACAAATACAGCTTTATCAGCAGCAGTGTTCCTCGGCTCCAGTCTGGCACATATTTCTCCCAACTCTCCCACTTCCTCCTCTGTTTACAAGCGCCCATTAAGCTATGCTAACTACGTCACCACAGGTGAGTGTCAATCAATCAAAAGTGTTAATCTACAGTATATTAAAAAAGGGCTGGCAGCTACGGAACCAGGTCCCTGCAGAAGAATTGCTTTATACTTGGATGTAAAAGCTGTTTCTGAAACGTTGGACTGTTTTTTTCATCTAACTCGACTCATGTTCAATCAAATGCTTTAGAAACAAAAGGTAGAGTTTGAGTCTGAGTCTGATCTATACACATAGTACCAACCCCTTTGCAAATATAAGATGAAATGCAAATGCTCAAATTCGGTTTCTAAAAAACATTTACTATGCTTAGGCTTGTCCTTTCTGTTTGTTGACAGCCTGTGTCAACCTAATTGGCAACAAACAGCTGTTTGTCGCGCTCTGGTGACGAATAAGAGACATTGCACACTGATGCTGCGTGTAAAGAACACAAACACAGGGCTTAAATGCCAGTAGTCAAGGTAAATGTACTTCCGGTAACACTTTTTATTTATTTTATGTATTTTTATTGTCATTGGTGAGATTTTGGTTGTTTATTTTGAATATAATTCTGATATTTAATTCCCCTGTGATATTGTATCACACAGTATGTTCGTGAAACTGGAGTTAAATTTCATGTCAGTTTTTTTCAAAGCTTTAAAATCTCTCTATTATTCAGTCCAATACAGCTGAACAAATGGAAGCCTAAAAATCACAATAGGTGACTCAACACAACTCAAAACAGGACAGTGTGACATTTACTCAAGTGCCTTATAATGTACTAGAGTAGAAGGTTTTATTATACATGGATTTTTGTTGGAGGCAACACAAGCACACTCTGAACATTATTTTGTGATTAACAATTTATTTTCTTGCTTTTCTGAAATTATAATATATATATGACTTCTATTCAACAAAGGCTGAGACATGATATATAATGTAGGAATGAAATGAAATGACAAGTTCTGAAAGGGTCACTATCACTATATACAGAGTTCATATATATATATCTATATATCTCAAATGGCAATGACTTTTTCCATTTCAGCTTCATATGGCATCTGATGAAAAGTAAATTTGAATATTCAATTCCCCAACCAAGACCACGTCTTTAATTATGACATGTGTACACTCAATACCCTACATTAATAAAACTGTGCATCCATCATAACTGTAGTAAACATTTACCATTATGTGGGAATACTTATTTGCAACATTTTGAAAAAGACATCCAGCATTGTGAGTTCCAGTTACTCTTAACTGTCAGTGCACAGATTTGCTTGCAGATTTGGTTTGCTGAGAGTTCAAATCTGCATATCTGTTCAGTTCCACCAAAAATATTCAACACATTTTCCCCATAATTCTATAATTAGCCCCAGATTGATGAAACAATGTCCAGCAAATATGTGAATCCCAGGAATTCTTGATCATCTTGAACTGTTTAGACCAGAAAAACTGTAAATAAATTGGTTGTATAATATTTTGCCGCAGATGTCTAGAGTTAATTGTATAACATCTTTACTGTTCTTTTTTGTAATCAGATGTTTGAATAAAGATATCAGGTCGAATACTAAAGCTATGTATTCCTAATACTAGCGAACAGCTGATGTCAGGCTGTTTCTGGCAGAGAGAGCGCACTGCTTTCTGTAAACAGATCTGCTCATCAAAATTGTATCCTCCAGGTTAGTGGGACAAAGGCCAGAACAGGACACTGTACAAAGAGATTTGCTTTCTCTACTTTTACAGTATTAAGTATCCAGACAAGTAATTTGTTGCTCTGCAATTCTGAATGTATTGTTTTTGAAAAACCACCATGTTCAAATAATAACCTAGCATGAGTATAGTCATACACTGTATCTTTGTTTCCTTTAGTTTTTCCCTAGTTTTTATGCAACACCTACAGACAACATTTCACATTCATGATCACAATAGCTTAACATTTAGTACAAATATAGAACAATTAAATTGGAACATTTCAGTTTTTTCCAGTGACAATTGATCAATTTTGATTTGCACAGCTACCTAATCTTTATATTATTTAAAACAGGACATATCCTATGTGTATATAAATGACAACAGCCTTATCCAAAGAAACATTAGTCTATGCAGTGTTAGGATCACAACTCTGGCAGTAAACAGAAGCAATTTAGGAAGTGCTTCTAAGAACCTGATACAAAAATATAATGACTAGGTACAGAGCATGATAAGGTTGTGATACTGTCTACATACAGAATGAAATTGCAGCTTCATGTTGTAATAAGCCTTTACTGAATGCCATGTTTATATTACCAATCTGTTATGGAGCTACTTTTCCTTTCATTACATAATGGTGATTGTGGCAAATACAAGATACATATAAATGCAGTAACCTTGCTTTTCCTGATGGCAAAATGTTCACAAGCAATCCCTTCAATCTATCAAAAGCTTATTAAATCTCCTGTATGAAATAGCTTCTACTGAGTTGCAAGACAGCAAATAGATATACTGTATACTACAAGTAAATTTAATTTAGTTCAGGACACATGCATTTATAGTAAGTGTTTTAAGCAGGAGAACTGCCACAGCTCTTGTTAAACAACCAACAGTTTGTGTCCATGAGACTTTCAATTGGAGAAAGAAGGTCACACTGCTGTGTTTCCCCTAAGATGACCATCAGAGCCTGTGTGGACAGCAGCAGCAACAGCATGCTCCTGTGGTTCTGGAGGTTGACAGCGGTGTTCAGTGAAGGCCTGGGTGTGGGCGTGTGCAGGTGGGGAATGCTGCGGGACATAAGAGGGGGGGATGGCCCAGGTCACTATTTGGCTATATCCCCTTTCTTGAGTATGATCTGTCGCTGCCAAGGGGCCAGCTTGGTCTCGTCATAGCCCAGGGTTCGTAGTCGTTCCAGTTCTGTCTTCTCCTCCATCTCCTTGGCCTGTTTGGCTTGCTCTTCTTCTTTTCTGGATGAATCCATGAAGAAAGGAAGGGCAAAAGTCCAGAAACAAAACAGAATTTATAATTATAGGGAATCATTCAGTTTTCCCTAAAGGGAACTGATTAATAGACCTAAGAACACAATCATCAAACCTCAGATTAAACCAGTTCATATAATACAAAATAATAACCTATACATAAACACAAAACATATCAGCACTCACAAAATACAGATGGTACTCTAGTTTGATTTTCAAATTGGCCTTGGGATAATTTTGAGTCTTGACCTCTATTGCTACATTACATGGTCAAAAATATGAAGACACCAGCATCTCATTCCAAATTATAGGCGTTAATAGGTGGATAATAATAAGTGGCTGGGAGGACTGCTGTTTCCTGTTCCTGCGGTAATCAAACTCACTTCCTGTTTCCTGTGCCAGGACCGTGTTGTGCTTGCTACATGATTGTTTAGGGATTAAGCTAACTATTTTCTAGGTTCATCTGAACATCAGCTAATTTTTCAGTCACGACATACGCCTATACTAATTAAGCACCTCTGTTACACAATTTTTTGCAAATTACCAAATTTAACTTGCTACTTCAGGTCGGCTAGCTTAGAAGCTAGCTAAGCTAGTAGCTTAGTTGAGAGCAATGGCTCCCCGCTCTTCTTTCTCTCCCTCAGAGTGTTGCATGTTCAGTTATTCCTCTGCCTCCTTTAGTGATAATGGTACTTGTAATAAATGTCAGATTCTAGCAGCACTGGAGGCGAGGCTTACTGATTTGGAAGTGCGGCTCCGCACCATGGAGAACAGCCCAGCTAGCCGCGCCCAGGTAGCCGGTGTGGAGCCTCCTAGATGTAGCGTAGCCCAAGCTAGCCGCCCCCCACAGCTTCCCGAGCAGCTGGGATCTCAGAGAGGTGGCTGGGTGACAGTTCGCAAGAGTTGTAGCTCCAAACAAATGCCCACGGAGCATCACCTGCCTGTTCATGTTTCCAGTCGATT
>NW_018127886.1:6378613-6383070 GCF_001952655.1 Monopterus albus | reverse complement strand
AGTCCAGGATGCAGGGTCGCAGTCTTACACGCCTCTCTGCTGTCTCCTTGCAGCTGCTACCCACCCAACACTCCCAGTACCCAATAGAGACTGTGTCTGCCCCTACCACCTAAATTATATAAATCAAAAATCAACTCAAGAGGAGTTATTCATAAGAACCTAACTAAAATTAAGACTACTTCTCTATAGAACAAAATAACAGGACAATCAATTGTAGACTTGTAAATATCAGATCTCTCTCATCTAAACCTCTGTTAGTGAATGATTTGATAAGTGAACATCACATTGACCTATTGTGTCTTACTGAAACATGGTTACAGCAGGAACAATATGTCAGTCTAAATGAATCCACCCCACCTAGTCACAGTAACTGTCACATTCCTGGAAGCACAGGACGAGGTGGTGGCGTGGCAGCGATCTTTGACTCAAGCCTATTAATCAACCCTAGACCTAAACATAGTTATAACTCATTTGAAAGCCTCACCCTGAGTCTTTACTTGATTCATATTTTCTAGTCAAATTACGAAATTCTGGAGACTTGATTTAACATTTCACACATTTTACAAGAAGCTTGATGTAAACACATAGACTGAATATAAAAATGGATGACTTGTCACCACTTGCCACTATGCAAATTAGCAACCAGAAGCGGGGCCACTGTATCATTATGTCATCAAGTAACTTACTAAAAACAAGTTTATCAGAAAACTGTCTACAAAAATCAGTGGGATATTTACCTAAAATGACAGAAATCCACTTTGGGAAAACTTTACTTGATTTGTACTTTGAGTTTTTAGTTTGGCTCATGCCCCAAATATGGACTGTGGGGTTTGTGTCATGTACTGCAGCCAACCACTAGGGGGCAGTTGACTTGTGGTGTCTTCACTTCTGGGAGCTGTCACGTCCTCCATCTTTATATAAAATCTCGGTTTACACATTACTATGTGGAATAAATGTCTTACCTTTTTTGTTCCCTGTCACATCAGGTGAAAGTAAGGACAACATGAAACAGCGTAAATATCTTAAAGAGCAACAAGAGTTATTCCACAAGTTCCACAAAACAATTAGGACATTATTATAAGACTTGCCAATGACAGAATAAATGTTACATCAATAAACATTAGGACATATTTGAACAACATAGCTACACAACAATGAAGAAGTGTTTTTACAAACAGATCCACAAAACATTTAATACAACACTGTAAAGATGAATGGAGATTGCAGCACAGAGGTTTCATAAAAAGTTATAACAACAGTGATGATGATAGCACAAATATGTCATCTTTTCCTCAAATTAATATTAAAAACAAGAAGTTAAATAAACCATCTCATCTCAAAATGTCATACTGGACACTTTTTAGGGAAAACTTTCTGTTTGCAAACTATTAAAGCAAGTCACATTCTACATGGTCTGCAATGGCAGAACATGAAAAGCTACTCAAAACTGAATGCTCATGCTTTTTGTGTCTGTAAATCAGTTCTGTCTGGAATAAACCGGGCATGGTGGTGGCAGTGAGTTCTCTGAGCTTCGTCCAAATTTGTGTCTAACACTGGTTACAAAGAGATGTACTTGAATCAAAACAGTGTGCCATCTTAAAACATGCATCTCTTGATCATTTCAGACATATTAGGTTAACGTCATAATCTCGTACAACCTCATATCTCAACTTTTGGGTGAGGCAGTAGTAATTTGCCACCAAAATGAGACACACTAACTTATCTAGAGACAATGAGCACAATCTCCCTTTAGTGGCTCAGGCTGTAACAGTAGTGGTGTGAGAGAATGTGAAAATCATGTGTGTGGTGGAACACAGCTTCGCTACTCACCTCTCTTCATCCATTTTCTTTTTCATCATGTCTCTCCTCCAGGCGGGCATTGATGCTAGACGTGCTGCCTCCTCCTCAGCCTGTAGAGGGACAGAGGGGCCAGGGGGAAGACAGAGATAAGGGCCCATAACTGTTGATAAAGGACTTTAACGGTAACATCAGCCCACCTAGCTACATTGCTTTGCATAACCTCATTGCATAGTCGAGATCAAACTCCAGTAAAGTCAAAGATATACTGTGAGTGAATTTTAAGTTGTCTTTAAAATAAGAATTATATATTTAGTGAAGGTAAGGAGGGAAAACCTGACCAGGGTTTCTTTATCTTTTAAGGATCTGGCTATGTTAAAAACCTGATCAATGTCAGCCTCAAATGCATTGCCTTTGTAACATTCCCACTTGTGAGATACGGTACATTACCAGAGTCTTTATTGTTGCAGCTCACCATCATGAACAGATGGTAAGCAAAATGATCAGTGTCCTGTAACTTAAGTCTCAGACAGCTGCTGTTTTATGTGGTAAATCTATACATTTTATAGGGAAATACTCAAGCCCTTCATGCTGTTATTTAGTGTCTGTGGTTGAAATTATTAGAACTAGGCATGCAAAAATCACATAAATGTGATATAATTGATGTTACATACAGTAAACTCTGTCCCACAGTTATGCATTACATCAAATATTTCACATGTATAAAGTCATTAACCACTAATTTTTTATACTTCAAAAGCTTTTTTCTCAAGGGCTTTGAAACCACAGATAATCACATAGGTCAAGTCACAAAGTCAAAGATGGTACTGAGGTGTATCATGCCTGCAGTATCATATAAGGCCTCCCTAATGTTGGAGAGGGCATATACATCCAACCGACATACACAAATGCTTTATAGTCTTTATGGACAGCTTAAATGACTAATGGTACTAAAGGTAGCACAATAGCAAAGAGAGCTCACAGTTGATCTCCATTTTTAAAAATAATAAAAGCCTTTTAAATGGAGAGGAAACTCTTTACAGGATGTTCTCTCAGACAGTGCACATGTACAGAAACCGAATCCCTTTCTCTCTCTCAGGCTATAACTGGAGGTGGAGCAGGTGCAGAGAAAGAGAGAGAGAGCAACCATCTTGGATGTCTCCTCTTTGCCTGAGGAGATGCATTACCCTTTTTGGATTCCTTATTATTAAGGCATTTCAACTATGAATCCAGGTAAGAATATCTACACATTGAATTTTTTTATGGTTCTCATGGGAAATGCAGAGGAATAATAAAAAAAAAAACAGCAGAAATTAGCTGATAGATTTGCTAGAATTATAATTTGTGAGTAACTAATTTACATGATCAGATATGGATTGTGCTGACACCAGGATAAGGCCTAATACAGGTTAATCCTTCAGTAACATGAAACAATGTTTTGTTGCATTAAATGGATTATGCAGACCAGAAGCATGGCATCTATGATGCACTGATGTTCAGTGATAGAGTCACAATACCTTTGCCACATTTTGGGAAAACTATTTATTGAGTTCTGTCATATCTTCTATATGCAGGAGTCAGATTCCTTGTATGTTTAAACATACTTGACCATTAAAGATGATTCTGATATTGATTCAGCTTGTTAGTATAACGATGTGTAAGGGCCATGCTGAGGTGTCTATTTCATGCCTGAGTAGACCTCTAGTTTAAATCAACTACAGATTCTTACAATATTTGTGTTATTTTAATTTGAAGTGTAGGGTATTTTGACCCTATGAATAATTAAAACTGAATAGGTTAGATTGATTACATTAAAAATATGGACCCCGGAGTACAACCTCAAAACAACAAAGTCGGTTAATACAAAAGTATTACACCTGTGATTTGCAATTAAGGCTAACTGTGAACACCAAGGTGTTCCTACTTTTGGATGTGGGTTGTGTCTAATGCAACGTGGCTCAAGACAGTAAGGAACAGCCTGAAAAAATGAGAAACCAGATTGTGATGTTTCATAAAAATGGGTGAAGGTACAAGAACATCAGTAGCTACTGAGCATAAACTGAAACAGTTGCAGCAGTTATAGGAAGAGTCATGGTATTTATAACAGAAGGCACAGTGGCTGCCCATGAAAAATGCAGCCATGCACAATATCCTTTATTCAAACCTCAAAAAGATAGCCCACAAAACAGTGTTGGATTCAACATTGCTAGAGAACATGCAGCAAAAAGAATCCTGGTAGCAGATTTTTTTTTTGGTCAAGTGAAAGCAAAAGAAATGAGTTAAAATCAGATGGGGTCAGCGTATTTGGTGTGGACCTGGCTAGATCTACTACATTCACCACATAAAGTAGTGCTGACCGTGAAACATAAATGCATGTACTGAATGAAAAGATGAATCCCAGTCTCAAAACACTTGTCAGGAATTTACCAACATGACAATGATCTGTTTTAAAGAAAAAAAGTGAAAACTATGACCTTGCCAAGTGTGCTTCCTGACTTAAATCCAGTAGAACCCCTTTTGAGCATTTTGATGCAAAAAGCTAAGAACCACAGACAAACTGAAAAGCTTAACCTGAAGAACATCTTCTCTATATACACATCTACCTATCTATTCATTTCTCTCTAGAGAGAGAGATTTATATATATATATATATATATATG
>NW_018127886.1:6356589-6378466 GCF_001952655.1 Monopterus albus | reverse complement strand
GATAGTTTGGACTGTGAGTTGATCAACATTCACTGTAACCTCCTTATGGCTTCCCTAAGCCAAGGATAGCATGGCAGCAGGTGGTGCTAAGAGGGTTATTTGGAGGTAATCTTGACGCTGCAGTAGATGCACTATGAGAATAGTGTAGTTATCACAGCAGCAAACCTCACATTGGAGGATAACATATTCAAGAGCTCGGTGTTTGACAGCAGCTCTTTCACTGGTATGTGCTGTATAGTAGGGTAATTATTTAGGCTATCACTGTGATAGAAACAATTAAATATTCATCAGAAGAGGAACCCCCAACAGTTAATGTAGAATTGTGTTGGAGCTACTGAAACCATATAATCATAAAATGTCAACAAACTTTATTTCTACGAGCAATGTATAAGTCAAATAATATACAGAAATTTGAGCCAATCTCGCAAACACTCAAGATATGAATGGGGTGACAAAATGACAGAACAGATCTTGGAGAACTCTTAATTTGGTGTTTCATTTGGACAAAAGCTTTGTCAGGTGAATGCTTTCATTTGCTGACAGAAATGTTCAAGTTCGAAATGACTGAATGATTAACTCAAATGAGTAACATAACAAAATCTGCTGTTTCTCTCTGACTTACATTTACCATACCTGCTAATCTTTGTAGTGTATTTTGAAAGGCACACAATATATTAATAAAATCATGAGCTCACAGACAAAAACAAGTAAACCTTAAAATCTTGCAAACTCACTAGTTTTGTTGCCTTTGAGTTCAAGATACAAATGGCAGTTAAAATAATACCATGCTCCCCATCACCGGGTGTCAGGAATGAAAGGTTAAGTTTTATTAAATGGTGACTATTTGTAGTACCTAACCAGATACTCTTTGGAACTGTGAAGTGAATCCTTTGCCTTTCTGAGATATGGAGTCACAGAAACCATCTCAACATGAAATCCCTTATAAATCAAGTGTGCAATGTTTTACTAGTTCATTCATTACAAAGATCATCTAAACAAAAACAATACAACTTATATGGCAATTTTTTATCCTTTAAAAACATGTTTTCCAAGAAGCAGTGTAATGGCAAACAATACTGGATTCAGTTTCTTTTGACATCACAAGCTTTCTTGACATCCACTTAAGCAAATGCAAATGGTAAAGTCAGGTCAGCTAAGTGGATGCTCTTTGCTTTGCTGCAGTTAAGTCACTTACGTGACATGGCCCAAACACACCAGATTAGTTTCCTCTCTCATCACACTCCACAGATCACCCTGATCCTGCTCTTTGTGCATTTTCTATTTGGTTATACAAGTGAACTGGGCTTTTAGTGGACCCTTAGTCCACAGTTGTTAGATATCAAAAAGCTCTGCTTCCTTTTCTTTCCAAAAAGCAAAGCTTCGGTCAATGTATTTTATGATTTCCTCATTGCTAAACTCTTTCAGCTCATAGATGACTTGAATTGAGGCTTCATTCGGTTCATCTCTGGGTGGTGGTTTATCAACATGAGGTTCCTTTATGATTTCAGCAGTAACAAGTGGAATGGCTTTCACTGGATCAAGGTGTGTGCGTTCTGTTATGTCCTGTTGTGTCTTTGCTTTTGCTGTCACATCAGTGTGTTGTAGAGTTTCAGTTGCTAACTTCTGCATATCATCCCGTTCTGAACTTTTACCATTAGAAATCACAGTCTCACTTAATGATGTCTGCTCACTGACTTTAGCATCCCTCCAGTGGCCATTGTCAGATGCACCATCATGGGCAGCAGCAGCAAGTGATGATGATGGAAAAACATCTGATTGTGAGGCTGGTAGGGTAGGATATGGTGATGCTATTGGAGGTGGGGGTGCAGGATATGTAGTTGGTGGAGGAGGTGGAGGATGAGAAGGTGGGGGAGGAAGTGGTTCCTGCATTGGCATTATAGACATGTCAGGAGACACAGAGTACAGAGAAGCCATCATCACACCTCCCCCATCATTTGAGTCTCCAAAATACTTAAGCTTTATGTCTTCAAAACCATCCAACCAATCTCGATTCCCTTTCTCAATTTCCTCCATGACTTCTTTGTGAAACTGCCTTATGAACTCCCATTTATGGCTACCAAGACGGTCAAACATCTCGTAACACAAGAGGTGGCGAAATTTGCGCTCACTGCGGGACATGTTCATTTCCAGCAACTGGAAGTATCCAACCATGAAAAGGTCAAGGGTTAAGCTTTCGTAGCTCACAGGTGACCCATTGACGTGTGGCAAGAAGTGCTCTGGCCAGTAGATCATCTGGGCACGACTCAGCCTGCGTATTTGGCGTGTGGGTACTTGACTCATTATTGTCCTCCAGTGACCAATCAGATTCCCTACTACCTGCTTTGACTTCATGAAAAGGAGCAGTCTGTCATCCTCACTCTGTATCTCACCTCCAGTCTCTGCACTAAATTGGTTGTAGTCCTCCCAGCCCACGTCTAAGTGATTTCCTCTTTTGCCCGTATATTTAGTTCGATAAGCTTCAGAAATGGTGTACTTGCGCCAGTGTTCAAGGAACAGGAGGACAATTCTCTCTTTCCTCATTTCAATACATTCCTGGACATAGCTTAGATCTGTCTGCACCTCCAAGCTTCTTGTTTGTTGATTGTTATTTAAAATAGGGTCTGTGGAAACAACCTGGTCGAACTGTTCAATGTTAGCTGTAGCCATTATCTCAGGGGGCACATATGTTAGAGGAGCATTAGATGCAATGATAACTGGTTCTTCAACAAGTAGTAAGCCTGATTCCACCACTGAAGGTAAATCTCCATTGGTATTGGACTCGAGGATCATGGTAGAGGAACAAGGGACATCATCCTCATGAATTGCTTCTGGAGTGTAACTCGACTCACTTATCACAGGGAGTGACCCGTTGCGTCTGTATAAACTATTTGCTTTGACTGCAGGCTGCGGTTGATTCTGAATTTCATAATTGGCCTTAAGGTTCCTCACAGAAACTCCACACTGCTTTATCTCCCTCTCCACATCGTGTCTCGTTGAGAAGGATTGAGATCGTCCAATAAATCCAGTACTTGCCGATCCTGCTGTTTCAGTCTGACGAGTGTTTATATTCCTTGTCTCTTCTTGAGAATATCCCGGACATATAAGATTCAAGATGCCTATTTCTTTACCCCCCAGAGTGGCAAGAAGAACAGCCATACTCTTGAGTAAGGTAGAAATCTTGCTGCACCAGGCTGGAAGATCTTCAGCTTTGCCATGCACCTGCTTTGGATTGACTGAAAAGTGACCTTCATTGAGGGCAACAGAAACTGGTAGGAGCTGGTGAAGCTCAAGTTCTAGTTCTTCCAGTTCCTTCTCAACTTCTGAGACCTTGTGCATGACCTGCAGGTTCTCAATTTGCTTCTCAATGCGGTTTAGGTCGGCTTCAGTCATCAGTTCCCCAAATGGGCCCAGAATGGCATTGTGGACATGGGAGTAGTGCCATTCCTGAGGCTGGTAGTGCCGACTTGTTGCAAACTAAATCAGAGGCCAAAGGAGACCAAAAGACAAGAAAAAAGGGAAGCAGGGAGGGATTCCTTCAGCTTGAATTTCCTCTGTGAACACATGCTTCAGTGCAAATCCATCCTGACACACAGGTTTTACATGGATTTAGTGGTGCAATGGCACTGCCTCGTTACAAGCGCAAAGGTTTCTACTTTAATTTTGAGTCAATTATACCAACATCAATAAATAGAATGTAGAAAATATTGTTACAATATTAGACTTTTTAGGCATCTGATACCGCAAAGCTTTTGCTCAGTCCTTAACAGTTTCTTTCTCCAATTTTTAGTGATATTTTTATATTATTAGTTTAAAGAGTAACTACACTAACACTGATAATTCAGTTTTTAATGCCATCCAGCAATTCAACTTTTCATCTTGTTGACCTTCTGTCCACAACTCGAATATAATGTTACATGACTGTTGGGTACTGGCACCAGCGCAACAGACAGGTGCAGTTCACTCCACACCCAAGAGTGATAGGAAACCACACTGGGTGTGGTTAAAGGTGCAACAAAGTTGAAACTATCAACCCAGAGAGATCAGCACAAGAAAAGGACTTGATGTGGAGATACTCTTTAACAGATCATGATCTGCTGGCAAGAAAAACAAAAAACAATTTGAATGGAGATGTCATACTGTTTCACTGCATGCACATTGGTAACTAAGAGTAAAATACTATACAAATTTAGTTATTGTTATTATTATTGTTTTTTCTTTAGTTTGTTTATTAATACTGGTTGACCTGTAGTGTGAATGGGCCCAGCATCACACCACTGAATCAGCATGTAACAATGTAAAGTCACAAAACTCCACCAAACACCATCCCACACTGTGAATCTGTTAGTCAAGTGTGTTAAGGCTGTGATGGGCATTGTAGCAAAGTATTCACTTCACTGCACTCCAAAAAGCCTGTTGGTATTAATAAACACTATACATATGAAAAATGAGACATGCATTGAGGTGCTTAAAGACACAAAGAAGTATTTCATAGTGAGCACCTGGATGTCGACATATTACAAATATTGTTACTCTCTGCTATTTACAGGGGAAACGGCATCACTAACATACTCTGTTTAGCTTGGCTTAACACTGTTAGGCCCAACAGCCAGTTAGACATAGTAATGATGCCGGCACATGTCAATAAACAAAATGCAATGTCGGCATCACATTGTCGGAGACAAATTGCTACCTGTTGGATCATTTAAGAGTATAAAATAATAATCCTTAAGAAATTATTTTATAGTCAAATTTAGTCAGTTGCATGGAGTCCTTGTATTACACAGGACAAACAGGTGTTCAGATTGCTACAGTATTCATAACAAATAAAAACTTTGTCTAAATACACATATTATTACCACACACTGTAGTGACTGTTCATTAAAAGAGGAAGAGGTAGAGCCAAATAGATTAGAACAGAATTTATTTATGAAACAAGTTCCGTTCATTGACTGAAACCTTCGTATACATAACTCTAGCCACGGCAGTTATTTTGCAGATATGTATAGCCTTGCCTTATACTGTACTTAGGTGAAAGGAAATGCTGAAAAATCCCCTAACTGTGGCTTACTGACAACACAGAGACACTCGTCTTCAGCTATCATGTCAAGAAATCATAAATGCCAAATGAACTAGGCTTGACTCCCATTGCATGGTTCTCGCTCAACTAATTTAAAAAAGCAAAACACGTCATGCATAAATATTAAAAATACATTATACAAGCTCATAATTCAAAATCAATCCACACTCAAATCCAAGTACCAGCTATCCTTTTTGTGTTAATTTTTTAAAGAGCATTAGTTAAAGAGCATTGTAAATTTGCAGGACCACAAAAGGGATAGCTAAGACACGACTACAACATCATGCCTACCTTGCGCTTATGCTCTTCCTCCTCTTGCATCTTGAGCTGAAGCTTTCGCACCATCACCTGCCTCTTCCATTCAGGGATTGGTTTTCCCTGTTCATCATGAGTGGGCACTAGCAGCTCCACATCTGCAAGGCTAGTCTTCTGCCCTGACTCTGCTCCTGCTGTGCCACCACCACTGGTCCCATTGATCACAGAGTTGGAGGACAGTTGCTCTGAGCTCTCAGAGGTTGACATGGTCCCAGCAGATCCAGAACGAGTAGGACTGGGGCTTGGACTTGGGGTGGTGGGTGGAGAGGTGACAGTCGGATTGGATGGTGAAGGGGATGGCAGCTTGGCTGGCGGGCTAGATGTGTGTGTCTCTGGTGGAGATGTAGTATTTCCCTGGAGGAAAATAAAAGACAGATAAACAGGAGAATGTGACAAAACTGATAACTGGTGGATTTTTATATGTTTACTTTAACCAGCAACTATTATCTTAATAGTCAGACTTTTTCCCGGTGCATGTTGGACTCCGGCAGGGCTGCCCTTTGTAACCAGTTCTGTTCATTACTTTTATGGACAGAATTTCTAGGTGCAGCCAGGGGCCGGAGGGAGTTCGGTGTGGGGACCACAGGAGTTCGTCTCTGCTTTTTCCAGATGATGTTGTCCTGCTCCATCAAACCAGGACCTCCAGCGTGCACTGGGGCGGTTTGCAGCCGAGTGTGAAGTGGCCGGGATGAGAATCAGCACCTCCAAGTCCGAGGCCATGGTTCTCAGTCAGATAAACAGCAGCTTGTTCCCTTCAGGATGGTGGAGAGTTCCTGCCTCAAGTGGAGGAGTTCAAGTATCTCGGGGTCTCATTCACGAGTGAGGGAAGGATGGAACGGGAGATTGACAGGCGGATCGGTGCAGCTTCTGCAGTAATGCGGTCAATGTACCGGTCCTTCGTGGTGAAGAAGGAGCTGAGCTGTAAGGCGAAGCTCTCAATTTACTGGTCGATCTACATTCTGACTCTCACCTATGGTCATGAGCTTTGGGTAATGACTGAAAGGGCAAGATCCTGGATACAGGCGGCCGAAATGAGCTTCCTCCACAGGGTGGCCAGGCGCACCCTTAGTGATAGGGTGAGGAGCTCAGTCACCCGGGAGGAGCTCAGAGTAGAACTGCTGCTCCTCCACATCGAGAGGAGCCAGCTGAGGAGGCTCGGGCATCTGTTTCGGATGCCTCCTGGGCGCCTTCCTAGGTTCCCCCGGAGGAGCTGGAGGAAGTGTCTGGAGAGGGAAGTCTGGGCATCTTTGCTTAGACTGCTGCCCCCGCAACCCGGTTCCGGATAAGCGGAGGAAAATGGATGGATGGATGGATATTATCTTAATAATTCTCTAAATAACACACCAGTTAGGAACAATGTGATAAGGCATTATATATCAAAAACAGGACAAATCTGATTATTTCAACCTGCTTTTTCTTTGAAGGTGGTGTAATGCACTGAAGTGATCATGAAGAAAACTGTACTGAGGGGTTCACTGATGGACCACAATATGGCGTAGCCTCACAGGCATGTTGGATACATCATTACTATTTGATGATTCCTTTTGCAGATCATGTCAGCATGTGTTTGCATTTACATGTAATTGATTTAAAATTGGGACAGTGACATCAAATACAAAAGTAATGGCAAAAGCTGTGGCTAAAATGGGCAGTTCTCTATTTGTCAGTGACTGTTACATAAATGTATCATCAGAAGTATGTGAACCTACACTGTTGCCTGCGGGTCCACTGTTGGAATAGACAGTGGTGTAGCCTTTACTGTGAGGGGTGGGCTTGAGGCTCTTCCCTGCTTTGATCTCTGCCAGCAGCTCTGAGTTGTCGCCAGTGGGGGACATCATGTTGAATGACTTTGTGCCTGCAGACAAAAGGATGGAGCAGAAAAGTGAAACCTTGTAGAAAGACTGAATTGAGAAATGGAGAGAATGAAAGGGATACACTGAAAAAGATGCCGATACCAGTATCAGGTATCAGGTCCGATACCACCCTCTAGTACTCTACTCGTACTCGTAAAAGTTGTCCCACCAATACCAATTAATGGCAGCATTACATTAGCTTTATGCTGGCTGAGCCGGTTGTTATGTAACAGAAAAGAAATTTCAGCGGTTCGGGGATATGTTAAGATAAGTAAGGACAATAAAAGTAAAGCCAACACAGACGCCAACAACAGTAATGGAGAGAATAATTAATCAAACCCCCGCTGAACAAGCTGAACACAACAAACTTGCAGAAATGCGATGTTTTCACTCTCCCGGTGGTCAAAATGCCTGGTCCGTTCACCCACTAAACCCACATGGTGCTCATTATGCTGATTGATGTAGTGAACTTCTGTGAATGGGAAGAAAACAAAAGCTAACTTTATGTAGTTAATGGCAACGTGTAATGAGCTCTATGAAAACGGGTTGAATTCTGAGACCAGCAGCTCCTCTGCAGCAGAGCAGGTGTGTCTCCAGCAGAGAGGACAGGGTGGAGCCACAGACCTCAGCCAGTTTAACATAAAAGCATGTAGCCTCGTTAAATTAAACATTTAAATTACTGACTGTGATAATATGTGTTCCTATTCCTACACTGTCACGGTCTGGTCAGGGGATTGTGAAATCATTACATCCCAACATTGGGTCGCACGCCTAAAAGGTTAAACTCCACTGTATTACAGTATGCTGTGTAGCAGGCTACAGAAATCCTCACTTAGGATGTTAATGTAAAACAGTCAAATGAAACTTTATAATGGATGTATAACCAGCTGCACATTAATTTTAGGATTCTGAAGTTCACATATTATGGCCTAAACACACCAAAATGTCAACAGCTACCTCACCTGTCTTAGTGAATGCAAACCTCCAGTGAACTGAAGCTCATCAGCCCCTCATCGATAGCTCAATTTTGACTTGGAATGGAATTGATGTCTCCCATGAAAAAGATCCCTGTTGAGGTGACCACAGTGGGGACACACAGCTTCACTAGCCTACCACCCCTCCTTACTCTGCCTTGCTCTCTCTGTCTGTTTCTCACTCTCTCAGGGACGAGAGAGCAGCTTTCTGTTAAAGACCCATCATCACAGTTGGGGGAAATCTAAAGGAATCACCAGTAACTGGAAGTGACAGCGAGCCATTGGCAAGCTGGCCAGGAATTAACATACCCACACACACACACTCGCACAGTCACTGTTCAATCCCCACTGTGTTAGTCCATCCTACCAGACCAAGCCTGTCCGCAGTAAACCTGGCACACAGTTGACTCATACACACATTCATGACCTACATACAGGTCATTTGCTGGGTTACATAAAGAGGAAGAGAGACTGGTTGTAGACACCCCCAGATTATATTGTGGAATAAATCTTCATTGCGCTTGCATGCACCTTTGAAACTGTGCATTTCTGAGTCAAAGGTTATGTGTGTGTATAGGTTAAATTCTGATTAGGCTTAGGGCGTTGACTCAGCAGGTCTGTAAAGGTGCGTAGAGCTGTGACAGGTACAGAATATTTGACAAATAGCCTTCCATTGTGGAAATCACAACACAGAGTTTGCTGCTTCTGGTTTAGAACTTAAAGAGCGATCACACCGCTACATCTGTTAACAGCTGCTCCGTCACATTGCACTTCGGACAGAAATGCGTCCTCTACATTTCCTGTAATATAAAAAGTTGGATCCTCTTCATTCAGGTAAGCAGTACTAAACTATGGAGAACCTCCAGCCATTTACAGTGCTTTGGCAGCATGTTCAGTCATCAATCTGGTTTGCTGCTGTCGTTTCAAACCATGTCCGAGTTGTAAAGTCATCTGGAGCTCCCAGATACGTTGGTGGCTTTTAATTTCAGGGCTGCCTAATTGCCTGACCATTACCCAATTAATTCTGTACAGCAAATGATATCATTAATAAATACATATGCTCCTTAGAGCTTGAGATAAAGATCAATAGAAAACAGTAGAGAAGATGTAACCACCTACAGTGTTGAGCGGCATTTTCAGCCAGCCACCTGGTTTGTTTCCATCCTCTCAACAATGATTTGAGCTGTAAATTCATGTGGAGCTCTCGGATGTGTTGGTAGATTTTAATTTTATGACCTCCTAACTGCCTGTTTACTGCTTCATTAATGCATTAGCACTGATTATGCCATTAGTGAGCAAATACTAGCTTCTTTATCTCTGAGTGTTTTATTGATATTCTGCAATTACGCAAAGGCTGAGTATAAACAGATGAGACAATTGCACAAAGTAAAATGCATAGAATATACAAATGTGCTTAAATGTGTTCAAATGTGCTTAAATGTGTTGACGCTATATTATACTGTAATTGATCCTTCACTTAAACCTCTGTTTGAGATAACCTGTCTCACATACCATCTCCATGACAAACAGGCTTTCACTAAAAATTCTGCCCTAAACTAGCATTTCCCTTTTATTATTCACACCCTGTGTGTAGGGCTGGGTATCATCCCTGGTACTAATACTTTGACTTCGATATCAGTTTCTAAATGATATTTTTTCCAATACCAATTTTATAAAATCAGTTTTAACAAAGAAAATATTCATACTTACAGCCGTACACACTTTGGTACAGATAATTAGTTTTATTTTTCATTTCCTGCACTCAAAGCTGTTTCATAACACAGTCAACCTATTTAAAACAACCTTAACTTCCGTTACCATTACCATCAATAAATAAAAATGTAGAAAAGCATTTTTGATACTCAACATTTTTCAGTACTCTGGTATTGTAAAGTAATTTGATCTATGCCATAAAAGTGTTTGATACTCAGCACTACCTATGTGGCTGTTGCACTGATTATAAGAAAAATAGTTCGGTACAATGAAAATACCTTTGTCTAAAAAATTATTCTAGAGTATATTCTCAAACCAAAACAGGTTTTTTCCCCTTGGTTAATATTCACTGTACTGAAATGTATTCAGCTTGTTGTAAAATGGATGGAAATTTGAGAGAATAAAACCATTAATTATTGATTACTTCAAATTAATTGAACATTTCTACTGTGATGGTCAGTATTTTACTACTGCAAAAAAAGTAAGAAAAATAAACAGGGTTCAGCTCAGCCAGTGTTTTGAGAATAGAGAAGAGTTGCTTATCTTTCTGACTCTGACATTTGTTACTGTGGTCGTGTTTTAATTTGCAGTGAACCTTCCTGATTTGTCAACTTGTGAGTGACACAGATGCTTTCTGTACGCGTTGCTCTTTTGTCTGCCTGTCTATGAAATCAATGGGGCTTTTAATCCTCCAAAAAGGATTTTTAGACATTGTTTAGCTGGACGCACCACAGGAATCACTGTGTGATATAAGTTGGCAACAGTGGTGAAGTATTTATATAGAAAACTCGACGACAATTTTAAAAGCCTATCATAAATAAAAGCCAATGATGTGAAAGCCTGTAGTGAGCCTACTGTAATGTGTGACACAGTGAACTGATTTAGTTAAGACTGGTTTGCAGTCTGTACACTTCATTTGTCCTAGTGCCCCTCCCTCTGAAATATCCCCGCCTTGATAAAGCAGCAGTGAGGATAGACCACAGGAAGCATAAAGGGGGAAAACAAACAAACAGAAAAACAATAGACAAACAGTGGCTTACTGACAGTTATAATTTCCCTGTAAGTAGGGGAACATGTCCACTGTCAGAGAGTAGCAGGGCACTTAAGGAAATAACTGAACACTAAATTAGTTCTCATGGTAATTGTAGCTCAACATCATTAATTTATAACCTGTTATTTAAAAAGCTAGGGTCAACCAACTCTTTTTGCCCATTGAGATGAAATTGTGGCCATGATACTAGGAAGTCTGCTTTCTAATAACTGCACAGTAATGTGCATAAGCAACCATTTCACCAGAAAAACATGCATGCATTTATTTTATAAGAACCATTAACAAATGTTTAGTGCCAGACAACAGTAGAAACAAAAAGGGGATAGAAATCGAGGGGAAAAATCATCAAGGAACACTCACTTCCTGATGAGGAAGATGGGCGTCGCTGGTTGTTGTTGTTGGTTGGAGTGGTGCTAGCATTATTCTGAGTGCTTGGCATCTCCTGGGGCAACGGAGGAGGTGGAGGGGGTGTTGGCGTCGGGTTGCTTGGGGGAGGAGGTGGCGGAGGTGGTGGAGGGACAGGTTCTTGTGTGGTGCCATTCTGAGAGCTGTGAGAGGAGCTGTTGGTAGCCTCCTCCAGTAACATGGAGCCCTGGTTGGAGAAGAGGGACAAACAGGGCAGAATTAGTCAGTCATATTTTATATCCACTGACTTCTGGTAGTCACCCCTCCAGGGTTTCTTCTAGCAACCACTTTGTTGTTTTACCCTGTCAGCCAATACTTGGTCACTGATAACTGGGATCCAACAGGTGGCCCATACACTGATGTTGTCCACTTAACTATAAACACTTGAACATTGATAATTAAAATCCAGCTAGTGTGTTTTTTCATTCCGTTTGCCAAAATTTATTTAGTTTAAACATAGAAAATAATATATTATTAATATACAAATTAAATACTTACCACATTTGTGTCTCCAAAATGGTTGCTTGTGACTGAATGACTTTTTTTGTCAAAAATTCTTTTATTTATTCATTGAAGCTGATCATTTAACAAACGCTGACATGCCAGTTGAAACCCTGCTGGGCTGAACAAGCATTAAATTCTTGCACACAGACTGTCGACAGCGACAGATGTCTGCTGTCCTTTAATATGTCCTCCTTCTGCTTCCTGCCATCTTCAGCTCATAAAGACAAAATACCCTATCACTAACACAGCTAATATGACCAAATCTCTTGGGGAGAAACTGTCAGGGAAAACACAGCCATCTGTCACCGCAAGTGATAGTGCTTCAGCCCCCCTCCCAAGCACGCACATGTCTGACACACTCTGAAAGTGTGCCATAAGTGCTGGATGCTAGTTAATGGACCATGACATTTAATGCGACCCTGCCCCTCCTTTATCTTCAGACGCGTGCTCATTGTTGTTGCTCCCTTCTCTGTTCATACCCCCCAGAGAGTTGAGGGGAGGGCCAAGTCCAGATGGGTGTTGGCACGTGCCATTGCTTCTGCTGATTAGCCAGTCCATCTGCTAGGGGGCCTCTGAGACCACGAGGGGCTCCACTGAGGCCTTAATTGACTCAATGTGGATTATACTCCATATCACCTAGGACACCCCCACCCCCGATACCCACGAGATTATAACAACCCCTCTCCTGGGATATTATGTCATCATTCAGCTGCCTGTGCAGGCATGTGGCTGCAAGAGGGTAGTAAAAATGGTAGATTACAGGGATGTCAACCGAAAATTTGAGAAAGTACAGTGCTATTCTTACAGCCTACCCTGACTCACTAATAGAAATACCACATTCAATCACTGTGTCAATAAAATATTAAGAATTTCAGACAATATACAAATAGTTTTGTTCATGTGCAAAAATGCAAGAAAATTCACTTTCATCTTGAGGCTTTACATATTTATGTTTAATATGATTTTAGAGATATGGTTGTAACTTAACTTTCTCTCTTTCTCATTTAAGACCAAAAGCATTCCTTAATACAATAAGAAACAAATTACAAGAATATTACAAGCTAGTAGCTACAACAGATCACTGGGCAGAAAAACCTGAAGTTAATATTTAAGGGTATTCTTCTCTTTATAGGGTATTTGGCCTTTGCTGAATTCCTGCTAGGTGCTCTTATGTCAGGGAGCGTCCAGAGTTTGTCCCATTGTAGGTTCCTAGTTTACACAAAAGGGAGGAGGCTCAATGGAAATGAGGGGGCACTTTGCATCAGGTGGAAAACAAAAGCTCAAACGGACACAAAGCTACCTATCATAAGGAGTGGCATAATGCACAGGCAAATAGTGCAGTCAGGGTGGTAACCTAATGCCAACACACCATCATCTGACCAACCCTTATTCTGAAAAACACCTTATAAGGAGCTGAGATGCCCACACAACCATAAACAGTATAACAAGGTCACAGTATATTAACCCTTTACTACGCTATGCTAGCATACATTAGTTACCAATGTTAGAAAGTAACTAAGTAGTTGTTCTTCTAAAGCAACTCTTCTGTGTTATAACACTCAATCTGTTATTATAAGATTGTACAGAGGTGGAAAGTAACTAAGTACATTTACTCAAGTATTGTATTTAAGTAGAATTTTGAGGTATCTGTACTTAGACTATTTCTTTTACTTGACTTCACTTTGACTTCACTATATTTTAGAGGCATATATTGTACTTTTTACTTCACTACATTTATTTGATCAATTTAGTGCTAGTTCCTTTTCAGAATCAGAATAACTATACAAAATAAAACATAATCATCTAACTTTATTGACGGTTGCAAACTCACAAAATGCCCTGGCGTACTTCAAATTATAAGCTTATAAGGTAATTAAAATTTGCTCCACCTTTACCAGCTGCAACATTAAATGTGATGTACACAATATTGTGTCAATAATTGTAATCCAGTAATATGACATTAATATGAAATATGCTATTCTGCATAATGAGTACTTTTACTTTTGGTACAGAAAACTGGTGCCGATGGCACCGGTTCCTATACAGTCGGTATCTACCAGACTGATGCACAATGCAGACTTTGGTGCCTCATTTTGGTACAACTTAAATACCTGTTGATTGAAATATTTGCCCTCTGGTGCTGTGAAACGGACTATATGGGCAACAGAAACATCACTGTACATAATCTACTAGTGCTATCATCAGACTTATGCTGTGTTCTATTTACCTGGGAGCTCAGAAGTCAGAGCTGGGAATGAATGGGAATGTTTTTTTAATGTCGTCAACTTTCGTTTTATGTAGGGTATACATTTCATGACTGCCATTGCCCTGGCATCTGGCCATGATGCCCTGTATAGCTGTCAGAGTTACATGGCCACAGTGGCCAGTGTGCCATTATTAGATCCATCAGATTTGAAGAGCAATCTCTGTAAATAATTGTTCATGTCCTGTCACTCACATAGGTGCTTGAGAGATTATTTCTCAGTGGATCTAAGTCATAACTTTTTAAAAATGGTGCAATTTTGGTTTGGTACAGTTTTGTAAGGGAAGGCTGTAGAAAGATTTTTTGGGATAGATTTCTGAAATATCAGATAAACCTGAGATCCGTCTCACCTCTTCATTAGGTGCCATGCTTCTGCTCCCGTGGCGCTCAGCCGTGTCAGTGCCCAGGGTCTTATAGTAGTCCCCAGTGCTAGGTTTCTTGCTGAAGCTCCTTGACTTCCTGTTTGAATCCACACGTATCAGGTTTTCGTGGTTTACTCCAGGACCAAGTAGCTTAAGGAAAAAAAAGTGATAAATAAAAATGGCCTTAAATTGCTTTGGTTTAACATACTCATTACCTTTAATCTGCATGGTTATATATTTTTTTGAATACATTTCTATTTTGCTCATTTAACCCAGAAATGATAAATGAACGTTCAGCCCATTCAGACAGGAAAGAGTCTGTGACAGAATAATACATTTATATTTAGCACCTTTTGAATGTTTGAATTTAGAGCTGAAATGGTTAGTTGATCAGTTGATAAGTGGATCAAATTGTCAACTGTTTTGATGCTCAGTTAATCAAAACTTTGTAAATATGGGGATTTACTGAAATTATCTGTCTTACATAATAGTAAACTGTATATGTTTGGGATTTGGACTGATTGTTGGACAAAACAAGCAAATGGCAAGTTTACTTTGGGCTTTCGCTATTTACTGGTATTTTATAAAAACCAAAAAAAAAAAAAAAAAAAATCAGCAGATTACTTAGCAATAAATCTAATTCTTATTTACAGCCTAAAGTGAAAGTGACAACAAATGACAAGGTTAGATTCATTAGAAGCTGTAGGAAGTGAAATAGTGCATTCACTGTTCACTATGCAAAACATTAATTAGACTTGATATATTTTGTACAGTAATGTACAGTTCACCTTGTATTCATTTCTACAGAAGAAAAAGGAGTCGGTGAATATCAGAGTGATATTATGATTCAATAATGATAGTTGTCAACATAGGTATTTGGTTGACAAAAAAACAGAACTATTGAAGTTTAATTAAGAAATAGTGACGAATGAGATGAAGTTGGTTCGGAGTGAACTTGGCATTTGTAGCACAACACGCTGTTAGATAGACACTTAGTAGCACTGGCACTGGCTGCCAGATCAGCTCACTCGTGAGACCAAAGCAGCTTTATTTGAATAAGAGAACAGAGCTTTAATTCAGTTCCAGGAAAATATTATCATTTACCTTTTTTTTTTTTTGCTGTCAAAGAAATGGTTCCTTATAACTCATCAGGTGGGAGGGTAACATGGGCAGTGAAGCACTACAGATGGTTTGATTATCATCCCCTTCAGAGGGGGGCAACAATAGTAAATGTACAAAGCATTTTAGATGCCCCCACACAGACATACACACACAGCCTTTCTTCCCATTAAATGGATCTATCTGCCAGCATGAAGCCAGTGTAAAGACTACAGGCAACAGAAAATAAGACTTCACATGCAGCTTTAGGTCCAAAGACCCTTGAGTCCACAGAGCAGGGGCAGAGGTTGTTACCTTGGCCCTTGCAGTTGAGCACTTTCTCTTTCCATCTCAATCTGTTTCAAGTTTTAGTATTCTATTGCCATATCAACACTGCTTATTGGCATTAGTCTTGGTGGGTTCACAATACCAACAATAATACACTCCCTCAAGATAACAACAATTGAAAGAATCAAAATGATTAAAAAACATCATTTTTAAAAGCAATTAATATAATAAAAACAATAAAACTATTGCCCCCAGGAAATCCAAAATACATAATAACGCTTCATCTCCAGATGACCTTCCATGAAACCCTAGTGAGCAGCATGCAGTGCAAAGTCAACAGTATTCAGCAGCTGGACATGTGCTACTCTGAAATCTGGCTGTTTGTGTTTTAGAATATCTAAGCCTCTTGTGAGAGGGGAGGAAGTTAAAAAGGCCTTGAGCTGCATGAGAGGGATCTTTCAAAATCTTAAACCCTTTATTTTGTAATCTTGCTTTATCAGTTTTCTTCCACTGATGAAATAATGTTTGTTATTCTGTGCACAACCTTATTCAACAGTCTCTTATCTTCTGGAAAGCAGGATATCAAGCATATGTTTTCTTAATGCAAAAAGCCTTGTATTTCCATTTAGTACTCTGCTAATGTGTACTCTGTAAATGTGAAAAGAGAAGCCCGCTTTTTTTACAGTATATATTCCAAAAATTAATAATGAAATTCCCCCGGAGGAGCTGGAGGAAGTGTCTGGAGAGGGAAGTCTGGGCATCTTTGCTTAGACTGCTGCCCCCGCAACCCGGTTCCGGATAAGCGGAGGAAAATGGATGGATGGATGGATATTATCTTAATAATTCTCTAAATAACACACCAGTTAGGAACAATGTGATAAGGCATTATATATCAAAAACAGGACAAATCTGATTATTTCAACCTGCTTTTTCTTTGAAGGTGGTGTAATGCACTGAAGTGATCATGAAGAAAACTGTACTGAGGGGTTCACTGATGGACCACAATATGGCGTAGCCTCACAGGCATGTTGGATACATCATTACTATTTGATGATTCCTTTTGCAGATCATGTCAGCATGTGTTTGCATTTACATGTAATTGATTTAAAATTGGGACAGTGACATCAAATACAAAAGTAATGGCAAAAGCTGTGGCTAAAATGGGCAGTTCTCTATTTGTCAGTGACTGTTACATAAATGTATCATCAGAAGTATGTGAACCTACACTGTTGCCTGCGGGTCCACTGTTGGAATAGACAGTGGTGTAGCCTTTACTGTGAGGGGTGGGCTTGAGGCTCTTCCCTGCTTTGATCTCTGCCAGCAGCTCTGAGTTGTCGCCAGTGGGGGACATCATGTTGAATGACTTTGTGCCTGCAGACAAAAGGATGGAGCAGAAAAGTGAAACCTTGTAGAAAGACTGAATTGAGAAATGGAGAGAATGAAAGGGATACACTGAAAAAGATGCCGATACCAGTATCAGGTATCAGGTCCGATACCACCCTCTAGTACTCTACTCGTACTCGTAAAAGTTGTCCCACCAATACCAATTAATGGCAGCATTACATTAGCTTTATGCTGGCTGAGCCGGTTGTTATGTAACAGAAAAGAAATTTCAGCGGTTCGGGGATATGTTAAGATAAGTAAGGACAATAAAAGTAAAGCCAACACAGACGCCAACAACAGTAATGGAGAGAATAATTAATCAAACCCCCGCTGAACAAGCTGAACACAACAAACTTGCAGAAATGCGATGTTTTCACTCTCCCGGTGGTCAAAATGCCTGGTCCGTTCACCCACTAAACCCACATGGTGCTCATTATGCTGATTGATGTAGTGAACTTCTGTGAATGGGAAGAAAACAAAAGCTAACTTTATGTAGTTAATGGCAACGTGTAATGAGCTCTATGAAAACGGGTTGAATTCTGAGACCAGCAGCTCCTCTGCAGCAGAGCAGGTGTGTCTCCAGCAGAGAGGACAGGGTGGAGCCACAGACCTCAGCCAGTTTAACATAAAAGCATGTAGCCTCGTTAAATTAAACATTTAAATTACTGACTGTGATAATATGTGTTCCTATTCCTACACTGTCACGGTCTGGTCAGGGGATTGTGAAATCATTACATCCCAACATTGGGTCGCACGCCTAAAAGGTTAAACTCCACTGTATTACAGTATGCTGTGTAGCAGGCTACAGAAATCCTCACTTAGGATGTTAATGTAAAACAGTCAAATGAAACTTTATAATGGATGTATAACCAGCTGCACATTAATTTTAGGATTCTGAAGTTCACATATTATGGCCTAAACACACCAAAATGTCAACAGCTACCTCACCTGTCTTAGTGAATGCAAACCTCCAGTGAACTGAAGCTCATCAGCCCCTCATCGATAGCTCAATTTTGACTTGGAATGGAATTGATGTCTCCCATGAAAAAGATCCCTGTTGAGGTGACCACAGTGGGGACACACAGCTTCACTAGCCTACCACCCCTCCTTACTCTGCCTTGCTCTCTCTGTCTGTTTCTCACTCTCTCAGGGACGAGAGAGCAGCTTTCTGTTAAAGACCCATCATCACAGTTGGGGGAAATCTAAAGGAATCACCAGTAACTGGAAGTGACAGCGAGCCATTGGCAAGCTGGCCAGGAATTAACATACCCACACACACACACTCGCACAGTCACTGTTCAATCCCCACTGTGTTAGTCCATCCTACCAGACCAAGCCTGTCCGCAGTAAACCTGGCACACAGTTGACTCATACACACATTCATGACCTACATACAGGTCATTTGCTGGGTTACATAAAGAGGAAGAGAGACTGGTTGTAGACACCCCCAGATTATATTGTGGAATAAATCTTCATTGCGCTTGCATGCACCTTTGAAACTGTGCATTTCTGAGTCAAAGGTTATGTGTGTGTATAGGTTAAATTCTGATTAGGCTTAGGGCGTTGACTCAGCAGGTCTGTAAAGGTGCGTAGAGCTGTGACAGGTACAGAATATTTGACAAATAGCCTTCCATTGTGGAAATCACAACACAGAGTTTGCTGCTTCTGGTTTAGAACTTAAAGAGCGATCACACCGCTACATCTGTTAACAGCTGCTCCGTCACATTGCACTTCGGACAGAAATGCGTCCTCTACATTTCCTGTAATATAAAAAGTTGGATCCTCTTCATTCAGGTAAGCAGTACTAAACTATGGAGAACCTCCAGCCATTTACAGTGCTTTGGCAGCATGTTCAGTCATCAATCTGGTTTGCTGCTGTCGTTTCAAACCATGTCCGAGTTGTAAAGTCATCTGGAGCTCCCAGATACGTTGGTGGCTTTTAATTTCAGGGCTGCCTAATTGCCTGACCATTACCCAATTAATTCTGTACAGCAAATGATATCATTAATAAATACATATGCTCCTTAGAGCTTGAGATAAAGATCAATAGAAAACAGTAGAGAAGATGTAACCACCTACAGTGTTGAGCGGCATTTTCAGCCAGCCACCTGGTTTGTTTCCATCCTCTCAACAATGATTTGAGCTGTAAATTCATGTGGAGCTCTCGGATGTGTTGGTAGATTTTAATTTTATGACCTCCTAACTGCCTGTTTACTGCTTCATTAATGCATTAGCACTGATTATGCCATTAGTGAGCAAATACTAGCTTCTTTATCTCTGAGTGTTTTATTGATATTCTGCAATTACGCAAAGGCTGAGTATAAACAGATGAGACAATTGCACAAAGTAAAATGCATAGAATATACAAATGTGCTTAAATGTGTTCAAATGTGCTTAAATGTGTTGACGCTATATTATACTGTAATTGATCCTTCACTTAAACCTCTGTTTGAGATAACCTGTCTCACATACCATCTCCATGACAAACAGGCTTTCACTAAAAATTCTGCCCTAAACTAGCATTTCCCTTTTATTATTCACACCCTGTGTGTAGGGCTGGGTATCATCCCTGGTACTAATACTTTGACTTCGATATCAGTTTCTAAATGATATTTTTTCCAATACCAATTTTATAAAATCAGTTTTAACAAAGAAAATATTCATACTTACAGCCGTACACACTTTGGTACAGATAATTAGTTTTATTTTTCATTTCCTGCACTCAAAGCTGTTTCATAACACAGTCAACCTATTTAAAACAACCTTAACTTCCGTTACCATTACCATCAATAAATAAAAATGTAGAAAAGCATTTTTGATACTCAACATTTTTCAGTACTCTGGTATTGTAAAGTAATTTGATCTATGCCATAAAAGTGTTTGATACTCAGCACTACCTATGTGGCTGTTGCACTGATTATAAGAAAAATAGTTCGGTACAATGAAAATACCTTTGTCTAAAAAATTATTCTAGAGTATATTCTCAAACCAAAACAGGTTTTTTCCCCTTGGTTAATATTCACTGTACTGAAATGTATTCAGCTTGTTGTAAAATGGATGGAAATTTGAGAGAATAAAACCATTAATTATTGATTACTTCAAATTAATTGAACATTTCTACTGTGATGGTCAGTATTTTACTACTGCAAAAAAAGTAAGAAAAATAAACAGGGTTCAGCTCAGCCAGTGTTTTGAGAATAGAGAAGAGTTGCTTATCTTTCTGACTCTGACATTTGTTACTGTGGTCGTGTTTTAATTTGCAGTGAACCTTCCTGATTTGTCAACTTGTGAGTGACACAGATGCTTTCTGTACGCGTTGCTCTTTTGTCTGCCTGTCTATGAAATCAATGGGGCTTTTAATCCTCCAAAAAGGATTTTTAGACATTGTTTAGCTGGACGCACCACAGGAATCACTGTGTGATATAAGTTGGCAACAGTGGTGAAGTATTTATATAGAAAACTCGACGACAATTTTAAAAGCCTATCATAAATAAAAGCCAATGATGTGAAAGCCTGTAGTGAGCCTACTGTAATGTGTGACACAGTGAACTGATTTAGTTAAGACTGGTTTGCAGTCTGTACACTTCATTTGTCCTAGTGCCCCTCCCTCTGAAATATCCCCGCCTTGATAAAGCAGCAGTGAGGATAGACCACAGGAAGCATAAAGGGGGAAAACAAACAAACAGAAAAACAATAGACAAACAGTGGCTTACTGACAGTTATAATTTCCCTGTAAGTAGGGGAACATGTCCACTGTCAGAGAGTAGCAGGGCACTTAAGGAAATAACTGAACACTAAATTAGTTCTCATGGTAATTGTAGCTCAACATCATTAATTTATAACCTGTTATTTAAAAAGCTAGGGTCAACCAACTCTTTTTGCCCATTGAGATGAAATTGTGGCCATGATACTAGGAAGTCTGCTTTCTAATAACTGCACAGTAATGTGCATAAGCAACCATTTCACCAGAAAAACATGCATGCATTTATTTTATAAGAACCATTAACAAATGTTTAGTGCCAGACAACAGTAGAAACAAAAAGGGGATAGAAATCGAGGGGAAAAATCATCAAGGAACACTCACTTCCTGATGAGGAAGATGGGCGTCGCTGGTTGTTGTTGTTGGTTGGAGTGGTGCTAGCATTATTCTGAGTGCTTGGCATCTCCTGGGGCAACGGAGGAGGTGGAGGGGGTGTTGGCGTCGGGTTGCTTGGGGGAGGAGGTGGCGGAGGTGGTGGAGGGACAGGTTCTTGTGTGGTGCCATTCTGAGAGCTGTGAGAGGAGCTGTTGGTAGCCTCCTCCAGTAACATGGAGCCCTGGTTGGAGAAGAGGGACAAACAGGGCAGAATTAGTCAGTCATATTTTATATCCACTGACTTCTGGTAGTCACCCCTCCAGGGTTTCTTCTAGCAACCACTTTGTTGTTTTACCCTGTCAGCCAATACTTGGTCACTGATAACTGGGATCCAACAGGTGGCCCATACACTGATGTTGTCCACTTAACTATAAACACTTGAACATTGATAATTAAAATCCAGCTAGTGTGTTTTTTCATTCCGTTTGCCAAAATTTATTTAGTTTAAACATAGAA
>NW_018127886.1:6343586-6355279 GCF_001952655.1 Monopterus albus | reverse complement strand
GCACTTTGCATCAGGTGGAAAACAAAAGCTCAAACGGACACAAAGCTACCTATCATAAGGAGTGGCATAATGCACAGGCAAATAGTGCAGTCAGGGTGGTAACCTAATGCCAACACACCATCATCTGACCAACCCTTATTCTGAAAAACACCTTATAAGGAGCTGAGATGCCCACACAACCATAAACAGTATAACAAGGTCACAGTATATTAACCCTTTACTACGCTATGCTAGCATACATTAGTTACCAATGTTAGAAAGTAACTAAGTAGTTGTTCTTCTAAAGCAACTCTTCTGTGTTATAACACTCAATCTGTTATTATAAGATTGTACAGAGGTGGAAAGTAACTAAGTACATTTACTCAAGTATTGTATTTAAGTAGAATTTTGAGGTATCTGTACTTAGACTATTTCTTTTACTTGACTTCACTTTGACTTCACTATATTTTAGAGGCATATATTGTACTTTTTACTTCACTACATTTATTTGATCAATTTAGTGCTAGTTCCTTTTCAGAATCAGAATAACTATACAAAATAAAACATAATCATCTAACTTTATTGACGGTTGCAAACTCACAAAATGCCCTGGCGTACTTCAAATTATAAGCTTATAAGGTAATTAAAATTTGCTCCACCTTTACCAGCTGCAACATTAAATGTGATGTACACAATATTGTGTCAATAATTGTAATCCAGTAATATGACATTAATATGAAATATGCTATTCTGCATAATGAGTACTTTTACTTTTGGTACAGAAAACTGGTGCCGATGGCACCGGTTCCTATACAGTCGGTATCTACCAGACTGATGCACAATGCAGACTTTGGTGCCTCATTTTGGTACAACTTAAATACCTGTTGATTGAAATATTTGCCCTCTGGTGCTGTGAAACGGACTATATGGGCAACAGAAACATCACTGTACATAATCTACTAGTGCTATCATCAGACTTATGCTGTGTTCTATTTACCTGGGAGCTCAGAAGTCAGAGCTGGGAATGAATGGGAATGTTTTTTTAATGTCGTCAACTTTCGTTTTATGTAGGGTATACATTTCATGACTGCCATTGCCCTGGCATCTGGCCATGATGCCCTGTATAGCTGTCAGAGTTACATGGCCACAGTGGCCAGTGTGCCATTATTAGATCCATCAGATTTGAAGAGCAATCTCTGTAAATAATTGTTCATGTCCTGTCACTCACATAGGTGCTTGAGAGATTATTTCTCAGTGGATCTAAGTCATAACTTTTTAAAAATGGTGCAATTTTGGTTTGGTACAGTTTTGTAAGGGAAGGCTGTAGAAAGATTTTTTGGGATAGATTTCTGAAATATCAGATAAACCTGAGATCCGTCTCACCTCTTCATTAGGTGCCATGCTTCTGCTCCCGTGGCGCTCAGCCGTGTCAGTGCCCAGGGTCTTATAGTAGTCCCCAGTGCTAGGTTTCTTGCTGAAGCTCCTTGACTTCCTGTTTGAATCCACACGTATCAGGTTTTCGTGGTTTACTCCAGGACCAAGTAGCTTAAGGAAAAAAAAGTGATAAATAAAAATGGCCTTAAATTGCTTTGGTTTAACATACTCATTACCTTTAATCTGCATGGTTATATATTTTTTTGAATACATTTCTATTTTGCTCATTTAACCCAGAAATGATAAATGAACGTTCAGCCCATTCAGACAGGAAAGAGTCTGTGACAGAATAATACATTTATATTTAGCACCTTTTGAATGTTTGAATTTAGAGCTGAAATGGTTAGTTGATCAGTTGATAAGTGGATCAAATTGTCAACTGTTTTGATGCTCAGTTAATCAAAACTTTGTAAATATGGGGATTTACTGAAATTATCTGTCTTACATAATAGTAAACTGTATATGTTTGGGATTTGGACTGATTGTTGGACAAAACAAGCAAATGGCAATGTTACTTTGGGCTTTCGCTATTTACTGGTATTTTATAGAAACCAAAAAAATGAAAAAAAAAATCAGCAGATTACTTAGCAATAAATCTAATTCTTATTTACAGCCTAAAGTGAAAGTGACAACAAATGACAAGGTTAGATTCATTAGAAGCTGTAGGAAGTGAAATAGTGCATTCACTGTTCACTATGCAAAACATTAATTAGACTTGATATATTTTGTACAGTAATGTACAGTTCACCTTGTATTCATTTCTACAGAAGAAAAAGGAGTCGGTGAATATCAGAGTGATATTATGATTCAATAATGATAGTTGTCAACATAGGTATTTGGTTGACAAAAAAACAGAACTATTGAAGTTTAATTAAGAAATAGTGACGAATGAGATGAAGTTGGTTCGGAGTGAACTTGGCATTTGTAGCACAACACGCTGTTAGATAGACACTTAGTAGCACTGGCACTGGCTGCCAGATCAGCTCACTCGTGAGACCAAAGCAGCTTTATTTGAATAAGAGAACAGAGCTTTAATTCAGTTCCAGGAAAATATTATCATTTACCTTTTTTTTTTTTTGCTGTCAAAGAAATGGTTCCTTATAACTCATCAGGTGGGAGGGTAACATGGGCAGTGAAGCACTACAGATGGTTTGATTATCATCCCCTTCAGAGGGGGGCAACAATAGTAAATGTACAAAGCATTTTAGATGCCCCCACACAGACATACACACACAGCCTTTCTTCCCATTAAATGGATCTATCTGCCAGCATGAAGCCAGTGTAAAGACTACAGGCAACAGAAAATAAGACTTCACATGCAGCTTTAGGTCCAAAGACCCTTGAGTCCACAGAGCAGGGGCAGAGGTTGTTACCTTGGCCCTTGCAGTTGAGCACTTTCTCTTTCCATCTCAATCTGTTTCAAGTTTTAGTATTCTATTGCCATATCAACACTGCTTATTGGCATTAGTCTTGGTGGGTTCACAATACCAACAATAATACACTCCCTCAAGATAACAACAATTGAAAGAATCAAAATGATTAAAAAACATCATTTTTAAAAGCAATTAATATAATAAAAACAATAAAACTATTGCCCCCAGGAAATCCAAAATACATAATAACGCTTCATCTCCAGATGACCTTCCATGAAACCCTAGTGAGCAGCATGCAGTGCAAAGTCAACAGTATTCAGCAGCTGGACATGTGCTACTCTGAAATCTGGCTGTTTGTGTTTTAGAATATCTAAGCCTCTTGTGAGAGGGGAGGAAGTTAAAAAGGCCTTGAGCTGCATGAGAGGGATCTTTCAAAATCTTAAACCCTTTATTTTGTAATCTTGCTTTATCAGTTTTCTTCCACTGATGAAATAATGTTTGTTATTCTGTGCACAACCTTATTCAACAGTCTCTTATCTTCTGGAAAGCAGGATATCAAGCATATGTTTTCTTAATGCAAAAAGCCTTGTATTTCCATTTAGTACTCTGCTAATGTGTACTCTGTAAATGTGAAAAGAGAAGCCCGCTTTTTTTACAGTATATATTCCAAAAATTAATAATGAAAGCTGCCAACTACTAACATGCTGTAGTTGTCATGGCAAATTGTGTACTTTGCCTTTCAAATCCAGACTCGAGCTCATTTACATTAAAATGCTTACCAATGCCAAGAAGAGCAGATGTCCAATGTTAACATAAACTGAAATAACTGACAGCTGACCCTTTCCTCCTTTGTGGTGGCATGTTCTGAGTTCCTACAAGTCTGTTTAGTTATGTTGACTCAAGTCGACTGTCAAAGAAATGGTAAACGGACTGTATTTTATATAGCACTTCCTCACAGTGTGTTGCACTGGCCAAAGCGCTTTACAGAAGATCATACACCATTCACACACAGATGACGACAGGCTGTCACGCACCGGCACTAGTCAAGCCACCGGGAGCAATTCAGGGTTCAGTGTCTTGCTCAGGGACACTTAGGCATGCAGGGAGACCGGGAGTCGAACCACCAACTTACTGGTCAGGAGACGACTGCCCTACCTCGTGAGCCATAGCCACCCACAGTCCCTAAGCACTTATCAGGTGGGAGGGTAATGTGAGCGGGGGAGAGCTGCAGATGGTTTGATTGTCATCCCCAGGGAGGTGGCTAGACAATAGCAAATACAGCCTTTCTTTCCATTATATAGATAGTCTGTCAGCATTGTTACATATGTTCTCACAGTCTAAGGTTTTGTATATGTCATCAAAGTTTGTTTAACCAGGTTGTGGTTTGACACAGTTCAATGCATTTGCATTTGGTTTTACAAAACCTCAAGATTATAAAAGGTCATACATACACTGATAGGCTGTTTGTATAATTTAAAAATGAGCAAAAAGTTTACTTTGCAGCAACCATTTTAAACAGAAATACAATGGAAAGTACACAATTAAAACAGGACAACAGATGCCACACATTCACTGTCCAACCATATAGCAGCTCAGAAAGCTCCAGAACCTGGAGATTAGCCAGAATACGCAGAGCAACTTCTAATATCTTTGTTACATATACAGCCCAAATGTTTACATTTACTTTTGTCACTGTTAAAAACAAAGCTATCTTACTTTTAATACAATACCTTAGTGTTAAAAATCCTGTACTGCAGCTCTCCTCCAGTCTGGACAGAGCCTTGTCCACAAAGCTCAGCAAAGTACAGAGAGTAGCTGTCACCAGATCCAGAGTGTCACCTCGTCTCCACTCAGCGCTATGCCTGTCACTCTACCTGCCCTCTCACTTTACCCACAGGCCTCATCAATAAGCTATCAGGCTGGTCACAGCAGTGGCAATGATGTCACTACCAGCACGCAGACCAACCACTCCCCACCTCTGCCTAGTGCCTCATATGCAAAACGCACAGACTCAGGTGCTGCCCTCTCTGGGACTGGCTGCACACTGATCTCTCAAGCTTTAGGTTTATTAGAATATTCCAGCCTCCAGTGCCCCAAAGTAGCAGCAGAAAATGTTTGAAAATAAACTAAGTGTAGGCCACATTTTCTACAATAGTAGTATAAGAGTTTAAAAAAAAAGAGGCAAAGTAGTCATTTCTCTGAGGCTGCTTCACACAAAACTTTTGACTTCAGTCAAAGCAAATACAGACAAATGAGGTAAGAGAAGCAGCCTCAGAGCAATGTATGGGATATGGTCCTAAACAAAGAAAGACACCAAGCTGTCTACAGGTTCTGAGTTTGATCCATGCATTCTGCAGCATCCCTGCACGAGGAGACTTTCCCCTGATACTATGGTGCCCAAGGTAGATTGTTTTTCCCTAACATATATGCAACACACACACATTTTAATAGTGTGTGAGTGTGCTCTTATACGCATGTGTGCATGTGCTCTGAGCACTGGGTTTTGTTAAATTGTTAATGACGGTGCGCCCTGGGCTGGTCACCTGGGTACAGAGAGGGGGCGGCACTAATTAAAAACTCAACCCCACATGGCTGATGGCGCATGCTGTTACACACAAACAACCTTTCTCTAGGCTGATTTAGATATGTGCTATCTGTGTCGTTACAATGCAAGAAAAAAACATGATATCAAAATATATTTTCTTGTCATACTTGCCTAAATTAATAAAATTAAACTAAAATAAAAAAATGGATCTTTTAACACTATCTCATCACATCTGTATCTCTTGTGGTGTTTGATTGAAGCTAAAGGAACGTTGTTCATACAGCTGGATAACAATCAGGACATACAGTAAATTCTCCATGAGATGAAAGTGAACCCACACACTGGTTATCTTGATCATAATTACAGCACTTCCTGAACAACTAAGTTACATTTTAATTTGAATTATAACATCACCTCCAGTTAAATGTAGTTCACAACAGCACTGAACCAGCAGAAGCAACAGTGAAACTACTGTTGATGCCCCTTTTGATTGCTCCTTCTTGTCAGCTCTTTCAACACACTTTTGAGTGATCTGTGGCCAGGTTAATTACAAGAATTGAGATCAAACCCATCAAAACACCCACTGTGTGTCAGCCCAGAGGCCTGGCCCGGTAATGAGCATCTGTGTTAGCCTCATTAGCCATGCTAATGCAAAAACATCATGGTTGGCACATAGACAAGGCACACTGTTACATAAGAGCAATAGCCCAACTGATTAGGCACCAGGGAAAATGGCAGTTAATGGCCAATTTATTTAAACACCCCAGCCCCTCTGCTGGTTTAGGTTTGTTCTATATCACTCATCATGTTACAGGCCAAACAAAACAGCTACTTGAGAAATTTTTCTCCAAATTTGCAGGTTAATAAATTAATGGGAACATATTTAAGCTGCAATTACCTAACCTACTGTATATAATAAACTGCTATGTCCCATCCCATGTAAAAGAGACTAGCAGTTATTACTTACTAAATATTTCTGCACAGTGCAACTGTTTGATGGACAAACACCTTCGGTGAGGAAATCAACTTGTACACAGCTTCATCTTCTGAGCTCATGCTGGAGTTCACCACTGCTGTTCTTACCTCCTTTTTGCCACTGTTGTCCTCCACGTGCCGCAAATTGCTTTTCACCTTCAGGAACTCAACTGATGACACCTCATGAGGGGCCTGTGGTGCTGGGTAGCTCGGGGGTAGAGGGGGCAACGGAGCAGACTGTGGGGGAGGCGGGGGCGGATAGGCCGGTGGTGGCGGGGGCTTGGAGGCAGCATCAGACTGTATCTCATTCTTCTTGGGCATCTCAGAGCCAATGTCTGGGTTTAGCATGTCCATATACGCCTGCATGTCAGAAATGGCTGACTCTGACACACCTGTGACAAAGACAGAGTCCATATGAGTATGTTTAATGTAAACTGGAAACCAGACATGGTGTACCTCTAATTTAAATGACCAAAACAAAGCAACATTTGCTCCATTCTTTTCTCTCAATACACCATTTGGACATTAATGAGAAACATGAGTGATTCTAATAGTCCAACAATGTGCATACAGACCACTAGGGTGCAGCACCAGTGTATCATGCACCTGAGACAGAACAAATGGAAGCAAACTGCCGCATATTATTAGTTTCAGTAAAGTGAGTATTCCACCATTTGCTGATGTGGTATTTGGCATGTAAAAGAAACAGCAGTTGAAGGTTAGAGGCTAAATGATTGTAGACAGCACTTGTTTCACACACCACTCTGACTATGAGCTGATTATAAAACTTATTTCACCGTTGAGCTCCTCAGCCTTTGATATTTCAATTTAGAAACTGGAAAATCATTTGGAATGACTTCAAATAAAAAATACCATTACAACCAAAGGACATTTCTAGTGACCTTGGTGGTGTACATTAGAAAACAATAAATAAAAGTTTCAGAAATTTTCAGTGCATGCATTGCAGACCTGAATGAGCAACTGTGCTCAGCTGAGTAGGCGGGCCTCGTGATGTAGTTAAGCTGCTCCTCTTCTCTCCGGTGCTGGACTGGCTGGAGTTGGCTGAGTCGTAGTTGGACAGGGAGCTCGATGGGGAACTGATGCCAAAGTGTGCTGTCTGATTAGCAGGGGGCATGGTGGTGTTTGGGGACGACAGACCCGAGTCTGGCTGCTTGTACTCAAGGTCCAGTGAGGGGTCCCGGGACAGAACACGGTGCTCCACACTCTGTCAGAGGTTGCAGTTTATGAATACAAGTGCTAATATGTCTGTTTTGGTGAACTGTCCAATATGGGGATTAGGTTCACAAAATTCACAATTTGGGGTCACAGTTTTTGGTTTGTAACTTTTTGGTAAAGTGCATCACCCCTGGGGATTTTTTTTCCCCTCTGGGTCATTTATATTTTTGCTGCCACTCAGCGTGGTGAGGACAGTTTGTCTGTCCTCTCTGTTCTGCTGACACATAGACCTGACCTGAACTCATCGCTCACATCTTGCTTTCTGTGTGAATTCTCAGTAAATCCGCAGCAGACCAAAGTAACACTGACAGATGCTATAACTGTCTTATCCACTTGCCATTTTCAAAACTGACTGACAGTTGATCTCCACATTTTATCCGTACCAACCAACTTTTCACTGGGTTAAGGACAGCAAGTATTTTGTTGCACCAGTGTGGATAGTCTTGTGTTTTTCAGTGTTGTGTTTTGGCTTGGGAGGACAGAGTAAATTATTATTGTTATTGTTCAACCATAATTTCACACAGAGTCCGCTGAAGTGGAGGCTAGGTAGTTCTGCTAATAAGGCAAAAGTTCAAATGCCATTCTTCATCTCAGTCTAGAACAAATGCTGTACATTTTCTTGTTTAAATACAAATAGATTGAATACACTGCATCTAGTTTTGTTCCTAAGTTTTATCGAACAGGATTTGATGCTGGTGTAGATTAAAATACGTTGTTCCTCCCTGTCCACAGGGAAATCAGAGGTCAGTATGCAGTTTAGCAAGACATATTTGACACAGCTCTTACCATGTTCTCCACAGTGCGCAAATATTTGGCACACTGGGTGTGGCCATTGTATTCAGCCAGGTCTGCTGCTGTGAAGCCGTCCTGGTCCCTGATGCCCAGGTCCACCCCGTTGACCATGAGGATCTGACAGCACTGATGGGCCAGATGAGATATAAAGTGGTACATGTAAGATAGAAGCGAGGTGGGGAAAATGACAGTGTGAATGCTTAAAATCAGTTTCAGTAAGTACAAATAAATATATTTTGCACAAAATGACAAACGATGACTAAAACACTTGGGTGTTGATCTTTATTGGTAGTGATTCTCTGGTCTAGTTTTTACCAATTTTGTGTTAGCAAAAAAAAACAAAAAAACTCATACTCGGTTTTCCACATTAGTCATGACATGCACAGTAAAGACATGTAGAAACATGCTACAATTTTATACAAGAAAATATGGGGAGAGAGGTTATCACATGCAGCAGCTGGTTATATGGTGTGCGCATTAGAAAGCTACTAGGCACCTCTGATACTGCATTTGATTGAATGACTTAGCATCTAATTCATAGACTTATGATCACAGTAAAGCCAGAATAAGCATGTTGTTCTCAGACTGAGCAAGCTTTGTGTTGCCATATTGACTTGTGCTTCAATTTGCTTTGTAAAATGTTCTCTCCAGTCCAGAACTTGGGCCAGCATCTTCTGAGTTGAAGTTTGTTCAGTTTTAAACACTTCATAAGCAATGCATAAACAAGACAAAAATATAGTTTCCTCTACTTCTAATAGCTCAAGCTAGTGTTGAAACAGCTGACTAACATTAGTCAAAGTGGTGGGTTGGAGTGGTGGCACAACCACGAGCCACAGGTCTTACATTCAAAACAGATGGTTAAGTGTGAAACCCAGTATGAATATGTGAACACCAAGAATCACAATGCCCCCACATAACTCGTATGACTGTCAGATTCAAAGAGCAGGCCGACTAAGGCACTGTTAAATATTAACTATACACACTGAGAATGTACACATTATAATCACTTTGTGAAAATCATGCAGCACCTCTTTCTCTGATGGCTTAAATTCTAATTGTTTCACTATCTATACTAATAAAATGTTAAAAGGAGTGACATATCACTACAATAAATAAGTAAATAAAATACAGTAAGATGCAAACACGCACCTCTAATTCACCATTCTCTGCAGCGTCGTGAAGTGGGGTACCTCCCCAGTTGTCAGTGATGATCTCTCCACCATGTAGCAGCAGCCAGCTGAGCACCTTTGCATGGCCACGACTGGCTGCAAAGTGCATGGCCGTAGCCCCATCATTATCTCTGTCTGCCAGGCTGATCTCCGTGAAACTCATCTAAAGGAGGGAGGATAATAACACAAGCTACAGTCATGTTTTATAACAGTGTGAATTCAGAAGTATTTCATCTTAAATATGAATAATATTTTAATACATTATTTACAGGATGTGGATCTAGGATTAAATCTATGTATTTTTTTGCAAGATTTGATCTGCAATGTCCTGATAGTCCAACATACCAGCCAGACAATAACAGTGTTGTGGCCCATCTGGGCAGCAGCATGCAGTGGTGTCATCCCATCATTGGCTCGGATGCTTGGATCTGCCCCACAATCCTTGACCAGGTATTGGATGACCTCCAGTTGACCCTCCTGGCATGCCAGGTAGAGCGGTGTGGCACCATTCTTAGTTTGGGCATTAACAACACTGAAGGTAAATAAGGTTACGTTAACATCACAGGCCTTAATGCTCAGTCCCATTTTTTGTGTCAGATCTGATATTTTTGTGTCATTGGTCCACATTCACGTTTGCAGATGACATATATCCTGCTCCGGTGTGAACACCTCTGAGGTCCTAAACTGCTGTCCATGTGCAGATTTGAACTGAAATGTGAGCCTTGTGCAGATAAGAATAACGTCATGTGTAGAACGGTTAATTGTGTAGTGTACTCAGACTTCTTGGTTATAGTATGTTTCTCCCAGTTTGCTATTATCAGGATCTTGCCCAACCAGTCCACATGTGTTTCGTGGATCTGGAGAAGGCATTCGACCGTGTCCCTCGCAGTGCCCTGTGGGGGGTGCTCCGGGAGTACGGGGTCCGGGGCCCTTTGCTAAGGGCTGTCCGGTCCCTGAACGGCCGGAGCAGGAGCTTGGTTCGCATCGCCGGCAGTAAGTCAGACTTTTTCCCTGTGCATGTTGGACTCCGGCAGGGCTGCCCTTACTCCGGCAGGGCTGCCCTTTGTAACCGGTTCTGTTCATTATTTTTATGGACAAAATTGCAGCCAGGGGCCGGAGGGAGTCCGGTTTGGGGACCACAGGATTTCGTCTCTGCGTTTTGCAGATGACATTGTCCTGCTGGCCCCATCAAACCAGGACCTCCAGCATGCACTGGGGCGGCTTGCAGCCGAGTGTGAAGCAGCTGGGATGAGAATCAGCACCTCCAAATCCGAGGCCATGGTTCTCAGTCGGAAAAGGGTGGCTTGTTCCCTTCAGGTTGGTGGGGAGTTCCTGCCTCAAGTGGAGGAGTTCAAGTATCTTGGGGTCTTGTTCACGAGTGAGGGAAGGATGGAATGGGAGATTGACAGGCGGATTGGTGCAGCTTCTGCAGTAATGCGGTCCATGTACCGATCTTTCATGGTGAAGGAGCTGAGCTGTAAGTCGAAGCTCTCGATTTACTGGATAGGATAAGGATAACCACCTTTATTGGCCAAGTATGTTACACACAAGGAATTTGTTTTCGGTACAGAACCGATGGCAGCAATCTGCGGCGCCATCTCAACCAATGGCTCTAACCATCGGGGGCAACGGGGGTGTTCAGTGTCTTGCCCAAAGACACTTCGACACGTGGACTGCCAGCACAGAGATTCGAACCTTCAACCTTCTGGTTGGGCGACGACTGCTCTAGCCACCGCACCACTGTCGCTTCCCCTCTCCTTGATTTACTGGTCGATCTACATTCCGACTCTCACCTATGGTCATGAGCTTTGAGTCATGACCGAAAAGGCAAGATCCCGGATACAGGCGGCCGAAATGAGCTTCCTCCGCAGGGTGGCTGGGTGCAACCTCAGAGACAGGGTGAGGAGCTCGATCACCCGGGAGGAGCTCAGAATAGAACCGCTGCTCCTCCACATCGAGAGGAGCCAGCTGAGGGGGCTCGGGCATCTGTTTTGGATGCCTCCTGGGCGCCTTCCTAGGGAGGTGTTCCCGGCATGTCCCACCGGGAGGAGGCCCCGGGGAAGACCCAGGACACGCTGGAGGGACTATGTCTCTCGGCTGGCCTGGGAACGTCTCAGCATTCCCCCGGAGGAGCTGGAGGAAGTGTCTGGAGAGAGGGAAGTCTGGGCATCTTTGCTTAGACTGCTGCCC
>NW_018127886.1:6338204-6343567 GCF_001952655.1 Monopterus albus | reverse complement strand
CTTCTCCATAAATTTCCAAGAAAGTTAAAGTTTCCTGTCTCTCCATTGACCCCATCCCTTTTTTTTTTTTTTTTTGGGGCATTTCACTTTTATTGAGGTATAGGAGAAAGTGGGGCATTTCATTTTATTTGAGGTATAGGAGAAAGTGGGTCATTGAGAGGTAGACAAGAAATGAGGGAGCGATAGAAGGGGAGATGTCACGCATGCACACTGTGCCTGGCATAAGGTGTGCTACACTGTAACCATTCAGCTATCGGGGTGCTCTAGAAATTCCAAAATTTTCAGGATTCCACTGGTTCTCCATTTGCTTCACAACACAAAATTTTGTGTTAAAACTCTACACTGAGGCCCAAACTGGGCAAATATTTTAAGCTGAAAGGTTGAGGCAAGACATCCAATCCAGCATTTACCATCAAATCATTGTCTATTCAAAATCTGATGACATATTATATAGTCTCTTATACTGTGCTGCATAGATAAATCATCTGTTTACCTAATTTGATATAATATAAAATGATAATGATGAGTAAACATTTAACACCAGGTTTAAAGTAGTAACTTTGCTGTGTCTGCTACTTTGTTGTTTGCCAAACAAAAGAGTGCTTGGAGGAGATTATACCATTTTTCTGTTGCTGGCACTTTCAGTGTGGATGGAGTACTTTATGAAAACAACAACTTAAACAATAGTGTGGTTGCAAGTTTTTTTGTTTTTGTTTTTTTGAAAGAGGTGACTGACAGTAGAACATGCCCTTGTCAGTGTTAACAGACAGCTATTTTGAGAGCAGACAGCTCTGAGTCAAATCCTGCTCCCCTTTATTTCCAAAAGGCCTAAGTCCCGCCTCCCACGCACAAGCTCACCGGTTCCTGTATTCCTCCTTGTCCCAGGTCATTTCAGTCACAGTGGGAGGTCAGGGAGTAAACTACTGCTCCCCCACTAAATCCCATAAGGTCGTGCTTTATTTGGACACTGACAAATGAGCAGTGAGTGTCCTAAGGAGATTATCAGTCTACTGCATTTACCGGACAAGACGTGCTTAACAAATTGTTGCCAATAGCCAAAAGGGACTGAGTAGGTGAAGATGAGTATAGAAGATGAGGGCTTAAGTGGATGGGTGGATCCTGTAGACACAAACATGGTCATGCCAAGCTTTCCCCCTGAAGGCTGTGGCTCTAGGCCAATACTCTACTGACTAAAGACCCTACATTAAAACTACATGTGGATCATGATTTGTTCTGGTCCACATGTAACATGCAAGGCTGCATTTGCTTATGATCTGTCAGCTTTTGTCCTGAATCAAAACAGATACACAGGAAATCTTTAGGCATAAATCCAAGGCTTAGGTCTTTGAGGAAAATCAACGGTGGCCTGTTTGGGTGATTGAGGCAAAGGTTGAAAGTAAAAACAATCACATCTTAAATATTTCAAAATAAGGGGAAGTAATCTATGGTTCCATCATCAGGAAGTGGATGGAGAGATTCATTATTCTCGGGTGTACCCAAAGTGGGCTGAAGTTCACCTGTACACTAGGGTCTGTGTAGGAGAGGAGCTTACATTTATCATTAATCCTAACCACAAATGTTGTGCGTGCAAAAGATGTGTATTTGAGATAAGATGGATATGATTCTAATGAAGTCTACACTGCCTTTGTCACAAGTCTCCAAAGTTAACAGGCTTGAACGCTCTACAATAAGGAAGTGCTTTTGCAGAACAGGTGTAGATTTCAAAGAGTGAAGAGGTTTGCCTTGATGACCCAGCTAGTAAGTGGCACAAAGGCTACTACCTTGTCAGGCCTTTTGTCACTCACGAAGAAAAACAAGCACACACTGAAGTAGCAGATATTTGATATACGGTATTTCCAGTTCAGCTCCAATGAGTAGTTTATCTTGGTAATTGTTAGGTCACTGTTCCCTCCCTTCCCCCCATGTACACAGTAACAAAGACCAAGGTCATCTTCATTAGTAGCAAAGTAATTGATGTCAACTAAAGGTCTTCTTCCCACATTAAGGCTTGTTACTGTTTTAACGGTTACTTTTCCTGACTAAATAATGTAGAGTGTTGTGGGAAAATGCTTTTAATCAGGCATGTAACCTCACTTTCATGTGAATGAAATGGACATTTGAGTATGATAATATAATACAAAATAGCTCTTACTGGTATCTTATTTACAGGCAGTTGACAAGCAGAGGTCAAACAAATAGGCACATTTTAGATGGACCTAAAATAGAAGAATACTTCAGGGGTTTACAATATATTTCAACTGAAACTACCCATAATCAAAACAAGATAAACAGCTTGTGTTCAACTTGATGTCCATGCATACTGCCAGTTTACTTAGTGAGCTTTGAAACCTGTAGAGGAGCATGTAATCCTCATTTTAGGAACTGCACAATTAAGGTTTTAAATTGATATGCATGTGCTTACAAAGTGTATAGTTGTTTTGCCCAAAAGCACCTGAAAATGGCACGTACAACGCATTTCCTCAGTTTAAAGCTCTTGTTGTTAAAGAGAACAGAAAGGGGCTTTTGTCCAACTTGGACCAAGAAGTTAAGCAGATTAAACCTGAAGAAAATAAATGCTGTTTAGCCATTGGCTGAATGAAAAACTCCTATTTACCCCTTACTCCCTGCATATTTAGACTTAATGCTAAACATAATCAAATTAACAACTAACTTCAACAACTCATAGAGAGCATGAGAACTAAATTAACTAAATAACAGTCATATTAATCACTTTATTCTGTCATCTTAACATTCAAGTTGTCATTACATTTCTCTGTATGTTCTTATCTAAGGTAGCACTGGAGCTTTTACTTGCTACTTACTACATCTTGTTACTACTACTTGGATGAACAGAGGCCTCATTATGAAACAAGATCTTTTTTAGAGGTGAGGAGATAAATGTTTGAGTTAAACATATTCCTGTTTCAGCTACTGGTCTAAACAAGAGAAGTGAGAAAGAAGACTAAAATAAGCAATCTGATAACCGATTTCCCTGACCTTGTGTGTTTCTAGTAAAAGTTTAGACCGCTAACTTTCTAGAGTATCCTAATGCAGAGGTCTACCTTCTCAAAGTAAAAGTTTAGACCGCTAACTTTCTAAAGTATCCTAATGCTACATTTTGGATTTACAGCTTGACCAAAGATCTTAATCTGTAATAACTGATTGCATAACCTGTCTGTAGCCTCTGTCTCGCTCTGTGTGTGACTGTGTGTACTGAGACTATCAGTAGAGGCACAGCACATCAGCCTGTTGGCTTTGGTTCACTGGGATGAACAGGTGAATGAGCTATAGATTCAGATAGTATAAATCTAACAGACACTAATATATCTAGAAACAAAGCTGCATCTGGGCTGCCCCCAGTCTTAAAACAAAACACTGTGATTGTATAACAAGTAGAAAATTGCAGCCAGTTAAATACTGCAGCAGTTTTATGACCTCTCCTCAGAGTGCCTGTCTTCAGTTCACACATGTGCAAATCATTCCTGTGGGTACCGCTGATGTGGTAGTCATCTTCTTTTAACTTGTGGGTTTTATTTGCTCTAAATGCTGTGTCAAAAATTAAGATTTATGGACATTGCTGCATTTTTTGTAATGAAAATATTGGTGTCAATAAGATAGATATCAAATTGGTAACAAGTTTTAACCTTCACACCAGCCTACAACCTTTGAAAGTCTATTTTTGTCAAAGCTGAGGTGGGAGTGTCTTGTGAATAGGCTCTTCAGTCTTGAGGATGTGTTAGGATTATCAGTGTGAAACAGAACTTACTTTAGTATAATACTGGAAAATCCCACAGAGGATTTGAAACATAATCAGCATTGCTTGCTTACTACTTGTTTAGTGAACGTACTCTTACATCTGTGACGCAATACTTGTTCTGTGGTACCTTTATTAGTCTGCCACTTACTAAAGTGATGGTGTGACAGGTTGTCAGGTTTCAAGTAGAACCGATTCTGAGCCATCCAATTACCTCTTAAAACTCGCTGATGCAAATTTGTGGCTTGTAATAAACCCTGACACAAGAATGCTATCTCGCTGCTGCATCGTTCCATTCTAAACAATGCCTGAGGCTGGTGAGAAAGCAGCCCATCCATTCAAATGTATTTGTTTTCCTCATTATCTTATCGCCGGTTGGTGCTACTGTGTCACTGCGGAGATGGTGGTAAACAGCAATGGTGGGAGGGGTGGTAGAGAAGAGTGAATGGGGCCCAGTTATCAGGGAGCTACCCTGTGCCTGAGACTCATTAAATTTTCAGCAGCTATGCACCTGTCTGGGGTGCAAACCACACACTATTGGAGGTGCAGAGCCTGAGGTTAGTGCCTGGACAAACTCCTCATACTGCTAAGACCAACAAAGTCAAAGCAATTCAAACAGCAAGGCTGTTTAGCTTAATGACTAAGTCATAAAATAATTGTATTTCTATTTCTTTATGCAGTTAGTGATCAGTATCAATAGTGGAAATACACACCAGCACAGAGAACATCCAGCAGCTCAGTGGATTTCGTCATATTTTATTTATTACTCTTGTATAAGCAGACAAGTGTTGCTATCAATAATGCTAAATAACAAACTACTAGCAAACCAAATAAGGCCAGTGGTTTTGCCTACTTAACTTTGCCCAGAGAGAACTCTTCATGTACAAAATTCACCTTAATATTGCTAAAATAGAGACAACAAAGTAAGTTTTAAAAGGATTTGTTTTTTCCCACTCCCAGCCATGCTGCTGAGATACCTATTACTTCTCTGTATTTATAATTATTCAGTTATATTGTGTACATCACATTTAATGTTAAATGTTTAATGCTAAATTGTAAAATCTAGCAGGTAAATGTAAAGCTAATTATAACTAGCCTATATGTTTATATAGAATGTGAAGTTGTCACCATGCCGTGTTGAATTTTGGATAAATGCACCATTTAGGAGCATCACACTCATTATCAATCATAAACATAGACACTACATACATATATAAGTTAATTTTAACAAATAAATACCACAGTCAGTAAAGTAAGATCTAAGCAATTTAAGCAACTTTTAGCCAAACAAAACAAGAATGTATACAGGTAAATACAGCACCTCCTCCCAAAACAGCACCCCCAAAAATACATTCAACACAGCGTGGTGTACCTTGAAATTCTCTATAATTTGAATTACTGCTGGGTAGCTTGTCAATTTTACACTAAGGTTTAATAAATGATGTGATTATACAGTATTTAGTTTTATTAGGCTGAAATGGCAGTGTGGTGACCTTAACCCTGCCTCCCTGTTCAGCAAATATTACCTGCAGATGACCTGATTACTGTGTATAAAGAGTTTGTTATATTAGTTGGTTCTCTTTGTGTCTTTGCAACTCATCACTGCTGA
>NW_018127886.1:6329101-6338186 GCF_001952655.1 Monopterus albus | reverse complement strand
ATCACATGTGGCAGTCATATGGTCCAAAGAGGTGAGTGTTATCTCTACAGGGCATTAGTGGGTCTGACACTACACTGATAGAGATAATATTTATCAAATGATAATTGCACGCACACATTTGCTGGTTATAGGTTTTCAAAAATGAGAATTTGCTACATTTGATTGTATTATATGAGCTGAAGAGGTTTTAGGTTTTTGACTGTTTGTCGGACAAAACTACATTTAATTAGAGGATACTGTGATGGGCATTTTCATCACACACCCTTGATTGTTGACATAGCTCTCACGGAGCTATAGAGATCTGTGTCAACAGTATGGAAATTATTCTACATGTATTACATAAGGAGCACATGGTGGTTATGATGGTGTGCAGTATTTTGGGAAAGTTAAACCACTAAGAGGTTTTCTTCTAAATGGGATTTGAGCACAAAATATTTAGATTGCAAAACAGGTATAAAAAAAAATCAAAGTTCAGGTTGCTTCTCACCAGTGCGTTGTAAATAACACAGTACAGTGTGAGCCTGAAGCTGAGCTCTGGACCAAAACTCTGGGTGTTTCTGTAGCAGCCCTGCATTATTTGGTAAGCATCTTAAAGAAGATAAGCGGTTACTTGATGTCCTTTTGTAATCTGGCAGATAATTGAACAATGTCAGATTGTTAAAGTGCCAGTAGTGTGAAATTTGAATCTGAATATTGGATCCACTGTAAACTGTTTTAGTTACAAACAGGGAAAAACTATTAGACTACAGAAGCTATATTAAAGTTGTCATAGAGGTACTTTTGAAGTTTTAAATCCTACTGTAAGTGTAATACGAATAACTTTAATATACCTTAAATGATTTGAGCTGTTTATCCTAATGGTGTCGTGTTTGTTAAATAGTTAACAAGACAAATACTGACATGTTTAGAGACTAGTTTAAAGACAAAACCATATTGCGCTTACCAGTGGTGGTGGTAGAATCATAAAGTATTTGATAGTATGCACAAGAGCCCCCTACAGCGGTGTACTGCTACCACTATCAGAAAATAGATTTGCTAGGTATCTTGTTATAACAAGAACCAGTTTTCGTTATAACAAGATACTTTCCTCATTTTTATGAGATGCTCTCGCATTAAAGATATTCATGTTATTACGACACACTGTAGCCTATTTTCTTGTTATAACATCACACTGAAATCCACGCACAATAATTAACCCAAAAATAACTCATAAATGCAGCTCACGAGCCATGATAAACAGAAACGCCCTGCACATGTCCCGATGATGTTACAGGCATTACTGATAGCAGTTAAAGTTGGTGTGTGCACTGCTGTCACTCACTCCAAGCTATTAGATAGCCCCTCATAGCTTATATAAATATAGTTTCAAACATCTGGCCTATGTTTCACTGACTGCCAGGCACCATTACATAAAAATTTTGCAAAATCACAAAAAAAATGCACAGAGGATTACAGCTGCCACTGGCTCTTACCTTGGGCTGTACGCCAGTAACAGTCGGAGAGAGGACAGGTCTCCCTTGGCAGCAGCATAGTGAACAGGTAGGGCACCTGTATCAGTGGAGGCCCCGGGGTCCGCCTCACCACTCTTCAGCAGCCAATCAGTGATCTCATGGTGACTGAATCGGGATGCAAGGTGGAGAACAGTGGCACCCGAGCTGTCCCTGTCCTATAAAACAAAGAAACGAGGAATGGAGCTGCAATATCGGGCTCTGTAATTAAATTTCCCATTGATTTCTTTTTAATCTGATGTAGCTGGTTATTTTCTGTGCGAAGTGTATGTGGCCTCCATGTGTCTGCATGGGTTTTCTTCTACTGTCAAGAAAATATGCACGTTATGTGGTCTGGAAAATGTAAATTGCCACTAACTGTAACTGTTGTGTGTGTGATTGATTGATTGATTTCTCCTGACAGTAGCCTGCCTCTCACCTAAAGCACGCTGGGATACCCTGCAGCATACCCTGCATAGTGTAAGCTGATACTGAAAGTGAATGTGTGGATTTAATCCATGCATTTCAAAAGAGCAACAATATATTGTAAAAATGATACAGTCACAACTTTAATGGCTCCAAGTGCTGGTAAACATGTGTATTTACTGTACCAACTTGGTGAGACCTACGGGTGTACTTTGGAGAGGAGTAAAGTACAAGTTCAGCATCTGCTAAAACTATTTCAAAGTGCCTGTAGCATTTCTTCTCCAAGGTAAATACTTCACATCCGACTAGCAGCAGGGACATGGAAATGAGGTAACTGAGTCATAAGAACTCACAATAGTAATTATCTATCAAGTGAAGGTTCATCAATACCACTTAAAAGTAATAAACATCATATCCAACTACACTGTCAATATGTTCCATTTGTACGCTTCCTGAGTTACAGATTGTACTACATAGTATATTACAATTGCAAATCCATGTTTTGCATAGCTCATGAGAACCTGATGCAGTGCACCATAAACTAGAATAAAAACAAAAGTTAGATATTTAACAAAAAGACTTGCAGTTGCATTGCCCCACAGCTGACAGCAATTTACATACGATATTTTGTGTGTTTAATTTGATTTCTTTAATCGTTTCAGCGTGCTGGCCTATCGTTTCAGTATCTTATCAATACAGTATCAAAACAGGCTCTTGTGAATATCTGAGGACCTCCTGTTTTTGAAGGGGAACAGCCACTCCCTGTGTGGTCACTATGTTCTGATGTCTGGTAAGATCTTGATGTGAAATCTGTTACTGGTGGATTTTCTGAAACACTATCATGATTAGGTGTAGGCCATAGGCATTAATCAGCTCACTATTTGTGGAGGTGCCTCCTTAAACAGACATAGAAACACTCTGTAAAGAATGCATTTAAACACTGAGAGTCACTTAGTTTAATTCTCACTTAATGGTATACTGTAATATATCTGAGCTTCCTCTATGAGAAGGAGCAAATGGCTAGCAAGGTCTTGAGGAACTACAGTACTTACTTAATTTTATTAGTAAGGGTTTTGTGTCTTTAGGTGACCTAAATATTATTTCAGAAGCTTTTTCAGATACAGTTGTAAAGTCTGTCAGGAAACATTAAATATGTGGAGGTTTGAGACAAGAAAATACAGTTGTCGGTGGGCTACCACAGGTCCACTGCACCCCAGTTGGAGAGGTCAAAGGGGGATTGGATGCAGGTTTTTGGCAGGTAGTCTACACAGCTGAGGAATGGTAGCCAGGTCAGAGGAAACAGAGAATTGAGCTACTGTCTGCTACTCCAACTATGGTTCAACTCACTCACCTCAGGCCGACATCCACCCTGTGTCAGAAGCCACTGTAAGCAGGCTAGGTTGCCGGTGGCTGCTGCGTCATGCGCCGGGCTTGCTCCGTTGCTCGCCAGGCAGGTGGCCGGGAGTCCTGCCTCCTCCACTAGGAAGCGCAGGCAGGCCAGTCTCCCGGCCCGGGCTGCGTGATGGACCGGTGAAGCCCCCAGCACATCCTTGACGTCGCTGGTGAGCTCTTTTGCCGCTAATTGCAATTTCAGCGTCTGCACATCACCTTGCCTTGCAGCGAGCAGCGTCCTCTCCCCCTCTACGATCATGACTGCTGCAGACCGGACGACTCCTTCCTTTGGTTGCCTGAGCTGAGCTCAAACCCGTTCACCGTGAGGATGGGCTCAGCATTGTATAACAAAGTCTCAGTTCTCCTCAGTCTCCGTTAGTTTAGCTGGAAAGTTCAGTTATCGCTCCACATTTTTCCAGAGCCAAACGGTCAAAGCAGAACCCGTTTTAGTTCATAAGCTGCACATTTCAATACGCGATGCGTTTACATGTTGGAATAACTCTGTCCATTATCCTGTAGCCCATCGGAGTGATAAACTAACCTGCTTTCTATGTTTTGCCCGACGGTGTGACTCAGTTATCCGCTTTTTTCGTCTGCCGTCCGCAGTATGCGGAACACCTGTTGCGCACCTTTACTTGTGTTCCAGTGGCCAAAACTATTTTTGTTTCTTTACCCTGCTTGCTTCCAAATAACTAACGCGTCGCCTGTCAAGAGCCTCGGAGAATATTGTTTTCTTCCAATAGCAGATGGCGGCAGGGGACTCAGCGGCTGTTAAATAATCCAGCAGGGGGAGGATCACTGAACCTGTTATAAATTGTTGCTTTGTGGAAATCGGCTCAGAAGTTAAAGGGGCAGTACGAACCGCTACCTAAACCTCTCAGTGGCGCCTGACAGAGAAAGTTATATAACTGTGTCAGTCAAGTAGAGGACCGCGGCTACTAATTCAGCAATGGACCTTTTGAACACACGCCCAGTCCTTGGCTGGATGCGCACAGCCTCTCCCGAATTAATTTTACATATGGCAGTGAAATGAGCACTCAGTTTGAACACTGTAGAGGTCCATCTGGCGGCCTCTTGTAAAACTTCAACCCTAGGAAAACGTCACTCCTGTGTACATGTAGTGAGGACCTGTTACATTCTATATATAATATAGGAGGGTACAGCAGACACTTCTGGATTTATGGTCGGTTTCTTTGAACCTCAGTTTATTAACATGCATCAGTCACTGCTGCTTGCCATTTGATCTAAATCAGTCTAACAATGGAATACGATTTTAACTGATTTCAGAAGTTCAAATGTGCTATTTTGCAACATTAATCATAGTTATGATTATATGAGAACTTCACCTCACACCAAAGGCCTGTGAAAATGTTCCTGTATTTTATAGTAGCCTAATGTGTGTGAAGGAACTAAGCACTATCTAGTCAAGCACAGCTTTGAGATACTACTTGAATATTTATGTTTTACAGATTAATTACAGATTTTATATGCAGCAGATATTATAAGTCTTTAAAATGGTTGACTAGCGTGTTATCTAGCTCAAATTAACTCTGTCCATTCGCTGCTTACAATTTAAGGCATTTGTAATCCAGTAATTTAACAGGCATGGCTGCGACTATATTGCAAAAAAGAGTAGCCTATACTTTCACTTTTGTTAATTTTGTAGCTTAGAAGTTGTATTTATTTATTTGGTAAACGTTAGTTCCACTTGCCATACACATGCATGCTGTTTAATTAACTATGAGCTCAGTAGGCATGCGTCATGGATATGGCAGATGAACCTTTTGTTAAGACGAGCTGTAATAGCTTCAGTCACCAAACGGTGGCAGGAAAGCTTCGTATACTTTCAGGTAGAGCTCCACCTGAGGAGGTGTCCAGGTGTCAGGTTATGGCTTGTAGTGGCTTCAGTAAATCACTGTAAGCTGTCACTATACCCAGACAGAATACTCAAGTAAAATTGCAAGTATTTACCTACAAGTAGTAGCTACCATTTCAAACTCTTTACTCAACTTGAAGTTTTAAGTCCTGTGATAGTCTGGCGACCTGTCTAGGGTGTACTATACAGTATTCCCTCTAAATAGCAGTGCAGTAAAATTAACAGAAAATGGAAATAACTTTCTAGCCTACTTGAGTAAATGTACTTATTACCCGCCACATCTGACGTTATTGCATTATTAAAGATATCCGACCAATGACTAATGTGCACAAAAATTAGGAAACAAAAATTAAGCACATATGTTTTTTTGTCAAAACAGCGGGCCAATTCTGATGCTCTGGAGGTTTTTACTGGACAATGCGAGTAGAAGCGTATTTGAGATTCAAGCAAGAGCCCTTCGTCGGTCTTACAGTATTTATAGGCGACTATCTGTTTGACATATTCTTATACTCTCATGGAATATTTTTGACATCAAGCGAAAACCTGCAGGTTCATAGGTTCCGCATGTTCTGCCCCTTCACTCTCACATCAGGTTGATTGATGGTCTTTTTCCTGCAGGATTTGGGTGCGTGCTGCGGAGCCGAGTGAGGCGCGTGCTCGGCGCGTGCCTCCCCGGCCCATCTGTTGCCGTGTGCAACTGTCCTAGACAGCACGCGCCAGTGTGAGGGAGTAGGGAGCAATTCCCTGGAGCTACTAGCTATTACAATTCCCAAAAGGAAATGGACAATACAGACTCTCTAACACGATTTACTGTGCACTGTGCTATAGCCTAGCATCGCTTTGTACCCTACATATCTTATAGGCTATTGCAGAAATGAGTAATAATTTTACTTGCAGATAAATCGTCTTAAACTCGTTATAACCCTGTACCTGCAACCCACCAGTGACTACATTTCGAAGCTGAGAAAATTCACAAATCTGGACTTTCAATAAAAACATTTTTTTCAGTCTGGACATTTTTGTCCAGAAGGATCTTCTTTATTGAAAACATTTGTTTTAATATTGGATTCGAACGGTAAAAGGGTTTGTAATACATACCAGCTGACAAATGGATTTCGTGTACAAGTAAAGGTAAAACCATAAACGTTTATTATTTCTAGTTAGAAATAAGCTCAACTGGAATAAATTTTAACCTCAAATTAAATATGGGTCACGTTTGTATGAAGAATGCTGATATGAGATATAAAACATAACGCATTGTCTGTTAACAGACAATTTGTTAACTTTTCATTTGTATTTGTAAATCTGACTGTAAAAGAGTCAGTGCCTCACCAGCTGTCAACCTCATCGCACGTCACTGCAACGCACATATAATTTTAGGCATACTATTTCACAGAATATATTTAGGGCATATTGGTTATGATGCTGCAAAGCAGCGATGCAACTGAGTGTATTATCAGTAATAAATGTAATTGAATTAATCACATTTTTAAAGAGAAAAATATAACCCCTTAGGTTCTTATGTTAGTAGTGTAGTTTAAAATGACTACAGACCAAATCTGGCATTTGGATAGCATAGTTTTGTATGAAACAGGGTAGCCTACTGATTATATAGCCTAACAGCTTAACACTGTCTTTTTTTAAATGATTATTTGCTGCTTATTGCTGTGGCCCGTAGGTAAATAAGGTCCAGAAATAGGGCTTCGTTTTGGGTACAGCTTCAGCCACGGGGTATGTGATCCTGGATAGATTCCCAGGGTTCTTTAAAGACACTCCCACACCTTAAACCAATGAGACGCTAAATCCCCGCTGAACCGGAGATGGGCTACCAACGGTTTTCCTATGAAGTCTGAAAGCTGGGATATTTCTTGCACGCGTCAGGCGTGCGACAGTTATTCAAATTGCACTCGATTGTTCAGCGCGTGGGCCCCATCTATTGTCTGGTCACATCTGCTGCTGCGCGGGAACTTTCAAATGAGATTTTCTGCTCAAGTCCAGGCAACAACAACAACACCGTCTGTTTGCAACGATAAATGGCCAAAAGGATCTTAAATGGTTGCAGAACAAGTCCAATATTCGCTTGGTTATAGATAAGCGAACAATTTACCAGCTTCTGAATTTGAGCAGCATGTGCTAATCACAGATAATTTAACACTTATGACCAAAGGAGAAGCTCCATGATCACTACAATTTGCCATGGAGTTTAAACTGTGATGGTAAAAAAATCCATTATAGGCCTATATTCATACAGCCTACCAAAACCCTCCTGGGCTCAGGTGGTTAGCGCGTGCCATAATCGGTCGTTTGAGTAAACGGCGCGTGCGAGGAGGAGGAGGCCTTGTTAAACCACAGTGATGTGTGCCTGTACCGTTGGTGTATGATCTAAATCAGTAATAATTATGCATGTAAATAGTAAAAATCACATGTTGCCCACCATATTAGGTTTACAAATGGTTGATCTAAAAAAAGACACGAGACCAAACAAACTTTATTAAGCAACTGAAAAAAGACAAGCACACACAAAGAGATATGACTTTATTTATCCTTCTCCATCCGTCAATCCCCAAAGACAGGCTGCATTTTTTGTAAGATTCTTTCTTTCTTTCATTCTTTCCCTCTCTCTCGAGCATGGGCCTATATGGAAGAGGCTCATTTGTTTCTTTTTCATTTTTTTCTTTCTTTTGAATTAAAATAATAAAACAAATTCTGATGCTAATCTATAATCACCAAAAACCAATGCACCAGCAAAACACCTTAAAGATGTCACTGTTGAAGATGATCAAATTCAATCATTTAAAATTACAAACATTATTTCTGTTTTGTTAACTACACACTTTAGAAGTGAGGACAGAAAAGGGGGTTATTTTAGATCAAAAATTTCATGAATGGTGGTTACATATTGTAAATAACCACTACAGGTGTTCTTATTGAATCTGGTATGTGGCTATGCTTTGATGACATTTAGACTGTTAAAAAGCACTAAAACGTTTCAGTTGTTCTGAACTTAATAACATTGGCCACTTTGCGTTTTGATAGACAATAACTTTCCTCATATTTGTTTTTATGTGCTGTGGATTCTCCTTCTTTACTCCAAACCCTGAAGATCGTGGGTTCATTGATCTTAAACATTATGTCTGCAAACTAAAAGCCTATCACATTTCATCAACTGCAACTGAACATATGGAAAATAAAAACTGCTTTTCTTTGTTTGTTTTTTACTTAAATAAATCTGCTTTGTAAAAATGTCACTGTCAGTAAGGCAGGCTTCAAATGATGGAAACCTATAGAAAGAGGGAGATTTACAGCTTAATCTTTTCATTATAAGGCACAAACACTGTTATAGCAAAAACGTGAATAAGAATGATTGCTTTCTGAAATTAAAAATTGTTGTTATTACAGCCCAGGTTCCACCATCTCACAGGCCGAGTTGGTTCCTTCAGCCTTTCTCACAGCATTGAGACATTAGTTAGACGTCTTCTGTCCACTTGAACTTACCACGCAGGCACCACGTCGGTGGTGCGTCTGCCATCATCCGTGAGCTGCAGTGAGAATGTCTATGGTCAGACTTTCAGGCTCGGCCTCATTAGCAACTGACAGGAACAGGAGGACTAATTTGACAAGACAGGCGTTTAACAATAAGCGTCTACGGTGAAAAGTCACTGTGGTGTGTTCTTTTCTAGAAACATTGTCACATATAACGGGTTATAAGGCCAGGTTTGTAGCTACACCAAATAACAGTACATAAGGCAATATAGGCTATGGGCTACCCCATGCAATATACGTAGCCTAAATCTATGAAATAGCAGATTATATGAACGTCTCATATTATGAAGTCTAATCTAGAGTCTACTCACAGTCATGTGTTACGGTTAAAACAGCTTTGGCTGTATGGCATTTTAGGGTT
>NW_018127886.1:6314338-6329076 GCF_001952655.1 Monopterus albus | reverse complement strand
TAAGACAGCAACTTCACATCAAGATAAGTGGCTGAGATTTCATGTAAATTGCACTTCTCGAGATCAAACTATACACTACACATAAAAGACATGTTCAGTATTACAGCTTAAATCGTGAAAAACATACCCAGGCGTGACTTGGTTGGTGCCGTGCTCGTCGTTTAAAGCCAGGCTACAGGTCGCTGAGGAGAGCTGCAGTTGTGTGGAGCTCTTTTACACCACCAGGCCTGGGACTCAGAGACAGAGACGCGTTGTCTTGGTGGGCGGACACCTCGGACATGCCACGCCCTGCCATGGCCTGGCTGCTCCGCTCCTCAAGGAATCTGCAAAAGCATGCTCAGCACTGAAAAATATATATACATTATTTATACTTCCAGCTGGGTTTGCCTTAATCTGCTGCTGTAAAGACTAATTGCAAGCAGAGCAGTTAAACCCTAAGAAGATAATATGTCCTTTTCTTTTTCAGACTGTAATAACAAGCATCCATCTGTGGGTAAACGTTTCAAAGAAAGGCAGAGATAGATAGGAATACCTATGTTATCTGAGCCACAGAGATACATTTTGAGACATTCTTTATTTGACAAAATGTGAACATTATTCCTATTTTATTGGTTATCCCCCCACCCCCCCCCCCCCCCCCCCCCCCACTCCCATCTCTTAATGATCCCTGTGTCTATGTAACTTCAAAATAGTTCATCGGAGCAGGAAAACCATCTGCTGCCTTTGTTCGCCTGGCTCGTGCTGTTCTCGTGCCCCTGATATTGACGCACAATAGATTCCTCTCAGTCAGAAATCCAGTGTTCAAAAAGCCGCCAACGAGCCGCCTGTCCGCCGTGCCCGATACCTCTCCTCAGCATGGTGCAGCCAATGTGGAAATAAACAGCAACTGGTTTTAGGTAGTGCGTCTATGTTATCGTTGGTGTTGGTACATCATTGGGCTGCTGTCTGTGTGGAGCAGCGCGAACTGAGTGATTGAGAAGTCTCAACGACAGCTTATTGGTGGAGAAGCCGATGAGACGCTGTAAGTTAACCATTGTCAACTCTGGGGAGCAAAACAAATGTGCGCCAGCAGACGTGCTCCGCCGTAAAGCTTGGGTTTTGGCTTGGTTAGGCTTTTTTGGACACTGAAATCCTGTCTGAGCCATCTCTGTAATGTATGCAATAATAAGGTCTGCAATAACGCAACAATGTTTCTTAGCTTCTGAAACTACAGACGACGCCAGATTTGATGCGTTGCACTTCATTTTCCAAGTGAAACAGCGACAGTAGATTAAATGGCATAGCGTCTGTAAAGTCATTAAAGCACAATTAGTGTGTGCATGCATTCCCAAAAGTTCTCCAGTGTGTCTGTTTTTGCAGAGAACCATAATCCAACTATAAGCTTTTCTTTAAGTCATCATTTATATAAAGCATCTGAAACAATCTGACATCAATGTAAGACCTTTTTAGACTCTTAGATATTATATATATATGTTTAAGATATGAAAGAACTTTAAAAGACCTACCAAACAGAGAGGTCTACATTTCTCCATCATCCCTGCTGCTTGACTAATGGTGTTTTACAGATTATAAAAATATATCAGTAACATTCTTTATGTGAACTGCGCAGACTACAGTAATGATAAGGAGAAGACAAATTTGAACTTTGGCCACTGGTGGTGCTTTATCAACACAGGAGAATAGAACAGGAAAACTTTATTGTCATGTAACATGACACACAAATATATACACATGCAATACACAATCACATGTTTATACATACACATACATGCACATTCTGTGTCAATAACCAGTGGTTAGCACTACCTCTGTACACATGGCATGTATGAAGATTTTGGGCAAATGTAGATGTCTTTGTTTTGCATCCCTAGGACATATGAAACTATCACATTATTGCTTTGCCAACATGAAGAAAGAAAAAGTAAATGTAGAACAATTTAGAAAGGTACTGTTTTAACACTTTTTAAATACCCCCCTCAGCCTTCTTTGCAGATATAATTTACATTTAACACAATACTTTTGTTTACACCTGAAGATAAGAATACTTTTGGTTAAAAAAAACAATGCCATTGTTATGGTTTAGTCCCCCTCACCAGGAGGGTGAGGGAGAACTGGGGTTGGACTCAAGATGGCTGACCCAGGTGCTAGTACAAAAAAGGTGGTTTAATGGAATAAAAACAACATGACAACATAACAGGGTCCATAATACATACAAGGGAAGGGCAGTGATGACTAAGGAGACCATCTTTATAAACACACAAACTAATGACAGGAACTAGGATAGAGGATGAGAGCGGACAGGTGAACAAAAAGAACCAATGTAAACAATGCAATCCACAGCACAGAGACTGTCAGCGTGGAAGACAAAGCACGTATTTCTGTGTTGCTAACCGCATAATTAGCGTGATAAGGTCAAGCCAAAACGCACAGAGACTGTCAGCGTAGCATCTTACACACGTCTAAAAATATGCGGGTTAAACCTGTCTGATCCTTGAGTAACCATTGATCTAACAGTGGTAATAGTAACATAGTGGACTAATTAACAAAGAAAAACTGGCATACTGTACGTACTCAGTCAACGTTTACACCTACAAAAGCCTATGTAGTCCTACAGTTATAATGTTTAGAGAGGTGTTGATTCAATTGTATGGTCATTTTCAATGATGCAGTTTGTGCTCCGTACAGGCAACTGGCTGTTATTTAGCCTCCCCTCATTATGTTTACATATGGTGAACAAAGTAATAGGAACCAGTATAATGCAGTACAGTTTCAATGGAGTCACAAACTGTATTCTTGAAAATGACCACAGGCTTGAGTCAATACTTCTTTAAAGTTTCTAAGTAAACTAGACTCAAAGCCTCTTTCAGCAGTAGAGAACAATTGCTACACAAGGATCAACATAACATGTACTGTCAGGCTTGACTTGGTGCCTGAGTGTAGCGCCACAGCCATTGGTCACCTTACAAAACACCACCATGGAGCTTTGTAAAGTGACCAGAGTTTTCTATACTCTGACTCTGAATATATATATGCTGATGTCGATTTCTGTTTTGTGAGTGAATGAAAGAGAGGAAGGAAGCTGTTCATGAAAGGTCCTCAGTCAGCCTTCCTTCTCAGTTTTCAGTCCTCTTAAAGAAACACCTTGACATTAGCATTTGTAATTTTCATTGAATCAATGTGTTTTTTCCAAAGACTGAAAACAGTAGCTACAAAGTTTAAAAAAGACATTTACATTTTGTTTAATAGCTGTAAGTGGAGAGTCAAGTCACAATTCAAGCATGTTCAAGAACACTGGCAGAATCCAAACACAGAATGTCTTACAGCTCGCTGACCAGAAGGCTCATGACCTTCAATAATTCATGTAGTTTTACAGTTAAGTGCTATTTTCTTTAGGGTCACATAATAAGCCACACCACTTTCCAACCCTAAGTTAAAATACAGACATTAGCTGGGACACTATTCTCCCTAACCAATCATACCATGCACATATCAGAAGATTTCTCCACCCTGACCTCAATACAAAGCATCCCCGAATCCTCACCCAAGCAAAGAGCAGACGACAGATATACTCCACACTGTATTTGTTTGGGTTGTACAGTGGCTGGCCCAAAAGGCTTGGCACACAATCACAGCTGAGAGCCAGACCCTCTTAACTGTTCAACCAAGACTGTGAATCAGAAGTAAACTATACCAGTAACGACCCCTCTAATGAATAATAATAAATAATTGTGGGATAGATAACCTAAAAGGAAAGGACAAAACTGTTATTTAGTTGTGTTCTAAATTTTTCTAAAGGATGTTGACTATTAGTTGTAATCGAATACTGCACTCTTCTGTCTTCCACCTCACCAACCTGTAAAAATCAACAAGATCAGAATAAGTGATGCATAAGTATAACATTTCTTAAAAAAAAAAGACCATTTCATAATATTGACATGGAAATCACATTTATCAGTGCAGGTCTTCAGATGCAAAATCTGGTTCAAGAATAACATTAAGTTAGAAGTAAATGTCTTTTATATCATCCTCTTTATTAAACAAAAGACGAGAGAAATGAGGAGCTGCAGCTAAAACTCGCCATATCTTTCACCGTTTAAAGATGAAAAATCATGCCAGCTACTTTTGGCATTTTAAGAAATTATGACAGTTGTGTCATTCTTTACGTCTTTGAGAAGTGTGAGGTATAAAGTTTAGCTTTAAACTAACAGAATACAGAAACCTGGTAAATTGTCTTAGATAGAGGAATTTTTTAATCAAGAATGTTTCAAGTCGACTTGGATTTGATCCTGGGAACAACAGCAAGTCCCATCGCGCTTCACATGTTTTGTCTCAATGCAGACGAAAACACCAGCCAGCAGTCGTGTACAGATGCTTCATGAAGAAAAGACTGCTGTAGATTTTGGCTTGGGAAGCCAGACACCGTCTGAGCTGCAGTCACGATTTGGAGGTTGTAGAAGTACGTCTGGAATCCTCCACGTAGTCATGATGGAGACGATCGCTTTCAGCCAGCCCGGGTTCGGAGACGCTTTTGGTTTCACGCCTCAACAAACCTGCGCAGGCTCCATCTGTCTGATCGCTTTGGCTCGTGTCAGTCTCATGGCGTTTATACGACCAAATTCTCACATATGAACATTTTATTATCTAGCTCATTAAAATTTAAGATGCTTTTCTGGGAATGGCCTAAATAAAAACGCCTATACCTTTTCATATTCTGATCTAGATTATTACTCTTGCTCAAAACTGTTGGTGACGTTGGTAAAACTGTTCTACTCCGGTGATAAAGTGCAATTAAACATTTGGTGAGTTTTCTTTAGTTGACTGAAATGGTAAGGGACCGAATTAACTAGAAGAAAACAAACGAGTCACATCCCTTCCCCACGCAGTTGGAAAAAAGATGCTCTTCTTGATTTAGCTTTTCTGTGCGTCTTTCAACAAAGCATCACTGCGCTCACAGCTTGCACAGATGGATACCCACGCTGAAACCAAGACAAAAAGGGTCCCAACTGAAACATCTCTTGGACCTTTTTCCTTGCATCTCAAAGTGCTCGTTCCCAGGCTGGGCTTGATGGCAGTTATTTGGGCCCCCACGGGGGCCTACTCTTTTATAACAAGAGGGTTGAAAATCCGCAAGCTATGCGGCAAGGTAGAACTGCACCTGAAGTGCCTTTCCCAACTAAATAAACTGAATTGATATTTCATGATGATAGTCATCTTCCCACTCTTTATCATTATGGTTGGGGGTGCTACAAAGAACAATTCCGTGTGCGTAAAGCCGGTTATTTGCCTCTGAAATATGTTGCAGGACAAAACGACCTATAACTGAATTTTGTTTATATATCTGTGATTGCACATTTGATTTCATTGTTTTCCATATAAACACTATACCTTTTATTTATAAACAAATTATGCTTTATTTGATATCTTTTTCTGTAAAATCTTCCTCAGTCTCCTTTGATTTGTATTGGGACAGTGCTGCTGCACCGTTAGTGTTTAAGCACGGTGACCCAGCCTTCCGCCCTCCACAAAGACGAAGAAGGAAAGAAAAAACGTTGAAGCACATCGATGGTGAGAGGGCACAGAACAACACACAGGGCTGCGATGCCGATGGGAGCAGCAGTAGAGTGGCGCAGGGGTGGGAGATGGGGAAGAGGGAGCGGGTGTGGTGTGTAGAAACTGAAGATGAGAAGGGGGCGGGTTTCCCATCTGTTGCGCAGCCGTGGCGCGTGCCGAGCGCGTGAATCCTACCTGCAGCTCAGCTCTCTTTGGTTTAATGGCCAACGGCAGAGGTTGATTGAAACTTATGGAAGATGTTGAAATCAAATGTTTTTGATTTGTGATTGTACTATCTACGACATTTTATTTGCTTACAGAAACAATGGGAGTGTCAGTTCAAAAGACGTCCGGGCTTTATGGGCGCATTCCTCTTTCCTCACTGTGTTATTATCCATGCAGTATTAAAGCAGACTTGTTGCATGGCTCTTTGTAAACACGTTTCTGTTCAGTTTCCGCAGATGCGTGCACGTCTCTGCGTGAGTTGCAGGATGTCACTCAGTCTCCTCCCCCACAGCTCCAGGTAAATGCAGTATTGTTGAAATAGGAAACAAGCTGCTGAGGGTCCATAGATGTTATTCTACACATGGCGTGGCTTGGGTATCTGGGTTATTAATTTTAGGAATAGATTAGTCCTGTCACCTCAGAATCACTTATCTGGTTTTGTTTCTTTTGTTGTGGTGGAAAGACAAGTCAAATCCATAAGCATTAATACACAGACTGAATTTGTGCATTTCATTCTTTTTTCTACCTTTTTCCTGCAACTTGAAAATGTGTCACGAGACAAAAATGATATTTTCCTGATTTGATTATTAATTTGTGTGAATTTTGCAATGCAAAACGGCACAGAATAATAGAGATGATTTAAAGATTTAAGAAGTGAATAAAAAGCAAGGCAAAAAAGAAGCAATTACAAGAGCTGGTCTTTAGTATGGGAATCTGTTAAAGAACAACATTGGTATCTTGAGTGGATCTTGGAAGAAAGTTAAAGGTTTAGAATATAAATGCAATAAAGCGCAACATCGTTATGAAACTCCGCAACACCAGCGGCGGACACAGCGACCCACTGGGACCAGATGGTCCAGATAGGAGGTCTACTCCCACGGGCATCGCCCCCCGTCCCCTCATATCAAAACCCCAGCTCAATGGCTTGTGTTCCCTCCCCTCCGACGCGCCGGACCCACATAAATAGGAGGCTGTCCAGCTCTGCCTCACACTTCAGCTCTCTCGCTTCAAGAGAAAGTATCTCCCTTCCAAAGCACAACAACAAGCAGCAAACGAAATGAGTCCCAGCATCACCGCTGAGGCCAGCCAGCCTCTCCCTGCCAGGTCCACCGTGGCCCAAAGAAAACAAGCCAACGAGCTAAGAAAGGTAAGAAAAAGACCGGAAATGTTTATTTGACTGGAAATGTTTTCGAGTGGACTCTTTCAAAAGTGCAGCTGAATAACGGTTTTCCATTATTTCGTCTAGACCCTGAAACCCTTGTTGGAGAAGAAAAGACGTGCTCGTATTAATGACAGTCTCAGTCATCTGAAGAGTCTGATTTTGCCTCTTGTTGGCAAAGACAACGCGCGCTACTCCAAGCTGGAGAAAGCTGATATTCTGGAAATGACCGTACGGTTCCTCAGAGACCTGCCTTCCACTCCAGCCAAAGGTGAGTTACCTCTTGAATTACGATGTGAATTAAACAAAATGTCAAATTTCAGATATGCCTCCCATGTAATTACATCGACTGATAATGTCTTTTCTCTGCTTCCCCCAGACTCCGCGGACAGCTACAGAGAAGGCTACAAAGCCTGCCTCCAACGCGTCTCCGCTCTGCTTCCCAAAACAAGCATGGATCAAGACACGTGCCAGCGGATGAACAACTTCGTCCAGCAGTCCATGTCCGCAAACGTCACCCCAGCCTGCCTGAACTGCTGCGCTCACAGCTCCAGGACCTTCCCTCAGTTCCAACAGAGACTCCTGAGCTTCAAATCCAGCTTCAGCTCCAGACTGGAAAGCCATTCCCGAAGCAGCGAAGGCGCAATGGCTCCAGGCGGAGCGCAGCCGGACCCGCAGCCAGTCGGCGCTGCTATGTGGAGACCTTGGTAGATTAGAGTGCCATTTAGTTTATGTGTCTTATTTATTTTATGATGTTAATTGTATTCAAATAACTGTAGTCTAGGCGATTAAGAAGAAGAATGGTTGAAGTTACCAATTTAATTCATAACTTTGCTCAATTTGCATTTAATGCCAAAAGGAACAGGAGCACAGATCTCTAAGAAAAAGTGTATGAACTTTTTTAAAAATGCAATCCTCTTTGGGGTGTCAGAGACATGGGTTGTAGACAACACTTTGTAAAACCCCAGGGGTTATTTTGTGTGAGGTTTGCACGACGGGCTTAAAAGTATTTTGGTCTGTGCAACAGAATAGTCTGTAAACACTATGTGTTGAATGGGTTGATATATTATCCACTAATGGCATGTGAGAGAAAAACATGTTTTGTGTAACAGTGTTTCGTTATTGATAAATAAAAATAAATGTACACGTCGAATATAGTGTTGTGTCGTCGTTATATTTTGCAGTGGTATAAATGATTCACACTTGTCTTTAAGGCCAGATGTCTTAAAAATGAGAGGAAACTCTTGGTGTGAAAGGAACAAAAAAGGCGCGCAAACGCATAAAGCTGCACGTCAGCCTGCTGATGAGCAGCTGCTCTATTGTTGCTGATGTGAGGCGCCTCAGTTGTAGTCAAACTGGTGGCAAGACGTTAGACTGGTTGTGATGGGACACAGTCTGAGATGGCTTCAGTTATTACAGTGACAGATGTGACACACCTTTTCTTGGTATTTTACAATAATGTTACTTTTCCCAATAAATAATTAGTTATCCCTGTCATCTGTCACGCTGCAGTCTCATACATTTGTAGACCTAGTTACTGTACTATCCCGAATTTCCCACTTTTACTAAACAACAGTGTTTTTTGTCTCTCCTGTATCATCCTCTATCTGAACATAAAGGATTCTACAGCCTGTAGTTGCAGCTTCATTTTCAATAAAAAGACTTTTCTGTCTTTCACCCTTTATATTTGCTATAGATCTTTCTAGATAAGTCATATTCGGTGGGACATTCTAGTATGAAGTCATGGGTATGCTGTTTAATAACCAAATAATTCTTCAGGATGCAGAATAAAAGCTGTTCACTATTCAAACTGTTCTGCTAGAGGTAGCCACCACCTTTGGAAGCTTTTATTTTATTTATTATAATAATAATAAGTAATAATAATCAATATTATTACTACTTAATGTTTCATGTCCCTTATTGTCTTTCAACATTGAACACATGACCTTTAGACAGACCCTTTAATGAAACGTGAAACAAAACAAAGCAGTTTTAATTCAATGCAAATATAAGATATCTTACAAAATACTTGTTAACTAAATTACCAAATTTAACTTATTGCTTTAGGTTGGCTAGCAGCTTAGTTGAGAGCAATGGCTTCCCCCTCTTCCTCTCCTTCTTTCTCTTGTTTGGAGTGTTGCATGTTCATTTATTCCTCTGCCTCCTTTAGTGATAATGGTACTTGAAATAAATGTCAGATGCTAGCAGCACTGGAGGTGAGGCTTACCAAATTGGAATCTATCCAGCTTCTCTCCTGTGAAACCAGCTCCCAGTCTCAGGTCGGCAGGCAGACACCCTCTTTACCTTTAAGATTTGACTTAAGACTTTCCTTTTTGATAAAGCTTATAGTTAGAGCTGGCTCAGGTGACCCTGGGCCTTCCTTTAGTTATGCTGTTATAGACTTAGGCTGCTGGGGCCTGCTAGTAAGAAGCAGTCCCTCACGCTGCCACTACCATGCACGCATACATCACATCACCCATTTGCCTTCTAGCTAGACGTAATTAAGATGGTATGAGTTTTCTTTAAGGATGTTCTCTTGACCTCTTTCCCAGTTGCAACTGGTTCAACATCCAGCCATCTATTGTTGTATGCACAGTCTTTCCATGTCAGCCTTTCTCCACACACTTTTGCAGTCTTTGTTCTCATGCTTGTGACAGAGTTGTATGAACTGTGCCTTTGTCTTCACGGTGCTGACTGGGACCTTCCAGGAGCACATACAGTATGCAACCAACTGAAACCCCTGGACTTCTCACAGGTGATCTTTATTTACATAAGATGTCGAAAACCATCTACATGTATCATGGTTTAGCTGTGTTCTAACAGGGGCGAGTAAAGAAAAGTGTTATATTCTGTATAATTTGTATTGTTTTGCTGTTTTATTTTCACTTTGACATTAAACAGTCTTTACTTGTTGACCATTGAGTCACATCAAATCCCTTTTAATTCGGTAATATAAATCAAAGAATCGTCAAAGTTTCCCATTGGGATTCTTTCTGTATAGTGCATAAAAACTTCCCAGCATTGCCCAATTGTTTGTTGTGCAACAAATACAAAATATACCTTTGAAAATATAGTGGCATTGTTTTCATCATGCTATAGTATTATGCACATCACTGAATATTTGCATATGGTTGGGTATATGTTTGTTTTGACATCATATTAGATTCATTTTGATCAGTCATACTGTTATGAAGCAGTTCACTGATGTTAAACTCTTCACAAGCATGCGGTGTGCGAGTCTATTTGCAGACTTCTCTTCTCAGTTTAGCATTTTCTGGTTTAAATTTTACATTTTTAAGTTACGTTTCCCCTATTATCTCTGAAATAGAACACCAACAACAAAGCCAATGAAACAAATCCTTCATGATAAGTTTGAATGGCTTAAGACTATCCACAAACATGAAATTCAGGTGTGACAACTTTGATCTGATGCTCTGGCACAACCAATCTATCAATAAAGAGAACCATGGCAGAGGATATTCACCCGAAAACATTAAACAGCACTGACGTTTCATATAACTAATGGGATCTTTTCTTAACTGGGCCTGTTCTTCTCGCAACAGAAGCTCAGACATACGTGTTGTGGACCTGCACTGTCTTTACATTTATTTAATAATTAAACAGTCTAGACCTGATGATGTTCACGACTGGAGACAATACGTTATTTATAAGAATAATATTCTCTCTGAGACGCTGAAAAAACACCCGTCTCCTGTCTTTCCCAACTCACATCATACATGTGGTAAATCAAGGACCCCGCTGGCTGTTTCCTCCCCATCCCACAGCCCACACGTGACTTTTAATTCCCGTGAAGTCTCAGAACATTTTCAGACAGACGTCCTGTTGTCCGGCCTGCACAGATGGGTCACCGACGCTGAATTTGCTTCAAAAGACAAAAGAGTGCTCTAACCGTAAAAGCAAAATTCTGAAGAAGTTGACCCCCTCACACCCAACCCCCATCACCCCCCTTGTCCCAGTGGTGAGGGGCGCGTGCGGCAAGTGTGCCTCTCAATTTCAGGGCAACGCTTGGCACAACGGTATCACAGCCTTCACATTTTGACTGGCTTTATATTTCCTATTTCAATTTGTGTAAAATAATTCACAGATAACGTATTAATCATAGCAAACGTTCATACTTTGTTGCGCCACAAAAGTCAAAGCAGTCAAACCTCATGAGTGGTGCAGGGTGGAAAATACATTTAAGTTTGTATAAGACAAACATGTTATTGGTCACACACTTTTGATTAGTGTCTGTAAAATCCAAAGTCCCTCTGCACAGCAGCTTGCTTTTGCATGGTGCTTTTATATTTGTAATTTTGACGGGGCTGCGCTTTTATTACGGGACGTTGTCACCATAGAAAAACCACAACTGCATGCGTTTTCACATTCTCATTATGCGTTTTTTATAGACTATTTGATGTTTGAGGGAGCCTAGTACTCGTTCAAAGAGATCATTGGTGAAAGACTTGTAAGACTGTGGTTCTCCAGATAAACATCTTTCCTCTCCATCAACAGAACGAGCTTTGTGTGCTGCCATCACCATACAGTACAAAACAAACGCTTCACGATAGCTTGGACGCTAAAATATCCAAGAGTCAAGCTAAAGGAGACAATTACATCACGGAGTTTCTAAACAGGGGGGCGAGAAAGGTTTCTTTCAGTTGGACACTAACAACATGCACCCATTAACAACATGCAACATGCAACCATGCAGATGGGATACCCACGCCAAAGCTGCGTGCAGATCAGGTGTCGTGCGTGTAAAGTTTAAAGACAAAGAGCTTGAATACATGTAATATCTCGTGTGTGTGTGTGGGCGTGCGTGCGCGCCTGTGTGGATGAGAGTTGATAGATCCATGGTGGGAACAAGAGGTTGGCTGTTGGATGCTGATGTCCATCTGGTCCCCGTGGCGCGTGCTGAGCGCGTGGTTCCCCTGAGTGCAGGGACATTTGATAAGTTGTCATGTCTCTACCGTTTTTATTTAAAATTGGAACATCTTAAGGCTGCTATTCCAAGTTTAAGTCATCCATCATAAGACACAGTGGTTGGTTACTAAATGGGCTACATCAAATGTTAGTCCACTGGTAACATTCAAAACGCCCAGCAAGTTTAAAACCAGGGCTCAATGTACATTTCGCAGTGGCTGTTGTGATTGAAAAACATGTTCCTTCACCATCCACCCTCTGTTTTTCATCCCCCAGCGCCCTGCACGAGGCGTTGGCAGCAGGGGAATACACCCTACAGGTAGAGAGCCCCCTTCGGGCAGAAACTGTATAAAAACGTCATATGCAAAACTATTGTTATCAAAATCTAAGAGCAGATGTTATTTGAAAATAGCGTGGCTTGGGTATGTGATTGGAATACAAGCCTGTATCTCTGTGGACAGTCTTTCCAACACGCAAGCCTGACCCCTATAACAGGAATGATTGCATTGCACCATAGATGTGAATATTTATTTAAACTAGAGAGCGTTGTGTAAATTATATGTAGTTAGTCTTGGGTAAATTACAGAAACAATACAATTCAGTAAAACCTCAGCATGGAACAGCAATAAGAAGGTTGTCAGACAAAGTAATAATAATGGAAACTCAGAATTGGCTGTTTCGATGAACATCATTTATAAGATCAGAAAGTAAATGAATGGTTTACAGCCTATACTGTGTTCCCTGTTACTTCTGAGCACTGCGTCATTACATATCAGCAACTCTTAATTCATGTTTTACAAACAAACCCACATATTTAATGTATTGTTTATGAAATAATGAACGTAATTGTTTTCTATTTAATATGGCGTAAATTGGATATTTTGCAGAATCTGTATTTGGTGAATTCGCAGTGGGTAATTCAAACGTTTAAGTTTCTTTACGCACAGATTTCTTCAGCTTCTTGAAGCACATTTTCTTTGTTTCGGTGTATGGACCCTAACGCAGTTGTTACGCTTGGATTAGAATAAAGGACAGATGGTTATCTTACTAAATTTGATGCTTTTATGTTTTTTTTCCGTCGAACGTGGCCTGTCCAAGTCTTCTCAAGTCAGCTTGGGGGCGTACCCATGACGCACGAAGACCGACGCCTCAGACCTGGATATATACCGCAGCCCCTAACCGTTAGAAACACATCTTCCCTTATTTCTGCTTTGGACACTTTTCAGACACTCACATTGTCTCCAAACATGATGTGTGAAGCTCGCCAGTCTTTTTCTCCAAGGTTAACTGTGGCCAAAAGAAGAGAGGCTCTTGAGCTCAGAAAGGTAAGTGAAGTCACTGAGTTTTGCTTCATTATCTTAAACATTTTGTTGTATGTCAAACACTTCATGTAATAAATGAATACTAAATATTATGTGTTCCTTTCAGACTATGAAACCTTTGATGGAAAAAAGAAGGCGGGCCCGCATCAACGACAGCCTGAACCACCTGAAAAACCTCATCCTTCCTCTCACAGGCAGATATGTAAGTTACTTTTCATTGTATGTAGAAAACACTTTTCAGGTATATTAAATTCAAGGCGGTGTTAAGCCCACGTGTTTCACGTTTGCTTTTCATTCATTTTCTACAGAAGACTTGTTACTCCAGGCTTGAGAAAGCCGACATCCTGGAGATGACTGTGAGGTTCCTCAGCGACATTCCCCCAGTTAAAACCAAAGGTGAGTTCTGGATCTGCTAAGCCATTTACTGATAAATGTATGAACAACGGAGTCTTGTAATTTTAGCACCGAAACTAACATTTAACTGTCCTTTTAGATTCCGCAGACAGCTACAGAGAAGGCTACAAAGCCTGCCTCCAGCGCGTCTCTGCTCTGCTTCCCAAAACGAGTATGGATCAAGACGCGTGCCAGCGGGTGAACGACTTCATGCAGCAGTCCATGATCGCCAATGTCACCCCAGCCTGTCTGAACTGCTACGCTCATAAGTCCAGGACTTTCCCCGAGGTTCAACAGAGACTCCAGAGCCTCAAATCCAGCGTCAGACTGGAGAGCCAGTCATGCAACACCAGCAGCGGAGCCGCCGGTGCGCATCCAGGCCTACAGCCTGTCTGCTCGGGTATGTGGAGACCTTGGTAGAGTCCTCAGGTTTGAGTGGCCGCGTCTCCCAAAATGTTTGATATAGGCAAAAATGATAATCTAGCATGACTTGGAAATATTCACAGTGATTCATTGCCTCGTTTCCGTTGATGAAAAGCCACATTCATCGTTAAATCGTATTGGTTGAGTATTATATACTTAGGTTTCGGCAACGACTGAGTTGTGTTATATAAAATGACAAATACAAGGCGGTTGTATTTTTTTAATCCACGTGTATCTGTACCTTAAATGTTTAGTGCACTTTGCAGACTAAGCGATGAAGGGCCATTTAAACAGCCCTGTAAGACCCAGAGGGTCAGTTTATGTATTTGCACCAACGGCGTCTGTGTCCTGGGCCTGATGTGCAAATGACATTTGTAGACATAATGTGTCACTTGAAGTATCTACGTTGATATGTTTTTTATTTTTATTTTTGCTATTTACAGCAAAGGTTGTATATATGTCCTATAAACACAATAAAACTGCGATGTCGTGGTGAGATCTTGTATTGTCCCTTTATTTACACTTTATTGTAAGAATACTGGTCTTTACTCTCGCGTAATTACGCATTAAGTGCTACATAATGAGAAAAAAGGAAAATGAAAATGTTTAGTTGACGCACACCAAGATGAACTGATGTATGTGATTTTCATTCAAACTGCAAACAGATAAAAGGTTTTCACAACAAATATTGCACAGGAAAGCACACACAAACTGTCGGGTGCTAAAATAACCTATTGAAA
>NW_018127886.1:6310945-6314301 GCF_001952655.1 Monopterus albus | reverse complement strand
GAGCCGTAAGACTATTGTTATGTAGGAATGCATCTATTTAACGAGCAAAGGCTGGAGCACACATTTCTCAAGCAGATTAAAAACCGTTATTGTGTAACTCCCAGATGTTGTAATCAAGTGCGCCCACATCAGGTGACATAAATGCTGGACTGGAGAAGATGCGGTCTCTGCTGCCATCCCCCGACTGTTGCAGGCATCGACATGGTTAAAGTACTTGTTCTGCAGTCTCACCGGTTTCCCTGTTTGCAAGTCACTGCATGTACGATAAGTCGGTGCTGTTTGGTTTGCTTCATGTTGTAGTCTAATATAAGGTTTATAAGTACAATAAAACATTGCATCTATATTCTGGAGGACAGAATACAAGGGCTACATTAGATGTAGGTTAATTATGTGATATCTAAGCACTCTCCCTCCGGATGTGTCGTTAGTCAAACAGACTGTGACCGGAGCTGGCGGACACCGGGGGAGTCGGATTTCCCTTCATATCACACAGGATTCTCGCGGCAACACGAGACCAGCAAACCCCAGAGTTCATCATCGTCATCATGTCGGTGGCGTCCTCCCTCCAGTTATGCAGGTAGGATGTTTGAAACGACGAATTAACACATGTACGAGCAGCCATACTACACGCAATGTGCTGCTGATGGACAAGTGATGACAATGGCGGGGGCAGTGGCGTCATGCGTTAGCCTTTCCCACAGGATGACAACCCAGATAATCCGCTTCATGGCTCGTTATAATACACAGACCACGGCTCTGGTTACATCGTCTCTGTCCGGTCGGCAATGTCTAATTTTCACTATGTTTATTTAAACAGACTGTTTTCAGTTTATTTAGGATGAGGGCTTCCGCCGAGCAGAGGCACAGACCGTCTATGTCGTATGTGATGACTCGAGACCGGTGGCACCGGTAGGACACGTTATTACATTAGCGAGGAGACATTAAAGTCGTCATCATTTTACTGAAACTCCGGAAGTTTTATTTTATAACGTAGGGTTAATAATATGGTTTCTGTAAATAGCAGATCTCGACTGTGTCGTTAAATCCTTTATTTACTCAAAGATAATAACCACCACCGACTGTGTGAGAGACAATGGTAAACTACCTGCATTATTAAAATACCTTTGCAATGAATGAATGCTTTCATTTTCCAGCAGCATGTAGGTTTGGCGATACCTGTGCTCGCCTCTAGGTGGAGCCATACAGCTCCGTCCCTGTTACAACAGCTCTGCTTCAAAATACCTGTTAGTCCTTTATTCAGAGCTGTAGTGTTGTCACAGTGTACAACATGTCAGAAGTACTTTCATTTGTTTTTAAACACCCTATAAGCATACCATTGTTTTTTAAAGTGTACAGTTTTAATAATAATCACCTAATAATATTTTATAAACATATTCAACTGTTCAACCCAAGTAAAATGAACAATAAAATATTGCACACAAATATATGTATAAGGCAACAACACTGGCTGATCAACATATTTTGATATGGAGTCAGCTGTAATTTGAAATCAGTTAGGTCCTACAGACAGGCAGAATGCACTATGCATAATTTACTATGAAAGCTATAAACCCTGCTGTATGATTTGGAATACAAGGCTAATCTGCTTTGAAAGAGTGAAACCTTCTTGATTTCACATAATTTACCTCTTCAAGCCTTTAGATGACTCCAACATATTTAAAACATTTTATATAATTTTTGAAGGTTCCATATTGATGTGGCCATGCAGCAATACACCACTGGATGGAGACATCAGTACAGAATCTAAAATGAGCTATTGCTGTGTCATGGTCAAAGTATTGTATGATTATTTAGTGATGTTGTTTTTTTGTTACATCTACTTAAACTTGCCTTGTCTGTGTCAGAAAATAATTACTACATTTCCCACATAGACTTTTACCGTCACTGTTCAAACAGTTGGTAAAGTTAAAGGTGTGTCTGTATGCAAAAGCAGCCAGTTATCAGTTAGTTTGTAGGCTACAGTGTATAGTGGAGTTTATCCATGATCATGGCCACTCCTCTCACCTAACGCTCTGTGTGTCTCATGGCTGCAGTGCTGAGGCGGCTCTTCTGGTTGGAGGCTGGAGATGCGCTTCTCATTTTACGATTGTTTAATGTCAAAATGTGAAGCTATGCACAACTTCACTCACTAGAAGCATGAATTATATACAGAAATGGCAAACAAATTCACTACCAAAGAACAAATTTGATGTCAAAATATGAAAATATTAGTGTTGAATGCCTTTGAAAAACGTAACCAGGGGGTTTTACATTCATTGTTTCTTTAACTCTCTGCACCGTATGCACACTGCTGAATCAATCCTGTCAGATTAAACCTTTTGTAAACTGGGACATCTACCAAGATTATTGCCAGTGATCCCATTCCTCTGAAAACATTCATTATGCACCTTCAGTGTGTCAACAATATTGCATCCTTCTATGGTTTTTGCCCCAGACGTTTTACTGCCTCTCCCCTGCTAACGTGTTTTCTCATGGCAGCTCTTGGCCATTCTGGTCCACATTCTGCCTTCCTACCACTTAAGCCACTATGGGATAAATACAGTACACCTCCCGTCTGCCAGTGACCATCTTCCATTTCCTGTTTTCTCTTTCTAAGAAAAACCTAACATACAGTCTGATGTGCTTTATTTTCTCATCTAATCATCAAGGGCAACAATCTAATCCCTAACCCTCTTCCCATCCTGCAAGTTTGAATGTTGTCTATATGTCCAATCGTCAGATTTTTCATATTACTACATCACTTTAGAAACATTTCAGAACCGAGTAACTTGTTACATTTTTTCAGATCCTTATTGGGTTTCATGAATTGTGATAAACTGCACACCCACAGTACTGTAGATCAAAAGGATTCATCATCTCTAAAGCTTGAGACATGGCATCATCATTTTTTTACAGTACATTTGAAAACACTGTTGGGGCTGTGACCCTCATACTTGCTTACAAGTGTGTTGCCATGCTAATGCCTCTAAGTCGCATTAGATGAAAACATCAGCTAAATGTGTAAATTGCAAATATGAAGTTTTTCCTCAAGCTGCTATTGTTCATACTAATGTCTTTAAGTTGTTTTTTAATAATAATAATCAACTGCTGTGTGTCTGCCCTATGTAAACATACAGTTGTGAGTGTTTGACAAATGCCTGTCTTGCCTGGTAACATAAGATTGTCTGGCTATATGAACTCTCCATACTGTTCTTTGTTCTTTGCTGTGCTCTTACTGTCGGGGCTTGGGACAGAAATGACACCAAAACATGCTTTTCTGAAGCTAATTCAATGCTTTCGCCATCATTCTTTTCAACACAGGTAAAAGTAAAGCGTTCTGTGTTTGTTTCAGCAGG
>NW_018127886.1:6296008-6310908 GCF_001952655.1 Monopterus albus | reverse complement strand
AGAGGATTCTGATTGTGGTTTATGCATTTGTTCTGTGCTTTTGCAGTTTCTCACCCAGAAATGTGAAAGGATATAAGAAAGATCAATGGTTTTCACACTTATTGATCAAGAGTATTTTATTTTACAACAGAGCACCTATAACACAGTATGCTACTAACACGTTTATCCAGAGTTATGCCAACAAATCTTCTCTTTATCACAGGCTCATGCGGCCAGACGACGCAAACATCGTGGGCAACGTCCACGGCGGCATCATCCTCAAGATGATCGAGGAAGCTGGGGGCATTGTCAGCACGCGACACTGCAACACACAGAGCGGGGTGAGAGGTCACAAGTTTCAAACTTACACACAAATATTTTATTGTGCCATTGGCAGTTAAATGTGCTCAGCGTAAACTAAATGTGCCCCTTGAAAAAAATGAGCATGAATGCAGTGAAGAAAGTGACTGTGATGGCTTTCAGAGATTTAGAGCTAAAAGGCTTTTAGAAAATAAAATGCGTATAATTTTTGTTCAACATTAAAACTACATTAAAACATTACTGTTTATACTGAGTATTGCTTTCCACAGGTTGGTTTTCTCATTGTCCTGGTTTTACTTTTCACCAAGTGAAAACTTTTTCACTTTAGAGAATCCAAGGGAAAGCTGCCATTGAGAGAAATGATTAATATCTTTCATAACCCCCCTCAGCCTTTGCCATACACTGTCTGGCCCTGATTTAATTACCTTTCTGCCTGACATTAAACATCCCTCAGTTACAGGGATCATTAATCTCAGTAGGACTAGACAGGTTAGATATATGTTCAAGGGCCAGTTAAGTTTAGATTATTTCAATTCACATCATTAAACCAAGAGTGGCCTGACATGAATTCTTTCATTCCCTAGCTCATTTTCTTTTGGATCAAATGTGCCAGATGCTTGGTAATGCTGTTGATTGTCATTGTCATCAGTAAAGGGTTTTTTTTTTACTTAATGGCATCTTAAAAACTCAACTCTTCTCCTCTCAGGACCGTTGTTTGGCGGCTCTGGTTCGGGTGGAGAAGACAGAGTTCCTGTGCCCCATGTTCATCGGCGAGGTCGCCCATGTCTCCGCAGAGATCACGTACACCTCCAAGCACTCACTGGAGGTGCAGGTCAACGTCATGGCTGAGAACATCCTCACAGGTGACTCTGATACATCTAGTTTAAGCATTCCTCTAACTGTTTGATAATATATGTAGATGAGTCATGGATTAAAATTCCAACTAAATGCCCAGCAGACATATTGACTCATCGCAGCAGACAAAGCATGGCTGTTTCTAATAACACGGACAATGGCTCTGTTCGACTCAAGTTTTCCAGTAAGTCATGATAATGTGGCAATGAGCCAGCATGTACAATGAGGGCCCTGAAACTGGAGCAGGTAAATGGAATTCAGCAATAATTCATTACATAATGTGAACATGGGAATGTATAGTAGATACATTTTTAACTGATCACATGACCTACTAGCATACTGTCATTTGTTTGTGCTTCTGGTCAGTTTTAAATAACAAACCAAATGTCATATCCAAATGCATTACACTTAGCACCAGGTCTGGTGAGGTCAGGAGTGAAAAGAATGACCTCATTGTGATGGTCTCCAGTTTGACCAGTAGAGGGCAGCACACAATAAGTAATACATCTCTCAGAAGCATCACAGATGATACACTGAAGTGTTGTATTAAGCAGAGAGAGGGATAGAAACTGAGTCATGTTGGCTTCCGGTTTCAGAATCTGTGCAAAGTGATGAAGTCTTTAAGTCTTGTTTATTATTAAGATGTAAGCAAATTTAATGTGCTCTATGTATACACAAAATGTGCACATACATGCAGACAGGTGACAAATAAAGGAAACACCTGAATAAATGAATAATCTCTTCCAGGATGACAGTGCCCCATTCATAGGGCATGAGGGGTCACTGAATGGTTTGATGAGAATGAAAATGATGCAAATCATATGCTATGGCCTTCACAGTCACCATCTCAACCCAGTTGAACACCACCATCAAAACACCAAATGAGGGAATTTCTTTTGGAAGAATAATGTTCATATTTGCAGTAGAGCTCAGACCCTTATAGAATCAGAGCAATAAAGGTGTTCTGGCATATGATGGCCCAACACCTTAATAAGACATGTTGGCTTTTCCTTTACTTTGTCCCTAGTTTATATCCATACAGGCTTACACACACACACACACACACACACACAGAGTGCCCCTTGAGTAAAGATACAGAGAGGATCACATTGGGCTGACCTAGGGTTTATCTCTGAACCTCTGAATGCCACAGGCTTCCAGTGACTGAAACAACCAAATATCATGTGCTGACCCTGTTGTACCTACTCGAATAAAATCAATGTATAATCAAAATATGAGGTATAATGTCTACACCTACTAAGACATAGAAAGACACATGCACATCTTATGACATTAAAATGGTGGTTATAAATGAATTTCAGCAACATAACTGCTGTTTCTTGACTTGTAAAACAACAGGATTCGCCAGACTGTGTTTGTATTTTTAATAAATGTGTAGTTTGGAGGTTGTGTAGCATTAAAACAGCCTGCTCGTCTTCCATTTGATGTGATTAGAGTGACAAATAGAGAAAGAGATGAAATGAGAGGGGGAGAGAAAGCGAGTTAGACAGATGGGAGGAGAAAAACAGACAGCTAACAAAGGGCAAAAAAGAGACGAAACAGAATGAAAGTAGGGAAGAGGGAGACAGAGGAATGAAGTTAAAGACTGAGAAACAAAAGAAGTATCCCCTAGACAGCTGTTGCCCTAGCAACAGGCTTGTACTGGTTGGTTGGCTGGTTGCTGGGCTAGAAGCACATTGACGGAGGAGGAGGCAGAGATATGAGATGACAGGTGGAGGGCAGCGTACCTACTGTACATACAGGCATTGGCATGGGCTACCCGCTACAGTACATGGCCCGTCAGGAAGGACCCCGAAGAGAAGACATCAGGAAGAGAACTAATGAACAGAATATAGGCTCTATGTTATTCAGTGTAGCAATAACATTTCTAATATAAGAAAGTTTTTTTTTTTATCCAGAGTTTGTTCCTGTTCTTTGTATTTACTATATTTCTATGCTGGGCAAAATGATGTTGAAACAAAATAGAGTATGGAAACTCTGTGTCTAGCATATATACTGTATTTTGATATACTTTGCTACAAATATCAGATATTTGCACCTTTTAGAAGCAGATTTAAGCTTTTAAAAAAAAATAACTTTCATTCTTTTTTGCATTCGTATCAACAAGAGAAAAAGATGTGGGTCACTTGATAACAGTATCAGAATACTGTATATGAATGAATGACACTTTATTATAGACTCAAGGTCCAAGTTCAAGGTGAAGTTTAGTGTTTTCACTTTGCACCTTGCATTTAGATGCATTTTTGCAGATGCGTGCTTGTGCTGTGTATGTGTTACACAGTACTGTATGAATAAGCGCAGAGGGTGTGCACCTCTACTGTATGCATGTGTGTGGATGGGTACTTGTGTGTGTGTTTTCATCAGTGTTTGGCCCTTTAAAAGGTTCCTGCGGGGCTGAAGGGGAAGAGAAGATAACGGGAGCAGACATTATTTGCTTCTGTCATGTTGGCTTAGTGTCAGGCCTCACACACTGTGGCTCAGTCAGACACAGGCGCCAAGTGAATGTACCTGCACACATGCTCCGACACGACGCACGCGCCTACTAAACACACACAGACGCACGCGCATGTGGAGGGACAACCTGTGTACATATAGTGCCTGATCTGCACATGCTGACACACTCACCATAGAAAAAGTCACACACCTACACGTCCTCACACTAACACAGATGCACAGTGAACACACACACACACACACACACACACACACACACACACACACACACACACACACAGCCACTTCCCTCATACTGAGGCAGGACTGGCAGGGATTTACGTTTTCTTCACTAAGTCTTTGCCTAGGTAAAAGATTGCTGGATGGCTTGGACAGGAACAGAGAAGACAGAACATTACTGTTTGGTCACTTGTTTCTCCAGTTTGTGTTTGTTTTTATGCTGTGTTTATGTACATTGGAGGGTCTGTATTCGTGTAGCCATGCATTTTGTTGCAGCTCTGTGTACAGGCACTTTGTATACTGCGACAGAATGCATACTCTATGTGCATCTTTTTTTGTATTTATACATCCATGGTTATTTCATGTGTGTAGGCCTGTGTGTGTGTGTGTTGGGGGAAGAGGCAAACATTCAGGTTCTACAGCCAGTCAGGCAGCATCTCTTCATGCAGGCCTACCCCCCAGGGGAAGACCGCCTACTGTGGGCACGAGCCATGATGATTGTCTCTGCTGGGGGGATTGCACATGCGCACTAATGTACTACTTAATGCACTCACATGTGGACCCACACACACAGCGGCGTACATGGATTTGTACAAACATACAAGAAAATACACATACGTTTCCAGAAAACAGCACACAGTCACATTAGTACACACACTTGGATCCAAGATGAGACACACAGATGCACATAGGCGCACACACATGGTTGTACTTCTGGCTTTGTCAGAACATTCTTTGGCATAATGCGTTGCCTAGTCCTTTACTGTGAACATCACAGCAAAATGACACCATGAACAGTCCTACACATGCACACACAAACAGGCTCCAAGATCATCAGACACAAGGACACTGAATATTCATGTTTGATTACAAATGTGTTTATGCAGAGCCACAAATTCTCATAGAGGCAATTGAATAAGTCATAACACATGCTTATGTCACATGCACACTCAGGCACTCATTTGCATAAATACAACATACACAGATTGTGCCCCTTCGACACACACATGCACATGCATAAACAGAACACAATGTAGATTGTGGCTTAAAATAAGCATGGCAGTTGTTGCCATGATCCCAGTAGGTCACACTACTGCACACACAGAGTGCTGAGTGGACATTTGTAATAATTAAAACATTTAATTTATGGTATTTAAGTCACGTTTCAGGCTTATATTAAGGTTTGCTGCTTATTGCACACAATTATTTATGCTTTTCTTTATTATTCAGTTTTTCAGTCTTTAACACCCAGTGCAGGAAAATTGAGATCTGTGATTTATATGATACATAAAATTTTCTGAAGACATACCTCAGATCTGTAACAGGACTTACAACACCAAGGGTCATTTAAGAAAATTACTGAATGTTTATGTGGAATCACTGCAATGTGTCAACTGTGGGGTAGTTTTTGTCCTCACAGTTGGATCTCCCAGTTCTGGATTTTGCTTGAGAAGAGAGGCGGTATTCAATAGTGAGTCTTGTAGACCTAAAATACATCATAATGTTTAAACCGAGTACTGTATGTTCCTTTTCAATCAATAGGCTCTGTCCCCAACTCCTGGTATGACTATCTGTTCCCGTTAGGCTGTATCATCTCACTGTGGGACTGTAGTGTGGCTAAAACTAATGGAGCCTTGGCTCAGCACAATGGAAAATCTGTGGTTTCGATCATGGGGATCAGACATTAAGAAAGGTTCTCGACTATACTGCCTCTCACCCTGGAACATGTTGTTCATGAAGGAGAAAGGAAAACAGGGTTTTTTCTGCTTGGAGAAGGAATGAAGGTTAGTGGCTAAGGGGGAAGCAGAGCGGTGAACAAGTCAAAGACAGAAATAAATCAAGTGAAATGGTGAGAGTGACATGGATGGGAAGAGGCAGGGCAAAAGAAAGGAGCAACAAAATTAGAGATCAGAGATAGTGCAAACTGTGATTTGAGACTGCTCAAAGTCTTTGAGAACTGAAAATGTGTATTTAGGAAAATTTAAGAAGGTAATAAGTCATGATTGTTGGCTTAAACTTTGATGGAGATTGGATGATACATAAGCAGTACTGGGAGACATTTAATCTACTTTAGCACACATGTGACTAGTCAAACCACTACCCCCGAGATGCTAATTTATAATGAAACATGACAGAGCAGTGTGTTTGGAAAATGAGCTGCCTATCATAAAGCTTAAAAAAGCACCTTCTCCCTGAGTGTAACCCTGTTTAGAGACAACAGCTGGTGGTGTTTGTTTTGTAGGTCATTCCTCATTTACTGGATTTTTGTCCTGTAATTAGCTGTAAGTTGAGAGTTTGAGGGTAAAGACAGTGATACTGAAATAAATTCGATTTGTTTTAGCTGCTCCAGCCAGCAGACTGCCAGACTCTGTGCGGCTGTGCTTTCATTGTTGCTGTGCTTACATCAGTATGTTTTATATAGGTGCTCTCTCTTTGCTGATACTATACTCCTGTAAAATTAGCCAGGTGATGCTGGTTGGATTATTTGCTGTGTGATACCCTAATGTTCTTGCACGCTTATCCGCTTAGTGCACTGCTACATATCCATCACACAGTCTTGTTCCACCAATACACCATCAATTTATAAAACGTACCTGCCACTGCCAGGTGCCATTTGCCTCAGCTGTCATCATAGCTGCCAGAGTGCCCATTTACACTCACAGAACTGCTCATTCTAAAGCTGCCATCAGATGAAATTGGAAAAACCAAGCTCCGAAGTCATCTTGCTGTTAGTCAGTTTATTCAGCTTTCTGCCATAGAGTGTGGACATTTCAGTTTGTGAAGGTTTTGTTCAGTGTGGATGTCACCAAAATCTTCCTATTCACTAATTCATTAATTAACGCTAACTAGGTAAGCCAGCTGTCCCTCCTGCTAGCTAAGACCCCTTCCTTGTGACTGAATGGAGTGCTCTGCGCTTCTCGCATAAAAACCAACGCAAACCAGTTTCTCAGTATTGACCACATTTTCCTGACAATTTACAATGAAAATTAACATTGTACAACAAATTTAACTGAGGTAAACATTTTGCATGTCATAAGTTTTAAGGTGCGTGCTGTGAGTAGTCTTCCTCAAGTTTGTTTTTCTTATGCTTGATACTGCAAGCATAAGCTGTTTTAGTTGTAATAAGGGTGCAGTTGTGGCAGTGACATGCTCAAACATTGACAGTGTCTTCATCTGATGTAGAGGGATCTCGAGTTCGACGCCAGTCCCCTGCTTTGTTCTAGCCAGAAAGGTTTTCACTAAGATGGGGAATGGCACTCAGCTATCCGGTTCATTCCAGTGCTTCACCCTCCACTCTTTGTCCCTCTCTCACTCCTCCCTTTTTCTCCCTCCATCCTAAACACAGTTCACTTACAAGGTCCAGCAGCTGCTAATAATAGACTGGAGTCACCCAGTCTTAGTAGAGTCAAGGATATGTAAATATGCCTCCCTTTTTTCCTGGTTGCTGGCAAGGGCAGGAACCAGTGATAGGAGGTGGAGAGAAGTGCAGTCGGCATGGAAACGCAGCCTGCGCTGTGTGCACAGTTTTAACTAGGGTGTAAAATTCAAATGTTGTTCCCCAGGAGTAGCCTGCCATTTACTTCCGCAAAGTCTCGTCTGGGTTACAGCTGATTACGGTGCACACAGTAATGACAGTAATTTTCCATTAGCATTACAATTGTTTCACTTATGAGATGACCTATTTTTATGTTTATATTGGTGTGGCACATATTTATATAGCCATGGTAAAAAGAAAGTACACCCTCCTTCATTTCTATATTGTTCATCATTATTGTGTGGATTTCTATACACAAACAAACAAAAACCTTAGGTCACAACAAGAAAATACAACAGATTTCAATCTGTAGTCACCGTTTCCCAAAAGTAAACCAACATTCAGAAACCAGGCGGGAAAATAAAAGTACACCCTTCCTACTTCCACAATCATTAAGAGAGTAATCAGTAGCCAGGTGTTACTGTACTAATCAAATGCACAGTATTCGTCAGTCATTAAGAAACGTGACTACCTCTATCAAAACAGAACTTTCGGTAGTTTGGTGTTGTGGAGCACTGAGATGTGTGTCTACATCATGCCAAGAACAAAGGACATCAGCCATGAACTCAGAGAAGCAACTGTCGTGGCTCATCAGTCTGGGAAAGGGTATAAGGCCCTCTCCAAACAATTCGAGAGTCATTGTTCTACAGTGAGAAAGACTGGTTACGAATGGACAACCTTCAAGACACCTGTCAATCTTCTCAGGAGTGGGTGGCCCAGCAAATTCAGTTGAGTTCTGGTTATACATGTTACTTGGATTATACTGTGTACTTTTATTTTCCCCACCTAGTTTCTGAATGTTGGTTTACTTTTAAGAAACAGTGACCACATATTGAAATCTGAGGTTATTTTTCATTTACATCAGTTGGTGAGGTCCACACAATTGTTATTTAGCCCCTGATGAATTAAAAACCTGGGGGGACGTTTACTAAATCATCACAAGTCATCATCCAATGTGGAAAATATTGCAACACTGCAATTTTTTAATTTAGCAGGGTATTTACAAAGACCTATGATGTAAATGAGCACAGCCACATCTGTGTTAATCTGAATATGCTTCAGCTGGTAAGGATGTGCCTGCACTGCACACAGTTGGACCGAGAGGGACAATAGAAAAGAACGTGTTTACTGCCACTTAACTTTAATATGGTTCAAGACAACAACAAACACATTTTAGGGCTGCAGTCACGTAGCCTCCTGCCAGTCAAATCATCTTTATATTTCTTCAGCAGGTTGAAGCATGGTCTGATCTGAAAGCCTGTGCAAGTCCCCTCACATTCTCCTCTGGTGAGCGATGCAATTTACAAATAGCCTCTCCCTAGTCAAGCATGTCCTTAACTCTGAAGAACTCTCAGGTGATTAACAGCTGCAGTGTTGACAGCAGTGCTACAAATGTTACACCTGCTTTCCCCCATGGAAAACTTCAGCCACAGTTCCCTCTGTCGCAGCGGTGGTAAATCAGGCACTGAGGGTATTTGTATAAATCTTCATTCTCTCCTCCCTGATTTCACCTTAAAATACATATTGCTTGAGACCCAACACGCAAATTCCTGCGGTTGCACATTTCTTCTGTTTCTCCGCTGCAAACCACTGCCACTCCTTAGTAAATATGAACACAATTTCACTGTTTAGCGTCAAAAAATGAGCCACAAATCCTAAGTAAATATCCCCCACAGAGCTGAAGGAGGGTGTAGTTTCTTTTTACATGACTGTAGCTTTTATTATACAAGTACATTATAGTAAAACTATGGACAAAGCAAATTATAAACAGCTTTAACAGATTAATACAACTGTTCTTTAATTACAAAACATCAGTTAATACAAATATAAGCCTCATCTAATGAGAAAGAAACTCACTAAGGTCATTACATGTTGCAGCCACAAGTAAAAGCCTTTAACACTTGAACAGTGATTTCATTTCACCCTGCTGCCCCTGTGCTGTCTTTAATCCCTGCGTCTCCCTTCTGTACCATAACACAACCTCAAAATAGTCCTTCTCTCTGTTAGGGAATTAAGTGAAAAAGTGTGGGCAGACATTGCTATGACAACCTCTCCGCCTGATTGCTATGAGATGTGATTTTTATGAGTTTGCTTTCTGATCTTGTCTTCTGGTTCTTAACTTTAACTGCCTCCAGCTACCAAAATGTTACTGTATGGAAGTACAGAGAAGCATCAGGCCCCTATATTTATTTGCAATGATGCGCCGTTCTTCACTCAGTGATGGTGATTTTATTTAGGGATTCACAAGAGAAGCTAACGGATAACGTTTTAAAGTGACAGCATTCATTTTATTCATGCACAACACAAACAATTTCATATATGTTAATATCGATAAATGCACAAAAATTTAGACAGTACTTTAAATACATTAAAGTCTATACAATTAAAACATAAAACTAAATACTCCAATAATGAGCATAATTTACTGACCTTGGGACCGTTCCTATCGCTAATAGCTGGTGACTTTACCCTAAAGATTAGTTTACATCAGATGTAATTTGTCAAGATTTCAACTGTTATTCAGTAACAGTGTGTCAGTCCACACCATTAGTTTGTAATTATCAGCATTGTTATTAACAGCCACACATCTGTATATTTTGGTTTTTCATTCAGGACTGAATAAAATTTGTTGAAGAATAAGTGTCACAACATAAACATGGTAAATGGACTGTATTTACAGTATATAGCGCATTTTCATAGTGTGTTGCACTGGCCAAAGCGCGTTACAGGAGATCATACACCATTCACACACCGATGACAACAAGGCTGCCACACAACAGCGCTAGTCAAGCCACCGGGAGCAATTCGGGGTTCAGTGTCTTGCTCAGGGACACTTAGGCATGTGGGGGAGACCGGGAGTCGAACCACCAACTTGCTGCTGAGAAGACGACTTGCCCTACCTCGTGAGCCACAGCCACCCCCATAAACATGTGGCTAGAGAATTTAATGAGTGAGGTGCTGCTGTATTTCATCCATTGTATTCACAACATAAACACATTCAGGATTTAGGGATTATGCTGTATTTTGCTCTGAGTGAGTGAGTGACTTCAGTGAAGCTTGTGAGCCTGTGTTCTGAAAAGACACATCATTTTCTTTTTCATTTGTTTTCTGCTCCTTTGTTTGCAAAAGAAAAACCAATCTTCGGGCAGCACCAGTGGATTTGATAAAAATTGGTCTAGCTTTTATTGGGATGTTAATAAAAGCGTCTGTTTTGACAACAGCTATTTCAAAACAGTGCAGCTCATTTTTGTGTTATTTGAAAGATGTGTCAGAACTTGGTTGGTTTACAGTTAAAGAAAAATCTGATAAATACACATTAGGTGATTTGGTAGAAGAAAGCTTTAAATTTCTTTACTGGAATTCTTTCTCGGTACAAAAACTGAACCTTTTCTCTGTGGCTGCAGGTGCCAAAAAGCTGTCCAACAAGGCAGCGCTGTGGTACGTCCCCTGCTCTCTGCAAAACGTCGACAAAATCACGAAGGTGCCGCCAATTAAGGTACATCCATTCTGACCTTAATGGACCAAAATTTGATTCAGATTCACTCCGTCTGTGTGACTTTTCCTTTCCATAAATATAAGAAATATCATGACCAAAGTCAAGGAGGGGGAATCCATGAGAGAAGCCATCTGATCAGGATAAAATATTGACATTTACTAGTGTGAAAAGTTCATTTCACTTGTCTTGTTTGTCTTGAATGTCAATATGCTGAAATGTGTCTAGTTATTTTATATACAGCCATTGATTTTTTTAAACCAATTTTGACCTGGGGAATCCCACTGAGATTAGAAACCTCTTGTACTAGGGTGCTCTTGCAGGTATGCAGATAGGTGTTAGAGTGAAAGTATACACCTGTCCATATGCTTATAGTGAATATATTCTGTCTGTAGTATGCAAGTGAAGACCAAGAGGAGGAGGGCAGGAGGCGCTATGAGGCTCAGAAGATGGAGAGACTGGAGACAAAAGCAAAGATTGAAGAAGTGGTGCCAATGCCACCCAACCCAGGTAACATCCTGCTCTCAGGGTCCCAAGTCAAATAAAAAAATAGAATTTTGAAGTTACAGATATTTTGCTAACATAATGTTACTACAAAGATTTGCCTACCTAATGGTAAAAGCATCATAATGACCATAATGATTTTCAGTGGCACATAGCAAACAACTTGTACAACAGAAAAAAGAGCAACCTCTGTGTCCGTCTTCATCCCTTTTATATCCCGAAGCTCTCTCTGTCTTTGGAAAGCAGCACATAGTTATGCTTACACAGGTCTCTGACCTTCGGCTGCACCAATGTTGTGAATTCTCCAAACAAAAGCACATAAACTGAAAGGCCAGGTAGAGAAATGTGAGGAAAATTTAGCTGAATGTGACAAAATGGGTAATGACATAGAATCACTGACTGCACCTTTAAACGTGTCATTGTGGTTTAGCCTGCCAACACTGTACCACCACCGTGCAGGAATTGAAGTAGGTGTAGTTGTTGTAGTAACAGGTGGACATTCAGGTGCTTATAATACTGGACACCATGTTGTAGTATATAGCATAATGTGTGTCTCCTTCTAAGTGACCCCCCAACCTCCCATCCAAGAATGAGGGATTGTCTTTTGGAGGAGCAGTGCTCATCCCTCCAGTAGAGTTGTAGAATCGATGCCAAGGCACACCAGAGCACACACGTAGTGGCCCAGCACCCTAGTTTTTCCTTTCCTTTGACACCTGTCTGTATTAACATTGCCTTAAATTTGTAACCTTTAACTCTGGCTCTGGTAATTGTAAGTAAAGAATTCATTATGCTTTAAGAAATTAATTCAGTAATGTTTGTAACTTGTGCCTTCCACTATATGTTATACTTGTACAACTTCAACAAGAAAGAAACCAATTTTACTAAATTCAAAGGGGCCTGTTTGCTCTGTGTGTTCAACCATCATGACACTGTACTAAAATTATTAACTGCATCTCTAATTTTGTCATATTGGTTCAACCACAGAGGATCCACAGAAAGGTATGTTAACTTGCTCGGCAGGCTTCATGTCAGTGCACTACAGAGACTTACAGTGATGGGGAGAATATATGGAAGCATGTGGTTTTTGTCAGTGTTGGCTTGCTTTGGCAAAATACACAGTAACAAGTTTTTTGTTGCAAGAATGACTTTTTTTGCTTTTGCTTGCATTGCAGAGCAGTACACTGTTGGCTTTAGCCAGTCCAGCCTGATCCATTTGTTGGGTCCTTCTGACTGCACGCACAACTACGTTCATGGAGGTGAGTCCAGCCGCTTTGTTTTCATTTCATGTAACTAGCAAAAAAAACTTGATCACCGAGGAGCTAAAAACCCAGATATGTTTCTCATATGCTGGTTTATAAAACCAGAGCTGAAGGGCAGTGAATACAATGTTAGTGTTTCCTTGCTGGATATGAAATAAAAATTGTTTACCAACATGCCAGTAGCCAATAGTATCTCAGGGTTTTAAACAAGGAGAGAAGTGATTGTTATTAACTTGGAATATTCTATTTATACAGTCCAGTGAGGCATCCATGAAAACCTTTATGCCAGTTCTTCTCAATTAATCCAATGTTTATGCCAGTTCTTCTCAATTAATCCAACGTGCATGTCTACGCATGTCTGCATTTATTTGTTCATGGTAGGGATGCACAAAGAATTTAATGCTGAATTGAATCCAAAGTGAAGCACCTTTGAGAAAGACTTAAGACCAACTACTTGTGTTCTCCTAAGTGAATGAATGAGTTTATGAGTTCTGTAATGCCTCACAGTTTTGCGGAGTGTGAGTGTGAGGACTTGAGCTTGTCAGTGAGTGACTGTTCTATTGTGTGCATTGTTGTAGTAAACGGAAAAGTAAAACAAGAAATGGAAAATAGAATCTGCGCTGCAGTAAATTTACAGTGCTGCTGTTGTTTCTCCTTAGGACATTTTCTACATTGGATTTCATCCAGATTCCTAAATGAAGTGCTTATAAAGTACTTTAGAAAAAGCTCAAAGCCAAACAAAGATTAAAAGCAGAATTAACAATTTTATAATATGAGTGCATATCCAGATTTTAAGGTTTAGCCACCTGTAATTTAAAGCCTGGTTATCTTTTGACCCAAACAACATAAAAATGCAAACCCTCACTATAGAAACCATTCTGGCTGCATCTGTAACAAATCCAGCATTTTATCAGCACAGAACAGATGCTTTTTTATCAGTTGGTGATCAGGAGATTCTTGGCTCACGCTGCCATTTGTATTGAGGTCATCTATGTAAAGAGGCCATCGGGGAGCTAGTGAAGAAGAAAAACAGAAGAGAGATGTTGACTAAGAAAGAGAGGGAATGAAGGAGCCAGGACTTGAGGCTGGGAGGAGGAGGGAGCAGGGCAGGACACATAAGTGTCACATGTGTCATGGTTGCCTTTTTCATTAGGAGGGATCTGTCCAATTAAAATCAAATGTGGAACAAGCATGCAGGTCATTTAGAATACACACGCACACATCACTGCTCTCTCTCTCTGTGCATGCCATTGCTCATTAGGCAATGTTCTCTGCTGTTCGCTGCTGCTGCTTTCACTATTTAGTTTACTTAACAGAGTCAGGTCAGGCAGCTAGGGCTCTCTCTCTCTCTCTCTCTTTCTCTTTCTCTTACTGTGTATTACTGCCCTCTTTCTTCTCTCTGTACTCATGTTGGAGGAAAAGCACATTTATACATGACAGTTGAAAGTTTTCCATATACTGTGTGTTTTCCCTTTGTGGTGTGGAAAAGCGGCCTGCTAAGCAAGAGCCACTGCAGACATAAAGTACATGCACGCGTATATGAGCATTCAAGAACATACATATTGTACATGCTCATTTTGTAAAAACACAGCAGGTGTAATATGAACCTTGCAAACAATTTAGAATTTTCTCAAAAAAAGTACTTTTTTAAAATTAAATATTTTATCAAGGAACCCTGATGATGAGTGCAGAGGCAAAATGAGAAACAACATCCATCCAGCCAGAAATTCGACATGCATTTCATTGGAACCACTTTCAACCAAATAAACTATCCCTGTGATAATAATGAAATTTGTGTTAACAGAACATTTCTGGAATCACAAGTTGGCGCTCTCAAATGTACTGTAATTGTTAGCAGCACAATCAGTTCTTCTCATTCCAATATTGTACAGTGGCAGCGGGAGTTTACTGTAGGGACAGGTTCAGCTCAAACTGGTAACATGAAAGCACTGACTAGATATCACCAGGAATACGTGCTTGGAACTTGGGCTTGGTTCTGTAGTTCTGAAGTTTGTTGAGAGTGCATCACATGGAGTCAACAACTATCGATCAATTAAACATGCAGTGCTTGGCTGTAGGAAAGGATAAGAATCTGCAAACTGTTAAACGCTGGCACGTAAATAGGTATCTGAGATGTTGTGAGGTCGAGGCATGTGAGTGTACAATTCCATCCATCCATCCATCCATTTTCTTCCGCTTATCCGGGACCGGGTCGCGGGGGCAGCAGTCTAAGCAAAGATGCCCAGACTTCCCTCTCTCC
>NW_018127886.1:6260469-6292836 GCF_001952655.1 Monopterus albus | reverse complement strand
GTCTGACCTGTCACCCAGGAACTGTTTGCCTTGGGAGACCCTACCAGGGACATATAGCCCCTGACAACATAGCTCCTGGGATCACTCGGGTACTCATACCCCTCCACCACAATAAGGTGGTGGTTCAAGGAGAGGGTGAGTGTACAATTGCTCCTCAAAAGGTAGACACCTGTGATGAAAGTCTCCAGTGTTTTCCAAATGCAGGCAAAAATTAGAAGAACAGAAACTTGCCCACGATGCCCATTAACTCGACATTCTTCCTTTTCTTTCTCTGTCTTACTTTTCTTTTCTTTGTTGCTGCTTCTTACCACCTGCCCACCTCTCCTCATTATCTCACGCACTCTCCTCCTCTATCCCTGCTCGCTCCTCTCCCTCCCTCATGTTCCAAGGAAGCGTACCTCCTGTTTCCATGGAAACAATCATCAATTGCCACAGGTGGACATCACTGCCGTTTGATTAAATCAAATGGGCCAAAAAAAGGATTAAACAACATAAACATGATCAGATGTCCACTTAATTGTGCTGTTTTGAAATTTTGAGGATGAATATACTTTCCAAAGTTTTTCCATCTGTGCACAACAAAAATTGCTTGGTGACTGACTTGGTATATGCTCAGGCCACCTATTTATGTTTGCAGCCATGCACTTTCATTCCACTTTGTTTTTCTTTCTGTCCATGTGTATGTGAAGCTTAGTCGTTTCATGTTTCTATGTGTGTGAGAGAAAGAAGATGAAATTCAGATGTGTGCCTATAAAGTGGCTGGTTTAATACAGGACAAATGTGTGTGACAGAGTCGAGCCAGCTTGCCTGGCTGCAACACACCTGCGCTGTAGCTCTATATTGTCTGTTCTCTGCTCTGATTTGTGCCTGTTGGGTATATAAACATATCACTGCCTGACACAGATGGATTCGGGGAGAGAGCGATACTGTATGCCCACTGGAGCTTGTGTGATCAGCCTTTGTGATGAGAGTGTGTGGATCGCTTCCTTTACTTTAACAGCCTTCTGTCTTCCAAAATCTGTGTCAACTAAGAAATAAAATGCTGAACCAGGTGCACTGTTGGAGCCTTTTCTAAACTCAGGAGAAGAGCCATTAAAGATTGAGACACTGAGGTGAAAACCAAACTTCTGTTATACAAGAGACGATGGTTCATCCTACCCTGGCAGATTGAAATGTATTTTGTGTGCTTCAATAATCCCAAAGGGAAAGCATTACTGCAACCAAAAACAAAATAAAAACATTAATGTACTCAAAGAGCTAGATTAGAACTAAAATTTAAAAGTAGCAAATCTAGAATAACACCATCAATTCTACCTCTGAAAACCTCTTTGCATCTGCTGGGAGGAGAGACCCATAAACTTGAGCCTGTTTGACCTTAGTGCCACGTCAGTCGTTAAAGCTACCAGTCCAAAAAGTAACTTTTATAGATTTTTTTTTAATATAGTTAAAACTCCAAGGTGGTAGAAGTGCTCCAGTTATATGCAACTGAAAGCAGTGAGGAAAGCTGAGGTATGGTTACTGCTGAGTGAAAGGAGCTCGAATGAGTTGAACCACAGCAGAGCAGCCTCACCACATTCAAACCAGTCATTAACTGAATGGAGAGTGTTTACTTGTGTTCAGTGCAGACATAGAATCAATGCAGGAAAGAATAGGCACCAACTGTAACTTCCTGCATCAAATTGATTCGACACCACAGCAAGCCATAAAATGGTATGGTAAGGCCTGTGTTTGACTCTGTGTGTGTAACCCAGAAAGAAGGAAATGGACAGGTACCTTCAGCGATTCAAACATGCTGTCAGTTCATTCTCAATGTGTGTGTACTGTAAAACGTTTTGCAGACGAGAGGATGTGGCTGGTTGGCAAGAAGGCACTTCACAGAGAGAATGTAGTGAAATCAAATTGTAAAAGTTGTGGGGGGACAAAAGCATTGGTGACGTCCTCTCACCCCCACACTACAGTAGGTGTACTACCAACTGATATTAATCAAAATGGAGCAGATGCTTCAGTAATGAAAACGCATTACCCAGATAAAAAATGACAGAAATGAGCCACGATTATTAAAAACTGAAGGTCAAGTTGTGCATTTCGAAAACTTATCTGTAGGAGCCAGTAACTCCTTAGCATCTCAGCCAGACATGCATTTTATCTGAAAGCCCTTTATCTGACAGAGCGTCCATTACACAAATCATCTGTTAAGATGCTGCTTTGTAAAGTTCACCACAGCTGGAATGGTGGAATAAACAAAAAATATGCAGCTTATGGGACTTTGTAAGAGGATGTGGGTGGGTTGCTGCGTGGCAGTAATGTTAACAGGAGCTGTTTCTATAGTAACAGCTCATTAGAAGGCAGTTGGAGCCGTTTGATACTGTCCATGATTAAAGCACATGTTGGGGAGGGGATGAGAAGGACTGAGAGAGAGGGAGGCAGTTGTCAGTGGTGGATAAAGGAAGAACCAACAGGGAACAGCTAGAGATAAAGAGATGGGGGGAGTAAATTTAGGAAGTCATAAGAGAAAATGTGAGAGGCAGAGGTAACACGTTTCCTGTCAGTGTCTCTTGGTGTCATATTCTCGTCCACTTTCATCAGTGGGTTCTGAGCGTTGTATGCTGTGTCGGCGCTTCTAATTAAAAGGCTTTGAAATTAGTAGATAGAGTTGATGGGTAACAAGAACTGCCCTGAAGACTCGCCTCATTCTTCGATTTTTTGGAAATTGTCACCAGGAACCTAATCACGAGGTATTCTGCCCCGTGGCAAACTGGGCTGCACTGGAGACTTAGCTATTAATCCTCCTTTTTTCCCCATTTGGAGTGAGTTGTCTTTCCTCTTCACACACACACACCATCTCCATCCACACCACCCCTCCGCTCTGCCTTTCATGTTCCCAGCCTGCGGCAAAGGGAGAGTCATACTGTGCCATGTCACCCTGTGAATGTGTAACACCAGGCCCAGGGCTGGCTTGACCTTGCTTGTCCTCATTTACAGTCTCACACTGAGCCTCACTTCAACCTTTTACATCAACTGTACAAGAAGAGGGTTTTTGCAGTAGTTGCATTAACAGTTGATTAATAAATACGAGCATATTAAGTACTCAAGGACAGTGTAGTCATCTACTTGATTTGTCTCACAGGTTTTCACTTGAAACAGGGATCATGAAAGCATTGAAAGTGTACCAAACAGTAACATGTACAAAATGAAAACATTGAGCTAAGAAAGGCTAAAAAGACTTGATGGTGTACGTAGCTTTAATTCATTATTAATCTATTGACTGCTGGAGTTTAAAGTTAAGGAAACAGAAAGTAAAACTGGTTGAAGATTAACCGAAGGTGACAGAAAAAGTGAATATTGCACTTACAGCTGAAAGGTTCTTTACACTAATCCAAAATTCAGACCATAATGTCCCTCCTTTCCCCTTAACTGCTTAATGAAATGTTAACATCACTGTCTTGAAGCAAAGAGACATCTGCATTTACATGTACACTTGCTGTGCTGCTGACAATGACGAATGCTAATGAACCATTCTGGGGAACTGCTGAAGCGTTTTCCCACAGTGTGACAAGTGTGTAGCAAAATAAGCAACTAAAAATCCAACAATTTAGATAATGAAGACCTTTATCAGTTAGTGTGCATAATTGCTTCTCAGCTCTGCCATCAGAACTAACTCTAGCTTAACGACAGTATTTTCAAACATCCAAACTCACAGCTTTAAAGTGCTCATACAGTAGCTGCTCCTAGGCCGTGGGAAGTCCCTCAGAGAGTGTGCTAAAATGAAGAGCACGAGCAGACCAGTGTAATTATCCCCCACACGCACCATCTTTGTTTACTCAAGACATCTGAAGAACTGCTAATATTGGGGCGCTGGGGGAACAACATTACCGGAGCCCACTCTCACTCCTCCACTTGGTCTCAAAGTCACTCAGACATTCACAGTCCAAACTAATAACCAAGTCCTCTGTGCATTTCTATTTATTCTTGCCTTGCAAAGTTTGTCATGTGATGCTCTTGACTCTTCCAGACTAGCCATTTAACATATTAGCATTCATCTATTACCATTTGCATCCTGAGCAAGGCTTTTGCTCTGTCCCTCATGATTCCTTTATTTACCCCATATGACCTCCTAAAGATCATTTCATCCTGATGAGAGCCCTCATGCCATTACATAGAAGCAGCATAAATAAATATAATTCTCACCAGGTAATATTCACAAATGGAAGCTCAAATGAGATTAAACCTCAAAAATGCAGGGTCACTGTTTCAGGGATTAATGTCACTGGAGTTTATCAGCTAATGCATGACTGCTGCTACCAAGGTTGCTGATTTGTAACACTGTTATGAGGACGAAAAAAACATCTTTCTTTCTAACCGTCTTTCTAGAACTAAGAAGCTTTGATGGAAGCATTCAGCAGTTAAAACTGACCTTTAAGATATTCTTCTAAAATTCCAAAAGATAATATGTATATAGCTGCAAATCTTGTTGAAGGGGAAGAGACGTGGTGACTTGACATATTGTTCACATTTTATTGCACGGTTTCCCACAGTTTGAGGCAAAAGAAATTTACAAAGCTGGGACAGCCAGCAGAGTTCAGGGAAGGTACTGGACCATGTTAACACCCTGAGAGGAAGACACTGCAATAGGTGATGCGTGAAACTCAAATGGACGGCAGGAAGTGAAAAACAGAGTGAAGAGATGGAGTAAAGTCTGTACTGTGCTAGTTTAAATGATTACGAGAAAAAGGTATAAACAGAAAATCACAACATATGTGAGATGTGATCCTTACGTTATGAAAAGGAGCGATTTTTTTTTTCTACAGAAGTGAAAGACTTTCCTGCTATTGAGACATACTATCTTGTACATAGACATAATATAATGTACAGTAACTCTGTATTGGTCTCAACCAGCTCCTGAGGGAAATGTGTATCTATGTCTGCTAAGAGTAGGTGGAGCAGGTGGGTTTTTGTAGCTTTTCCTCTGAAAAGAACTTCTGAAAACAATGCAGATGACAGCAATGAGACTGAACTACTACATTTGCTGGCCTGTAAAGGAAAACAATTAGCTTGACGTTGCTATAAAATACCATAGAACTGAGGGAAATTGTTGGTTCTTACTGGTGAACTCTGTGGGTTTACCAGTAAGGGTGGCCCCCTTTTACGTACAAGTAGTCTTGTGATCCATTGTTAATAAAAATATTGATTAAAGGAGCTTTATGGTATACTTTCTGACTTTGTTAGAGTGCCCATTAAAGTCAGCAGAGGTAAGTTTTAAATATCAGGAGTGAGCTGTGAGGAAATTTCAGGTGAGGGGCACTATGACGAGGTAGGGTGTCTTTAAATGTAATGTAACTAAAATGTTTAGATTCACTTTAGCCTAATACGGAGTTCAGTTTATTTTATTGTTAGGTCATGATTCACTCCATCAAGTGTTACATGTTCTGACATGACCACTTCAGGCTTTGAATAGCAGCAGCCTGCTGTGCTTTGTACCCAGGGGAAATTTTCAATCCTACAGAAGGTGAGATCTCATCAATTTTCACAACATAAATGTCTTGCAACCAACTTAAGGAAAGGAGTGGCGTATTTCCTTGCCTACACACTTTAAGGCTGATGTGCTGTAGCCTATGTGATTGTGGCCACATCAGCAGCCTCAATCAGAGCTTTTTTTAACAGATGTAGTTTCTTGATTTGAGTCAAAGATGATGAAGCCTTTCATATGATGGAGTGAAAGATTTGTCACTCTCACACTGCCTGACCTGAACTTACCAATATAATCACAAATCTAAGTCAGAGCTCTTTTCAGTTTTTCTAGCATCAGGCCATTTTATGTTTTGAAATATCCTGCGTCCACTCTGTGTATCAGTGTTATCAGCAAAATAAAATGAAGATGATGCTGCAACCATTTGGGATTAGAGGATGTCAAAGTAATAGCATGTTTAATTTTTAATCAACTCAGCGGGCCCACTTCTACAGTGAATGCTGCATTTGGGAGCAAGCGGCACATTCTGTTTGTACTCCCACACATTTGGCTGTCATAAATAGAGCCACACAGTGCAGATGGTAGGAGTCTTTGGGAGCCAAACAGCCGTCAGTAAGCAGACTTATTGATTTTCGGTAGCATGACGGGTACAAAACTCAGCTCAGAGGGAACGACTGGGGCAACTGGAGCGTCTAGTAAAGGGTCTGATTATCCTTAAAAGAGCATGCATTTACAAACACACACATTATGCATGCACACTCACTTGATGTGAGAAGAAACAGATGCCACCTCCTTTTACAACCCGCCCACTCCATACAAGATGTCCCACTTTCTGTGAGAACCCACAAACAACTGTTTCCTTCACACATGACACAGGCTGCCAAGGCTCTAGGTGTAGTGTGTTCTCATAAATGCAGGTGTAGATCTGTGAGTTCCTCTGCGTCCACTTTGTGAGCTCTGCTCCATTTGGGAAGTCATGTAATTGAAGCATTACCGTAATCTGCAGCTCCAAATCATTTGTAAGCTTTTAGTGCAGGAAAGTACTCTGTAAACTTTTTGATGATGGATTGCTTGATGTGCTCTCTCATCTTAAAAATGATACTTCACCCATCTTTTTGGTGTCAAATAGACTGTATGCCGAAAGGTGGATGTTAAATGTTTGTAGGTGCATCTCCCACAGAGACTGATGTTCTCTGAATTCATTGCACTTACAGTGGACTCCAACTGTGATAGATTTAATTGAGAGTATAAATGATCAAACAGCCAGTGCACGGTCTGCCAAGCCAGCACAGCACTCTAAATGGGTAGAAAGAGTTATGGCACATCTCAAGTTTGATAAAGTGAAATACTCCACAAGGGGCTCGAAAAGAAGATTTTGTAAGTCTAGAACCCCTTAGCACCTTTTGGTTATTTGTGTGGATGGATGTTTGCATGAAGTAACTAAATCTGTCTACAAGCATCTCTAAAAATTGCTGATCAACACTTGTATATATTTAGTTTTTTAATCCATGTAAAAAAAACAAACTATCTTGTGCATAACTCTCCATAAAACCACAACTTGTCACTTTTATTTTTTGGTTTTTGGAAGGAGGATGCTAACTATATTCTCATGTAACTTTTGGCAAGAAAGCAAATACTGTACATGTCTGTTCCACAATGTCAAGCTTTTCCTTTGAAAGAAAGCAGCATCCACCTCATTTCAAAGTTATCCGTTGGACGCACAACACCCGAACTGCCTTTTTTAGACTTTTGTGCAGGTATAACAGTGTTATGCCTCTTCAGTCTTTGCTACATGGTGTGGACAATCATTATTCACGCAAGTGCAGGTCGCTTATAAGGATATAAGGAAAACATAAACAGACAATACAAACAATAAGAGAATACAACTATTTAATAATACTGTCAGTGTTCTTGTGAGAGTGGTCTTTCAATAAGAAGCGCGACTTTCCTACAGATGTGGATCTGTAAAATTTTGGACTGGGTAGCCAGGCTGGGGCACAGACTCAGAGTGGGGTGGCACAATTAAAATAAATTTAACCCCTAGTTCTGTGAAATAACAAATCATACATTGTTAAAAATCTAATTGTTTATTTTGTTTAAAAATGAGAAACAGTGCTTTTTTGAGCTAATGTTGGCGGTGCCATCCGGGAATATCACTGCTGCACATTGATGTTTTCCTGCAAGAATGTTTGGATTATTTACTGTATGTTGTTTTGGTTTTTTATGTTATTTGGAGCGGACCAACAGTCTGCTTAAATTACTGACATTAAAGTGAGTGTACAGTAACAAAAATTACCGTATATGTTTAACATTCATCACATTTGTCAGCTGAAAATCAGCCTACTGAAACACTGACTGATACATAATACACAGTGGACTAATTAGTGGGAATAAGAAGATAATGATGAGGAAATGGCAAGGAGAGTCATTCATAATTTAGCTTCAGGTGGATAGTTTTCTACTTGCATCAGGAAACCCATTAGCATTTGCTTCAGTCTCATCTCAAACATGTAGAAGAGTTGCTGCACCTTAATGACTGCTTTTATCCTACAGACTGCAATGCTTTATTCATGATAACAAGAGTGGACCACAAGTTGTTTTCTGTATATCAGAAGTTGTACAAGTCTTATTTGTAAAGTGCACAATCAGAGCTAACAGTCAATGTTAGTTCATTCTTAACCTTGGAATCATTTAACAAAAAAATCTTGTTGTGTCACATGGTTTTCATCAAAAGATTGCTCTCTACTCAGTAAACTGTATATGTTCAGACTTAGACTTTCAATAGTGATGCTGTCTGAAGGACATACTGTAGCCATGTTGTACTGATAAGGAGAGAGAACAGGGGAGAAATGACATTAAAACTGTTCCTCAGGTTGAGTCAGCAGTGCTTATCCTGTCAGTCATTAATAAGTCAAACTGTGTGCATGTGTCTGAAACAGGTGCTACCATGAAGCTGATGGATGAGGTTGCTGGCATTGTGGCAGCTCGGCACTGCAACACCAATGTTGTCACAGCCTCTGTCGACGCCATCAACTTCCATCGCAAGATCAAGAAAGGTGAGGGCGACACAGAGACCATGCTCAGCACTTGAAGTCACTGATATAGAAAAATATCAACAGGTTTGAAGAATATGCATCTCTACAAAACAAGTATTACAGTGTTGGTACTACATGTGCTGTTTATTCTACAGCTGAATTTCCGACTTCCCTGAAGCTGCTTGTCTTTTACTTTTGCCTCTTGCCCGTTAATGAAGTGCACTCTGATAGCTTGCCGATGTGGAAAAACTCAGCAATCTATAAAATGTGCCTCAGACAGTGCTGTTTTAAATTGGGCTAGCCAGCGTTAACAGCTGTCAAACTGTCACTAATCAAGACCAGATGTGTTTTATGGGTCCGCTGCTACATCTGGAAAAACACAACTTTGTTATGACTGCACAGTTTTCCATTACCGAGCTTTGTCTCTAAGCTGTTTCCTCACTGTGACACAGCGAGAGCAGTGAGAAATCATTTATACTGGATTTTCCACAAGCATCTTATTTCAAAGTGATTCAGTGATTTTGACAAACACCATCATCTACCAGACCTTTATCTGGGTCATAATTGGCCACTCATGACAGTGACACTGTTTATACAGCTTTCTATTAAATGGTTCATTGGTAGCACAGTGTGGAAGACACAGTTAATGCAATGTGCTTTAAGATCGGGAGGAACAATAACCCAAGAAAGAACAAACAGATCCTATACACACCCACGGACAAAACTGGAAAATGAAAGTAGTGTTAGCATGAGACAAACTGTAGGTCTAACATGTTTATCGAGGAGTAATCAGCAATTAAATACTTCCTGGGGAGAACGGAACGGCCGCTAACCAGAGAAAGTTAAACCTGCCTAGAGGCTACGACAATGATGTTACACTATGAGTGTTACTTACTTTATTTACAAGATCGAGCTGCTGCAATAATATATTCTTTTATTGTGTTTTACAAACGGACTACTACTGACTGCTGCATTATATTTTATATACATTATACAAAAAATGCTGATTTGTTATTTGGTAAGTAGCATTTTTTCTTATTTTTCTTCATTTTTAAATATTGTATCATGGACTGTATCGTGGCAATATCATACCATGCCTTTTTGGGATCATTACATCCCTACTGCATATTGATACTGGCCATCTCTCTCTCTCTCTAGCTTCACTGAAAACTATCCAATAAAACAGAGAATTACAAGTTTTTATACCTGACAGAGACAGTTTGACACAAACTGTTAACAGTTACTCCTGAAATTTAAGACATGAGCAGAGAGGGTTTTATGCTTAAAAATGTGTCTAATAGTATTATTCAAGAGACAAGAGAAGAGAGTATTTTGACAGACTATGGATCCAAAATCTTGGGTTCAATTGAGAACAGAAATGCTGTTATTACAGTGTGTTCAGTCATGTTTTAATAGAACATAAGTATGTCAATTGTATCTGAAAGCAGTTTCTTCATAGTAGTGTAGAATAGTGTATAACATTTATGGGTTACAGTTGCCCTTGGCTCCGTTCATGTGCTAGACATGATGTGATCCAGGCATCCACTGCTAACAGTCAGATGTTATGATTACCTCAGGATAAGATGTTAACAATTTACGAGCTATGCCTCTCCCCAGTGTTGAATTATGAAGTGGTAAGAACATTTTTATACTATATACAGCTCTGCACAACTGTGCCAGGTCAGCTCTTAAAACGGCATTGCATTTAAAATACATGCCTTTTAAAATACGGGGGTGCATTTAAAACTTTTAACATGCATTTTCTGGGAGTTCCAGGATCAAAACACTAAGCAGCACAGTTTGGTGTAGATCCACAACTTGCTCTTATTCACTCTAGTTGCTGACATTGTCTATCCTCTGAGTTTAGGCCATGGTGTTATGTCACCAGGTGTTTTACCATTTTGTTTTTGTGCAAAAACTGAGCAAATGTAACATTTCAGTGATTCAGCATGTACTTATCTGAACTAAATAAACTAATGATGATGGACCAAGGTGTTTGAAACATTCTTTGTGGTCAAAAGGTTAGTGTGAAGCATCACTCTGTGGTTACATGCCAACGGTAATAGTTAAGAGACGGAATTAATTAATTGGTGAACTAACACAAAAACTATTTAGAAGGTAGTTTAACTTGCAATATGATGTATCCAATTAAAAACTATTGTTAAAATATTACAGTTAGCATTAAATTAAGCAATAAGTTTATCTTTTATAACTTTACTTTTTGTTATTGAATTTACTCATTTGTCTTCCTTTCGTTCTCCATCTCACACCTCATTTGTCACCCTTCTGTTTTATCAGTATTTGATGTTATCAGGATGGATGCACTTGCGTCACAGCTTATGAATCACGTTTATTAATTTAATTTCATATGCTTCACTTACACAAAGAAGTGTTTAGTTTTTCCACCTAACCACAGACTTCGCAAAAAGTAAAGTAGCTGCAATGTTGCACCAAACTGTGTGTTTTTACGCTAAGAATGTAAGTCCGCAAAGTACAGGCCATTGATGTACTGTACCACAGGAGTGTTCATTCAATGCTCTTCTCCTTTATCCATAATAGCAAAATGCTCAGATGTACAAAGAATGAGAAGAAAGGCATGAAACTTCAAAAGGTGAATGTTAGATGAAAGGAGATTTCAGGGAGTGAGAAAGAAAGGAGCGCTATGGGTGAGACAGGACGTGTCAGAGAAGGAAATAAAGGGAACAGTGTAACACTCACAATGATGTTCTTGTTTATTGATTTTTCTTTTTTTTATTTATTTAATTGATCCAACCTGATTTGTATAACCCTGCCATTTCTAAGGATTGTTTGCTCCAATAAGTAACGATAGATGGAATGATGTGTGATTGATGGAAACTCAGTCTCCTGGCTTTGTCTTCACACTGTTCAGAGTGGAGACAAGTGATTGGTAGGACTGCTGGGATTTAAAAGTTAAAGCTTCTGTGGGCTATGTATTACCGTTTACAAGGAAAAGGCTTATACTTGTAATGTATACACACAGAAATGCGATGCATAGATGCACAAATATAAAACCAACCACTTAGTAACCACCCATAAAGTCTTTTATTCTTGAAAAATTATACCACAAACTTTGAAAAACACCTCCAGTAAAGCATAAATCTCACCTTTATGGGGCTTGTCCTTGTTCTGCTGCGCCAAGCAGCAGTTTGCTCAATACTGCCCCCAGTGGTCGGGGTGATACCCACATCAACTGGTCCAGCGCCACAGAACCAGCTACCAACCAGAGAAAGTTAAACCTACCTACCAGCTACTAAAAACACTGATGTTCCACTTTGAGAGTGACTTCTTTTGTTTACAAGATCCAGCTGCTGCAATAATATAACTTCTTTTTTTATTTGATAAAAGGACTACTACTGGCGGCTGCATTTTTTTTTCAGTCCATGAGTGCCAGTGACTATTCACGGCAATTTTTTGCACATACTTAGGCCATGGCTGGCTACTTTTATTTTATATATTTAATATATTTTAATAAAGAAGAAAAGCAGGAACACTTTAGCTTAAAAGGAAACTCATACAAAAACACTGATTTATTATTTAAAAAAAGAAATGTTTTTATCTTTTTTCATTTATTAATATTGTAACAAATATTCTACTTTGGACTTTTTATCGTGGAAATATCATACCACAAGTTTCTGGTATTGTTCCATCCTTAAGAGGTATCTCTAGGAATGCATAAAGTTAGTAAATGTATCCTGGAAGCAAACATCATACTTATTTAAAGCCACATCTAGACTACACTTTGGAACCTGTGCAGAATCAGGAATTTCTTCATTTTGCTTAAATCAAATAGTTCCTAAAAGGTACAGCAGTAATGTACTGTACTATATGCGTCTCTCAATACCAGCAACAGTAGAAATTATCTCGTCTGTCTAATGTGTTGATGGAAGAAGTGACGGCTGTTATTTCAGCTGCATATTGCTTTGTTCTCTTCATCTTTAGCTTTCTCTGGCCACTTTCCAATGAAACAGTGTATATCAACAAAGCAAAGAACCTTCCGTACAGGTCCCAGTAGACTTCTTGGTCTTGTTTTTATAACCTAAGAAACATACTGTCTTTTTCCAAAGGCAAGAAAAAGAGTAATAGAAAAGCTAAAACTCTACTCACACAGGCAGTAGCTATAATAGTAAAACTAAAGCTACAATCCAAGCTTAGCAGCACATACAACATGAAGCCCTGGCATGGACTCTCCTCACAGCAGCGGTATCAAACAGCGCCTCAGAGATGGGGCTCTGCGACTTTCTGACACTGGCCAACTTTCAGCACCGCGCAAGTCGACTTTTCACAAAAATCAATTATTAACAATGAAAGTCTTAAAAAATTACCCAGGCTCATCAAGACTCATTTTTGTGTAATGTCAATGAGTATACTGTAGGACATTTCACTCATACCTCGGTGCCATAGGTAGTTTATCAGGAGGAGTCTTGACTTGCTTCTGGTGCTAACATGTAAAAACCCTCATCAGGCCACAAGGTATAACGAGAGAGAATACATACATGTGCTAGGTTAGCAACCTTCATGGAGATGAATGGACCATTACTTTGCCGTACCTTATCATGATTTCATATAGCATCTTTGCACGTAGTCACCTTCTCACAGTTCGTTGCTCACCAGGATCATTATCACCTGGATGCCATTTCTCAGATCTTTTATTGTGTAGGATCTCTATAATCTCATAACACCTATCTGACAGACGGGTGACAGTATGGTTAGCAATCAGTTTTTCTAAGCACCCACCAAAACATCCTTTTTAGAGCTTTCATATTTTCCTCAATGCACAGAAAACTGCCTGACCTTAAGTCCCAGAGCTAAGGGAGTCGTGTCTCAGTCTTGGACAGTAACAGATGGAACTTTATATTACTGAAGAGTTTCCTGTTTCTGGCACACATTTTGTGAACTGGATGCCTTCTGGAAAATACATTGTTGAATGTAGAGAACACCATCTGTGGTAGAGCCATGGACACATTACAAGAACTAGATGCGCATTCCAAGATGCTGCCTGTTTATTCTGATGAAAGGTGGTCACTCAGTGAGTAACGCCTAAAATTGTTCTCTCCTCTTACTTGCTTCTGTATTGCAGCCCACTGCACATACACATTAGCATCTCTTTTTTAGACCTTGCTGGCTAAACCCATAGACTTAAATTACATTTTTATAAAGACAGTCTATAGGAAAAACGCAGCTGAACAGATCCATAAAAAGAGCACAACATTTTTTCTGTTGAAGTGAATGATCAGAAGTATGATCACAGTTTGATTTTGGAAAGATGCCAAAGGAAGTCTTAATGAGACAGAGTTCCCTGATTATTTCAGTAAGAGATGCTGTTATACCAGTGGATTTGTCACACCATAAAATGGCCATTATCACTTGTTGTTGTTGTTTAGGAGGGGCCTCTTATGCCTCCCCGGAGGCTAGGAGGTTGTTAGTCATGGATAGATGTGCACTTGTGGTGAGTAGGTGACCTCTAGTGACTGATCAATAATTATGACATACTGTAAACCCTGGAGTGAGTTCAGTTTAGATGTAGAGGAGAGTGGGGGTAGATGGGTGTGCCATAAAATACAGGACTTTCTAATGGTACAAATGTTTTCATTTCCAGTCCAAAATAGTGTTTTGTTTCCAAGACTGTTGTAACGCAAGACAAAATCTTTTCCTAAATTGGTGTACTGCAACTGATTGGTCAGTGGAGACAAAAGAGAACTCTCTAATTGGTCAAAAAACAAAAGCAAAGCAATTCAAGTCTTTACAGTTGATATCAGAAAAACACCTACTCATTAGCATCCCATCGAACTAGAGGGGATCCACTGGTCTCTGCTTTTCCTTCCTTGCACAAGACAGACATTTTTGGCCATCCCCAGGTCAAGACCATTATTTCCATGATGACAAGAGGTTGCTTGACAGGAAAACTTTGGTTGCTTTGATCTTTTGCTGATCAGTGCTGCCATTTTTTCACCATGAGGACAGTCTTAAAAATCAATGTCATGAGATGTCATGAGTTTTTTTGCAGAGTCGCCTGCATGAGCACAAGCTTCCTACCTGAACAACAATCAAGCAAAAACCGTCCTCATAAAGTCAATGTTTTTCAGCACATACTCAGATAAAACCTTTTTCACTTTCGATGTACTTATTATTTAAGACTCTGTTTTATAAGATCTCAGTCATATATAGGAGATCTACTCAGACTGCACGGATAACACCTTCTCTCCCGTCTCTATGGCAACAGCAGTAATAATACAGTACAGACACATCAAAGAGAATAAAGAAACACATCAGCAATGGCCAGTGCTGTTAGTTGACGGCTTTTTCCCAACTCTCTGCAGTGACAAAAGGAGAAAAGCAATCATTTTTGAGGAGTCAAACATATTAGATAAATTAGATGAATCTCAGATTGAAATCAAAATGATGTGATGTCCTCTAAATATATGCTGTCATTAATACCTTGACAGGGGTTTTGGTTTTGACATATCTTAGCACAAAAACACTGATCTGAAGATCTTGCAAAAGGACAGACTGATTGGCTGTAGTTGTTAAAATCTTCCAATCAGCGATCATTAGCCATGTCACTTTGCTGACTCTTTCAGGGGACCACACATCAAGAAGTTCATGATGCAACAATGTGAAGTAGACAGCAAGAGCAAATGATTTTTCTTGGCTGACTATATCAACATATCAGCTTATTTCATATTCAGTTTGTGTTCAGTGTAACTATACATGAAGGCCATCAGTTGGATCTCCGCTTGCTTTATTTAAGGTGAATATTAATATGTTCACTCAAAGTTCATTTTGGTGTGAGATAGCTGTAATGCAGTCTTTCTGTATTAGTAAAACCTGATAACTCGCTTGCAATGTCCTTATTTTTTGCTCTTGAAAACCTTTAAATAACATAGCAATGTTAATAGAATGACTGTAGGATGGTTGTTTGAATCTAAGATTGTAAAAGGTTGAAGTGTTCTTCTGAAATGTTATTAAATCAAAATGCATGGGGTTGGAGGCATCTTTTCCTTTCCAAAATAAAAATGTTACTGAAAACTGCTATCGTGCAAAAACATCAAACATATTTTTCTTATCTTATGCCTCTTCTCCCAAGGCTGCGTGGTGACGGTGACTGGGCGGCTCACATTTGTCAGTAACAAGTCTATGGAAATTGAAGTGTTGGTAGATGCTGCTTCGCTGGTGGAGGCAGAGGGAGGGAAATATCGTGCAGTCTCGGCCTTCTTCACCTTCATCTCCCTGGATAAGTTCAATAAGCCTCTGCCCGTTCCTCCTCTTAAGGTTGGTACCATTCAGGCTGTGCTTTCTGAAGTTTGTCCTTTTATTGAAACTGATTATAGAATTGAATTTGACCCTATACATCATTTTATATCCACTTCATACATCTACACAGAGTTAAGAGTAGATTCTTTGTGTCTGAGGTATGGTGTACCCTATTTTCTACTCAGATTTTTACAGTGGAAAAAAATCACACTCTAGATTTTTGTCATGATTTTCAGCTGTGGCAACACCTTTAAAGACTTTGATACCTATTTCAGCTTTGCTTATTATGAAGCTGATGAAGATTAAATTGCAAACCTGCTCATGGTGAAATGTAAAACTTACCCTACAGGCCTGGCCAAAATGAAAATATGTTTAGGCTTTGTTTTAAGCTCTGTCTGGATAGTAGCATTCCTTGTTTCACAACATGAGACTGACTGTTTTTCATCTTAGTGTCTTTTCAGTGCATTGAATTCTTTGCTGTTTTCCCACTCTGAGAGACAGAATTAAAAAAAAAAATTCAGGAAATCACATTGTATGATTTTTAAAAAATTTATTTGTCTTGCACTGCTGAACATAAGTATTTGAGCACCTGAGAAACAGCAAGAATTCTGGTTCTCAAAGACCTGTTACTGTGCCTTGAAAAAGTCCACCTCTACTCCACTCATTAATCTAAATTAGTAGCACCTGTCTGAGCTCTTTAAAGACACCTGTCCACCCCACAGTCAGTCAGATGCCAACTACTACCATGGGCAAGACCAAAGAGCTGTCAAAAGACACCAGAGACAAAATTATGGACCTCCACAAGGCTGGAAAGGGCTACGGGGCAATTGCCAAGCAGCTTGGTGAAAATAGATCAACTGTTGGAGCAATTGTTAGAAAATGGAAGAGGCTAAAGACGACTGTCAATCTCCCTCGGACTGGGGCGCCATGCAAGATCTCACCTCGTGGGGTATCACTGATGATAAGAAAGGTGAGGAATCAGCCCAGAACTACAAGGGAGGAGCTGGTCAATGACATGAAGAGAGCTGGGACCACAGTTTCAAAGGTCACTGTCGGTAGAACACTACGCCGTCATGGTTTCAAATCATGCATTGCACAGAAGGTTCCCCTGCTCAAGTTTTCCTGTAGTTCTTGACCAGGTTTGTACACACTGCAACAGGGATTTTGGCCCACTCTTCCACACAGATCTCCTCTAGATCTGTTAGGTTTCAGGGCTGTCGCTTGAGCAACGCGGAGTTTAAGCTCCCTCCAAAGATGTTCTATTGGATTGAGGTAGGCCACTCCAGAACCTTGATATGCTTCTTACGGAGCCACTCCTTGGTTATCCTGGCTGTGTGCTTCGGGTCGTTGTCATGTTGGAAGACCCAGCCACGACCCATCTTCAATGCTCTGACTGAGGGAAGGAGGTTGTTGCTCAAAATCTCACAATAAATGGCCCCATTCCTCCTCTCCTTAATACAGTGCAGACAGGTGCTACTACTTTAGATTAATGAGTGGAGTAGAGGTGGACTTTTTCAAGGCACAGTAACAGGTCTTTGAGAGCCAGAATTCTTGCTGTTTCTCAGGTGTTCAAATACTTATGTTCAGCAGTGCAAGACAAATAAATTCTTTAAAAATCATACAATGTGATTTCCTGAATTTTTTTTTTTATTCTGTCTCTCACAGTGGGAATGCACCTACAATGTGAATTTCAGATCCCTCCATGATTTCTAAGTGGGAGAACTTGCAAAATTGCAGGGTGTTCAAATACTTCTGTTCCTCACTGTATTATCCTTAAACATAGAGGGCTGAATGTTAATATCCCTCCAACACCTCTAGACAGCAATGTCTGGCTGACTCTGTACTTAAAGTGCCCATGGCATGCCCATTTTGCTCATTTCCAGCCATTTAATGTTTAATCTTGGGTACCTTTAGATCAGCTTGGCACCCCTCATAACTCCAAATACTTTGTAATTGTTTCAGACTCAGAGAGCCAAAAAGCCTCTTCCTTAAAACAAGGGCACGGTTTGTGAACACGTAGAACTCCTGCTGCCAGTGTCGCAAGTGGACAACACAACGAACTGCAACAGCATTAATTAATTTGAATTTCTCCTCCATAGATACTGTAGGTAAACAACAATTTGTAACCCTCTAACCCTCTAAGCAAAGCAGGTAATTGAGAAACCCCATATTTTAACTGGCATAATGCAGACATAGTAACTTCTCCAGCCTTATAACAATTCTCTCTAACGTTACAGAAACAAGGCATTGCAACGTATGTTTTTTTAAACTTACCATTAAGTCCCACCTAATAGTGAAAACATCACTCCCTTTCAAGTAGCTCTGAGGTCGGTAAATCCAACCAGTGGTCACTGTGTCTTCCCTGACACGACCACATACAGTCCCAAAGCAGTGAAACTAATTCCAACAGGTAGAGTAGCTCTGACAATAACATCATGGGTCATTAATCCGCTCATTAACCAGCAACACATCACATGCGCCAGACACACTGGCCTCAGGCAGTCAAAACAAATGGGTACTGTGCTAAGGGGGAATCCAGCGTTGATGAGCTGATCATTCACCGTTGTGGGGGGCTTCACTAGCCAGTCGCTTGTAGGTTAGACCCGGTCAGATAAAACAGTGAGTCCCTGTACAGGAGCATTCCCGAACATGCAGTAACCTCAGGCGCTGTATTTTTCTCCACATCCTCTGGTCACAGTGCAGCAGGAGGGAAACTATATTCACAAAACCAGGCACAGTAGAAAAATTCTGCTTTTACAGTGGCACTGGTGGATGTCAGGCAAGCTCACTTGAACGTGCAACGGCCTGGATTGAATGCCCATTCAAGGAGATCCTTAAACTATCACATAATACTTTATTTTGTTAGAATAAAAGTCTTGCAAGTGAGAGTTTGCCAGATGTGTATAAGCCCAGTTGCTTCTGCATAGAAGTACTAGGACATACTGTATGTACATCTCATTTTTTGAGCTTTAGGTCACTTCTAAGATGAGATTTCACCGTTGTAACATTGTAGATAAGTCAAAAAACAAGGAAAAGCATGCCATGGGCCCTTTAAGAGTATTGCCAGGATGTAAAGAGTGCAGACAGGAGAGAGACACCTGCAGAATAAAATCATCCAAACACTGTAAACACAAACCATCTGTTTTACTCAGTACATTTAATTTATTTCCTGGCACCATTCACATACTCTAATTGTCTCTGTAATGGTCTCTTTAAAACCGGTCCAACTTTTGTTTGAGATGAAGTCAACTTGTCAGTGAGTGGGATTTGGACAAGAGAGGAGCCATTAAAATTACATTTGGGCACTAAACAAAGGACTTAGTGGATTGCAATTAATTTAAATATTACAGATTATTCCATTTCAGTGATAATCATTTTGGTCTGCTCTGTGACTCAATAATTCATATTCAGTTTGATATAAATCTTAATTAACATTTCTTTTTTAGTTGTGTGTTGTTTTTTTTTTTTGAAAACACAATACACAGCACAACATGGTATGAATCAGTTTCTTGATTTGGTAATGACACTGGCATGTGCTGAGTGGGCAGCATCAGTAAAATTTGACAGCAGGTCATTATTCTTTCAAGTGCACACTTGTACAAAATTCATAGATTGCACCTGGGGTAATCATTAAACTTTAATTACTGTATGTGCAGAGTACTAAGTAAGCTGGGGAAATGCATCAAAAGTGAAGACCAAGCTGAAATATTTTAGGCAACATAAGTCAAGAATAAAGCTGTTTTCCAGGTTTGCCTGCATCTTTGCTTTTACCTTAACTAAATAATGAACCAAAGCCTGTAGAGAATTACAGTATGTATGCTATAATTTACTGTTTAACTCACCCTAAGACATTAAGAAATGTGGTCCTGCTTCAAGTGACACGAGCATGTACTAAGAAATTTGCAGGAAGAAAGCCAAGCTTGTTAGTGTGGATGAGAGTCAAGTGTGAGAAATGGTTGTTACAGTATAAGGTGTGTTGTCAAGCTACCAAGTGCTGCAGTGACTCCTCTTACCATAAACATTCTCACACACTTAATGGCACATCATCAGCCTTCAACACTAAGACACTTCTGTATGAAAACAATTCTCTGCCCCTGCCAGACAGAAATGTGCATCAAATCTGCATCTCCGCTTGTCGGCTTTTTCAAAAGTGCCTGTCAGTCTCCACATTTCCATTTCACAAAACCCACATTCGGTGTGCCCATTGTCTGCCTCCATGCATTCGTTTCCTCGCACAAGCTGCTTGTGGCTTTTGTTTTAATTGAAGGGAATTGCGACGATGATTAGAGTCATTGTAATTTCTCTGTTCACCTCAATTTTATGAAAGGTGAGGCAAAGAAAATCTGGTGATTTTAATAATTCATCCTCAACACTATAAATGGAAATCTAGAACCCAGATGTAGCATGTCAGATAAACAAAGGCAGGAATAGAGAAATTTGTGTGTGCATGTGTTAGAGAAAAATGTTGGCCCTAGATACAGTATGGACAGACTTTGTGTTTGTGTGCAAGAGATACACAAATGGGGAATTTGAGAGTGGGCTTTGCGTGTGGATGGGCACATGCTTGAACAGATCACTGAGCTTAAAAGTGTGTGTTTATTTTTACAGTATGAGCAAGAGAAGGATGAGGCACAATCACAGCTATTTTCGGCTTTACAACTGTTTACTGATGGCTCAAACACAGGATGAGATTGAGCACCCATCCAAACTCTACGGATGGCGGTAAATCTATTCATAGATGTCGGTCCCTCTGTGTATAAAAGAGACACGTCACATGCAGGAAATTATGTTTAACATGTCAATCCAATTAACACCTGCATTTCCCTTAACAGTGGAGATGGGAGTGTGAGGGATGGAAATGCAGCAGTGACATTAATTAGCCTTGGAAACCAAATGATGGAACAGAGTCCGACAAACGTTTGGCCTCCCTGTTCTTCCATTTTTTACTTGATATATTATTATTATTTTTATTATAAATGCTTTCACATAACATTTACATGTTGTGATAATTGATTTTTTTAATTCAAATATAGGTATTTTCCAAATAAACATTTGAGCCTGTCATTGTTTGCCCCTTTTAGCACAATAAAAGTTGCTTTTTAAAGCCACGTATGACAACAGAAAATTCCCCCAATGAACAAAAAACATAACCAGTTAAACAAAATGTTTTGTACATTTTTTTTAATCATCTCATCTTTTCTTTTTAAAGGTGCAGTGTGTAATATTTAGAAGGTTTTATTAGAAGAAATGGGCTATAGTATGCATAATTATGCTATCACTAATGTGTAATCACCAGAGAATAAGAATCATTATGTTTTCTTTAGCCTAGAATGAGCCTTTTATATCTACAGTACATAGGAATGGGTCCCCTGTCATGGAGGCCGCCATGTTGAGCCACCATGTTTTTTACAGTAGCCCAGAGCAGACAAACCAAACACTGGCTCTAGAAGGTGAAGTAAGATCAGAAACAAGGAAGCACTGTCGTGAGTTTAAGAATATAATTTGAAGAAATGGAGGATCACAGTTGGACGTTAACACAAGAACAAAGAAGACAGCGTGAGTCCCCATCATCAAAGAAGCACAGACAATAAGAAATGGGCTAGGGAACACCACGAAGCAAGGATAAACAGTGGTCTGTTCCATATAAAGCTCACATGAACCAAACAGATAAAATAACAGCATTAATCATGTATTCTTTCCCACTCCCAAGGAGGTTTTATTTTTTATTTTTACCATGGCCCGTGGAACAATTCATTAGATTTTGGTGGTGAATGGGATCATCATCACAGTTTTAAAGAGTTCTTCATCATTGTGAAACAAGGCTATTTTCAATATTTTTGCTTCTAACTCCATACACAATGTCTAGAATGCTTGGACAAAAACTGCATGATAACCACATACTAAGATCCCCATACCATCTACCACACACCAAAGTCTGATCTGGATCCAAGTAATTACGTATATTCTAGATTAGCAGATCCAGTGAGGTTAGACAAAATAATGAAAGAATTAAATGATGTGTAGTGGACACAAATTGTTGGGAAGGTTATGTCCCTCCTCTGCTTTGTCTCATTGGTCATTTTCTACATAACCCTTTCACAACAAATCACTAATTCTCTAAACACAGGGCTCATGCATTTCCACTGTAACATATTTGTCTCACATTTAAAATATTTCAGAGGATGGTGCTGAGTCCTCTTCTTTGTTTAAATTGTCATTAAATTTTGCTCCAGTTGTGTTAGCAACAGGAGTGCTTTTGCTATTTTTGCCTGCAGGTGTTTTTCCCCCATTCTCTCATCCTCCCTTTCTGGCAAGTGAGCCCACTGCATTTACTATTTTGAGATTCTCCCATTTTAGCTTAGCAGGAGGTTAGGGATGCAGTGTGTGTGTGTGTGTGTGTGTGTGTGTGTGTGTGTGTGTGTGTGCACGAATGGGTTTGTAGATGGGCTGTCACTAATGTTAACATTCTGTGTGTAATGCTGAAGTGGGAAAAGAGGGCGGCATGAGCAGAATGGAGGCTGTCAGGGGGATGCCTCATATCTCTGCAGCAGTATCCTTCAGTATCCTGCTGGAGCAGTATAGAAATAACTGAAAATGCCATCATTGACTGTGTATGTCTTTTTATTGTATTTCTGATGACGTAGTGGGGTTGCAGTTGCTTCAAGCTTATAAAAACTGGCTTGTTGTCAAAAGGTCAGCATTTCTGAACACCAGCTGATGGTGTGAGTATATGGTTGTACTATGTTTACATTGGGCAGAGCCCAGGTGTGGATGTTATGTTATGAATGAAAAGGTGGTTGATGGGCAAAATGTGTGCACATTCAGCAGTTCTTCTGCCGAAGAATAAGGGTAAAGTTAGTAAGAGAATAATTCCTGGTTTGCATCTTGCTTTCTCTTTATTACTCTCATGGTTTTATCATATCTCTCTGTCCTGTCTTCTTTTATTCCATCTCTATTGCTCCTTCTCCCTCTATTCATCATTCCTACCTCCCTCGCACCCTCTCTTTCCATTTTCTTCATCTCTCCGTCTTCCTTTGCCTCCATCTCCCTCCCTCCTTGCTGGCAGAGACTCAGCTCGCCTCCCTTGACACGAAAACAAGCCTGGTTGTCATGACAACCCCCTGTAGTCCACACGAAGTGATGCACATTTATTTTTAGCTGCCTTGCATTCAAGACAATCGCAACGGGTTAACAAGTACACTCAGAGTTACAGATATTTTTGACACTGTGATCACCCAAGGCATGACACAGAGAACATAGCCATGTTTGTCCTCATAGTACTTCAGTGCATGAGTCTGTAAAGGAGTTTATGAATGTTAGGACTTTTTTATTACACCTTATTCATAAATATGCATAGAAGCCTAATGTTCTATTTTTATAGGCAGAACTAAATTACAGGCAGTTCTTTCTCTGTTGCGAGGAAATGCAACATAGCATCATCTGCTTGAGTGTCAATAATACACCTTCATACAGCAAACACATTACTGTATACTACTTCAGTATTTTAAATTAAATGTAGTGAATTCCTTTTTGGTGTACTGAACCTCATCCATTTCTAGGTTCATTTTTATTTTCCTAGATATCCCATAGTGACCCTCAGAAAAGAAGCCGAAAGGTGTAATCGAACATCATTATGCTATAAAAGTTGCCAATGAGGAATATTCCATTCGCTGATTGTCTCAAAGCAGTTGGCACTGACGTCATCCCTGAGTCAATTAGAGGGGGAGACAGACTTGACAAATAACTTCTCTGAAAAATTTTCTGGATTTCAGCACTAAAACTAACAACATTTCTCAGCCTTAATGAGTCCATTGATTTTACTAATGTTTGTTTTATAATGTTTGGGATCTAAAAGTTGTGCTTGTTGGCTGTATACTGGTTGAACTTTATCATTTCCTTTGTGTACTTTCATTTGAAATTCCTTTGCATTAGTTTTTTTTTTTTTGTGTGTGTTTATGTAGCCTTTCTGGTTTTTTTTCATTGTGAAGCAACATGTTCTCACCCCAGAGCATCACGTACTGACACTTTGTCAAGTACCTGTGAAGACGGTCTGCATTGCGTAGAGGCTCACAGTACCTTTTTGATGTCCTGTTTATATTTTATTAAGGCATTCTGATCAAAGCTTCCACTGAAGTGCATTGATTTCAGCCATTATACCTTAAGAAAACATTGGTTTGCTGAAGAAAGCACATTTTTCCTCATAGTAGAGAAAAGCAATGTGCAGGCTAGATTGTTGAATGAGTTTATTCAGGTAATAATTGAATTCCATTCATGTCTGAAAATCAACTTTGGGCTTGGAATTTTCCCGATCTAGGCAATTTGAGTCAGTGCGTATCCTTTTTTTGCTGTATGTTGCTCAGTGTTACATCTAGACTCATTTGAAAAATCTACTTCAGGCTTATTGTCCTTTGATTTAGTGCTATTTATGAGAAAAAATATTTCCAAAAAAAAAAAAAAAAAAAACAATACACAGACACCATCAAACAACATATTGTTCACAGTACAAGTATATTCAAGTGTTTTAGTTTGAAGTAACCATTAAATAAAACTGCTACTACTAACTTGTCATGTTAGCACTTTTTGTAATGCTGCTATGAACTATGATTATTGAGGCTTTTGAGATGATTGGTTTATAGGCTGAAATTCAGACAAAACACATTGACAGTATGAAATATTAATAATGACTGAAGAGGTGGATTCAAGGACAGAGGTCCTTTTAGCATTCAAGGAAAGCCAGTGATTTACTGTATGTCTATAAATGAAACAGCTTTCAGCATTGTCTAAAATGTCATCGCTTGTTTATGGGTGTATCTTTCTCTTCCTCAGTTTGTGTGTCTCTTTGTCACACAAACATATAGGTTTAGTGTCTAGACTCGTGCTTTTTTTTTTGACACATTGGCATTTGGCAGTATCAGTGATGCCCTGGCACAATCTATTTACAGTCCGTCCCAACATTAAGTAACCACCCTGGCATTTTCCTGGCATTGTCTGAGTAAGTCCCTTTTACAGTCCCTGTCCCTGTATCAGGTTTGCACCATTTAGTGTTCAACTGCCCACCAGCATACCTACCAAAACTGCTGTTTTTCTTGGTTGTTTGATGCGCCAAAGCTCTGAGGTTTGACTTTGTCGTGGTTGCCAGTGAAAGACATTCAGATTGATAATCAATTTGCTCAGTGCAGTGTATTGAAGACGCATTGCCGTGACATTTTGTGCAGACATTCGTGGTTCCCAGATGATGTATCCTAATGACTTTGATGATCACCTGACTTTTCACAAATTTGATTTTGAGTGAAATGTCTATTGGATGGATTGACATGACATTTGGCACAGACAGTTATGTGATCCCTTAACGTTTTTCTTTTGGATCATTACAGACTATTGCAAAACAATATATTAATGTACAATATGACCAGATGGAATATTTGAGTAACTGAGCAAATTTCCATATGAACAGATGCAGTCGAGCCAGTCTTTGCACACTATGCCTGAGGTATGGCATAAGGCCATAACATTGTACTGTTGTCTTGAATTAATGCCATTTTACATGTTAAGGGGGAGTGCAGAATTTTCTTGTTACCTGAATGTAATGGGAGCAGAAATATACTATATATAGTATACTGTACAGAAACATACAACACTATAAAACCAGTGTGCATCAGAAAGTCAGTTAACAGTAGCAGCTGATGATCTTGCACAATCATAGTTATTAAAATGGAGCCACAGTGTGAATACCAATTATATCGAACCACCAAAAGACATTTTGGGCCTAGCATTGAATTGCCTCATTGACTTGTGCAAATATAATCAGCTTTAGCTGTCATACAGTGTATACGATGGACATAGCGTCACCACTTCCCTCCACTATGCAAGACTGGATAATGCTGTTTTCTGCTGGTAACCTGACGGACAGTTATTGGATTAAAAGAAAGCTTTTGTTAGTTGTCACCTGGAAATTTCTTCAGGGAAACCTGTTGACTAGGAGTGGAAATACATTTTTGAGCTAATCAAGAGAAACCACACCAAAAGCCAAGGAGAAATCACACATCAGTTAAGTTTCACTTTTAACAGACCAGCAAATCCAGTATATCAGTGCCTACATGAACCTCTGCATCACTCAGAAAGTCACCTTCAGATTTTCTCCTGCCAGAATCATCCGTTTCCTTTTACTTGGACAGAAACTTTAGAGCCATATCTCATATTGTTATTAAATGTCATCCTTCATTAGTGGTATTCAGACTGAAGATCATTATCATTTTAAAAACTAACTAAATAACAGCCGAGTCTTTGTGGGCTTGAGTCAGAGAGAGGGAAGAAAGGAGTGAGAGAGGAATATGGAGGTGAAAGACAGAAACAAGCAAGCAAATAATAGATATAAACCACAGAAAGACATCAGTAATATGTATACCATAGACTTCCAGTTTACATTTTTGTGTGCACACCCTTGGTGCATTGATTTGCATTCTTGAATTTTTTTTGTGTCAGAGACCAAAGATGATATGTGTAGGCAGCGAAAAGGAAGGCAGCTTATTCTGCTGCTTTGACCCCCAGAAAAAATTGTTTACACACACACACACACACACACACCCACACACACACATACACACACACTCCAACCTACAGCTACTCCAGCAGCTGTCAGTACAACATTTTGTTGACCTCTTTTATTACCCAGTGACATTTGTACCAAATAGCTGTTTGCCTTTGGTGGCTGCAGAGAAAGACAACAGACCAGTAATAATTTTAACATTATTACTTTTCACTGATCCTACTGCTCAAAGCTGCTCTCTCTAGCTGAAGTTTTGTTATCTGCTGCGGTGCCATGGCTGCATCTGAACTATTTTTAGCCTTGTAATAAAATATTTGAAACTAGCATTTTGTGTTAATTAAATGATGGCTGTCTTTGGAGCATGCAATAGCTGTATTAATGTAGGATGATTAATAACCCCCTGTTTGGTGTTAGGGTCCCAAATCACCATGTTTATTCTTATTTTCATAACATTATAATGACCAGCTCCCTGTGCATTTTGCCATTTGCAATAATCCAGTCTTCCTGTGTTATTCTTATATTGTAGATATTGATAAAGACAGTGGATTAACCAGAGTCAACCATCTTAAAAGGTATCATTAAAACAAAGTCATAAAAATAATAATAATAAGGGCTATTTTTGTTATATTTCTCATAGTACAATATATGAATGAGGAAATGAACCTTTTGACAAATATATATTTTAAAGCAGCTTATTGCTTATATGAATGCTTGAAAATACTGAAACTGTGCCTCTTTTTTTTTTTGCTTTAAAAGTCAATGAGCTGGAATTATCCATTACTTTCAGTTGAATGGCAAACTGAAATGGACTGAACAATGTGTTGACTGTTATATAACCATCATACAACACACAGCAGTACTACAGCTGTATACTGCTGTTCCTGTTCCGCACAGAAGATATTGTGTTTGTAGCTTAGCATCACCATTGTAATATTCTGGTGACCGGTGGCCTTCTTCCTGCCATGATGTTGTGTCATATCTGTTTCCACCCTGCACTCTTCATAAAGTTAAGGCACCATCTGTCAGCTTTGCACCCAGAATGCTCTTGAATCTGCCAACCACCTGGTGTGTGCACAGCAAAGAGCCTCCATCTGAACATGTCATTAACACCAGTATTCTCTTTTACAATATATATCACAAACACATATATGTGTAGGTGCCCACATGCAACACAGTACGCTGCTCCCTGAGAACAGTGAGAAGGGACCATAAAAGTAAGTGTTGACACTGTCACTGGTGTTGTGTTATTGTTGTTTAAGTCACAAGGATGCCCAGCAGTCTAATTAAACTGTGCAGGCAAGGAAGTGCATCCTCCCACAGATCACCAGCCAAATGGAGCTAAGTGAAGGAGATAGACAAGCTTTGTTCTTCACAGGCTTGGAAGTGCTGCTCAGAATAAAAACAGTTGTGTAAAAGTGATTCAGCTATAAATCCTGGGGGATTCCCAGAGTTCCAGATTATGACTGTAATTGTAATACAGATATATTTTTATATGGTATGCTAAAACTGCATGAGATGTATTTTATAGAAGTAGACCAGTCAAGGCTGGTCTGATTAGACTGACCTATTAGAAAGTCCAACAGTCCTCAAAATGATATTCACATGAGATCAACCAAGGAATCATTAGTTCTCAGGGGAAGAGCGAGATGACATCTGTTTGCAGGGTCAGGGGTTCAATTCCCATTCTCCCCAGTTCACACAACAAAGTGTCCTTGGGCAAGACACTGAACCCCAAGTTGCTCCCGGTGGCCAGGCCAGCGTCTTGCATGGCAGCTCCCCCCCATCAGTGTGTGTGTGTGAGTGGGTGAATTTGTAAAGCTCTTTGTCCAGGTAAGGTAGAAAAGTGCTATACAAGTGCAGTCTATTTACCATTACTTCCACCATTTACCATTTCCACTATTTACCATTAATTTTGGACGGGAAAGCACTACGCATTTTGTATTCTTCATCGATCTTACCATACTTAGAGTATGGCGTTGAAAACTGGGGAAATACATACAAAAGCTCACTTCAACCATTGTATATATTACAAAAAAGAGCGATAAGAATTGTGCATAAGATGGGGTACAGGGATCACACCAATGTAGCTTTCATACAGTCTAAATTGTTAAAATTTTTTGATTTAGTGGGATATAAGACTGCTGTGTTTTTGTATAAAGCCAGGAACAATTTATTACCTGGTGGAATTCAAAAACTATTTAATGAAAGGGAAGGGGGATACAATTTAAGGGGTCAGTTAAATTTAAAAATTCATGCTATACGTACAACCAAAAAAAGATTTTGTATTTCCATAAGTGGGGTAAAACTATGGAATAATTTAAATGTGGACATAAAAAATAGTAATAGAATTGATGAGTTTAAACATAAATATAAAGGTATGTGTCAATCAAGATATATGCAAGAACAGGCTTAATGATTAATTAGATGGAACATTGTGGGTGTGGTGTATGAATGTTAACACTTTGTAATAATTCTTTAGTATATTACTTATGTGGTGCAGACGATAATTATTTAAGAATGTAATTATGTAAGAATGTTAACACTGTTACAATTTTTTAGTATAATACTTGTGTGGTGTAGAAGAGAATTATTTACTGCTTGCAAACCAATGATGGTAAGATGATGTCATGGGGTAGGACTGGATAAGTCTGACTTCTTCCTACTCCATTCAAGCATGTTCTAGATATAAGCAAATTGATATTGGATTAGCATTTGTTGGATATGTGTAAAATTATGTGTGTTGACATATCAACTGTCTTTACATGCTTGAAAGAATAAATAAATCAAATAAATCAAATCAAATAAATTAGATCAGAGCTTCGTGCCCACAGTTAATATAACAACAGCATGGAAACATTCCAGTGCATGGATGTGTCTGAAAACAAATCTTTTGTCTTTTTGCCTTTTTTGTCTTAGATTCAAGGAGAGGAAGAGCAGAGACGTTTTGAGGAGGGCAAAGCACGGTACCTCCAGAATAAAGCAAAGAGACTTGCAGATAAGGAGCGCCAACAGTGATGCTGCTGCCTGCGAGAACAGGATATCAACTCTGCACAACACATGTCTAGTATGAAGGAAATAAAAGCCCTCTCTCCTGTTCTATAATTGTAGCCTCCTGTAGCCTAAACCTGTGATTATTCTCTTCTGTGCTATGCACCAAAGTGTCTACTTTCTGCTGTATATGTAGGTAACAGTACATACTTTATTTTGGGGAGATTTTAATTAGTGTATGAAGAATATTCATGTTCAGTGCAAAGTAACATCTGACTATGTAGATTCAGTGTCAGAATATGTTATTAATCCCAATAGGGTAATTTATTTATGCAGACTACTTACTAAGAGAAATGAGAGAAATAACATAATCAACATAATCATCAAACAACAACAACAAGCAGTGACAACAGCACAGATTAGCAGCTAGTAAGAAGAAGGAGGCACTTCCCTGATGCAGTGGGGGAGGCTGCACGTTGGCTTACGTCAGCATTCAGTAGCCTGATTGCAGAGGGAATAAAGAAATTTGCATATCTATTTGTTTTCCGGGCTGGTGCATAATAGCACTGACCTGAAGGCATAATTACAAATTCCTTGATCAAGCTGTGGTCAGGCTGACTTAATATCCTCTCTGCTTTCTTGACCACTTGCCTCCTCCAAAGTGAACACAGGTTTTTTTTGTTGAACTTCAGTAATCTTGGAGCAGACCATAACAATATTTCACAGGCCGGCCCTTGTATCAGCACACAAATGAAAATGTTTAAGACTCACAATAAGAGTATGATTAAAAATGTACATAAAATTACCTTGCATACCCCAAATGAGTTCAACTTCCTAAGCAAATGGATTCACTGGTGACCTTTGTTTCTGAAATCTGTAATAAGTTTGTTTGTTTTAGCCACATTTAAGTCAATTGTCATCACACCATTTAACAAATTCGGGAAGAGTACAGCCATGGTCAAATTAGTGGCCCAGGAGAAGAAACAACCAGAGCACTGTTTTGCTTTAAGAAGACTTCTGAGAATAAAGACTTCATGATAAATGCCAGTGCAAAGCGATAGTTTGAGCACGAGGAAAATGATGAATAAGTGACTAAATAATAATGAATAAAAGATCTGAGCGTGAGTCTGATGCTCTCGCCTTGTGTCCTTGCTCATTTGATGATGATGTCATTGTCTTGGCAGAGAGGGCACACGTTATCCATCTTTTGAGCACTGTGTTTTTTTTTTTGAGGAGAAATTAGAGGAGCTTGGGGGCTTTGACTCGCCTCTCCCCCACATCCCCTGCCTCATCCCCCATCCTTTGCTTCCTCTTTGTCTGTTGCACTCTTGACTCCAGTATTTGTGCTGCCTTACCATGCTCCCCTTTCCTTCTCATCGTGTCCTCATCTATCTCCAGTCTTTTGCTCCTCTCAGTCACTCTCTTTGTCCCTCTGTCTCCTCCATTCTTCTCCCTGGCTCTCTCTTTCTTTGTCTTCAGATAAGATATGATGAGGACTCCTCTCAGCCTGATAGGAGCCAGAACTGGGACAAAATGTGTTCTGTATGTGCATCTATTTCTTTGTATGTGTAATGGTTTTCTGTGCGTACTCGCAAAGAAGGACCACAAGGATAAATCGGGGCCAGCAGTAGCCAGTGAGAAATCAGTATACATATAATCGTGCCAGGACTGAAACACTTATTAATCTGTCTTTAAAAAGAAAAACAACTCTTGTTCAAATATTTAGCAGGACTGGTTTTTCATTTCTGTAACACTCTTAGTCTTCAACCTGATTTTTATCAGTACCTGGACAACTCTGCAACAGATGGCAAGGACTAATTTGAAAACCACATGAAATTAAAAGATGAAAGCCCAGACAGAGAGAGAGCTCTGTGAAGACTAGAGAGCTGCAGGTCTGAACATAAACAAAATGCCTTCTTGTTTAGGCCATTGTTTTTCCTCACTCTGTTTTTCATGCAAGACAAACCGATTTGGCACTGGATCTTGAAGGTTATTGTTTTATTTGTTTGGCCCTCCAGCATAATCCAAATATATGTGATTTTCATTTCCCCTCTGAAAATAAAGTTAGGCTCAAGCTGCACTGGGGGGATATTATACTGTATATCTAACCCCAGTGAAGTCGAGGTGTCCTGTGGGAAGAGAAGAGCACAGGGACATCTTAGATGGTAAGACCCCTGGGATATATGAGCTTACTGAAAAGAGCATCTGCCTGATACAATATCAGTACAGGCATGTTACATTCAAAACCAAGTGTCATTTCTAACCCTTAACAACTATGTTCTTTACTGTCTTCAGCCCTTTCAGCTGGTAGCATCTGACTTTTGTACATACAGACACAATATGGTAACCATGGTTCTGTGGAAAAGACTTGAAATGGAAGCAATGGCATTATCATAGATAGATGTGGAAACAAAAATGTTGACATCTGTTTTAAGTTACAACATTGAAGTCCCCAGTTTTGGTGCCTGATCACATAGGTGAGATATACTCAGAACACTTGAGACAACGTACAGTCTCTGGAAAACAAACTGGACGAGCTAAGGGCTAGGATTACAGCACAACTGGAAATCAAGAGAATGCTGTGCTCTAGTTCTCACCAAGACTTGGCTTTCTGACAGAGTTCCAGACTCCGCGATTCAGCTACAAACACATTCTGTACATCGAAGCGATCGCACTGCTGTTTCAGGGAAGGTAAAAGGAGGTGGTGTGTGTGTGTTTATCAGTAACTCATGGTGTGGAGATGTATGGACTGTTTATAAGCACTGTTTGCCAGTCGTAGAGTTTTTATTGCTGAAATGCCGGCCCTACTATCTAGCCAGAGAGCACAGTGCCATGTTTCTGGCTGCTGTGTATGTTAGCCCAAGAGCTAATCCCTCTGCGGCTCTCAGCAAACTCTATGATGTCATCAACGCGCTAGAGACAGTGCACCCCAATGCTGTATTTATCGCTGCAGGCGACTTTAACCAGTGCAATTTACGGACTGTACTTCCCAAATATTACCAACGTGAACATTCCCACTCAGGTCTAGAACACTCTGGATCATGTTTACAGTAACATAC
>NW_018127886.1:6241078-6260437 GCF_001952655.1 Monopterus albus | reverse complement strand
TGAATTTAAACCCTTTTTGTCAGAGGCGGTTCTCTCTCACTAGTGGAATGCACATGGCTTCCCTGGTTTCCCCTGGCAACTGCCTCTGCTCAGACAGCCAGTGTTTGACTCCGGCCTCAGTGGGTGGGGCTGCATCAATCCCCCTACCCCCTGACCCTGCCCCCAGAGAGAAATAATGCTCGGAAGCATGCAAAATCAATCAGCTGCAGCCCCGAAAAGCCAATATGTTGCTAATAAACACACAGGCAGAGTGAACGCTGAGCTGGTGGTCAGACAAAAGGAGCCAGAGCTCGGCGGTCCTTTACCTGCATTACACACTCTGTCAGGGCATTACCATGTGAAGAGAGCACAGGGCTGATAGATGAATCATGGCAATACTGTAAGAGCTCCTAACCTCCGAGAGGCCACGGCTGAACCACTATCATCACCTGCTGTTCACAGGCCCATACATTTACTGACCCACCAGGCCTTCTTGCTCAACAACTGGCTGCCTTAATGTGTGTGGATATGTGGTGAAGGGGAAAATCTCTCCTTAAACACACTTCACACATGGCTGCAGTCCAGCACCCAGGCAGCGTTCAAACAAAATTGTGTTGTTTTCCACCGCTGCTATTCATACATTTTTAATCACTATAGAAATTGCATGTGAAGGCAGTATTTTTAATTTAAAGAACCTTACAATGCATACTGGCATTGAATCTGATCATTATCACACAAGATGATAATGCTGTAATATTCATTATATTCTATCTGTGTTCTATCCTGTTGTATCACATCACATCATACTGCTTTTCATGGCGCAGTGCTGTGTGTTGCATCATGTTGTGGTGCATCAGCATAAATTAACAGAATAACACAATCATTGTTTTGCACACAGATATAAATCTGTTATAGCAATGTGATATAAATCTGCTTTACAGTGGATTTTACATTTAATGCAGATACACAGAGTGAACTCGGGCAGTTCCAAGCTTATGGGCAGAGTACACACTGTAGTGATGTGGTTTAAGGAAAACCTCATCTTTACCCTTCTGTTATTCCTACAGTGTTGGACAAAAATCGATATTTGTAGCGCAGATCTGCAACAACTGCTGATTGTCTTGGTGCACTCTCACAGCTAAATGAGATTTACTTCATTACACTGCTTTATTTAATAGCAGAAGCACCAGTATGGAACCACAGAATAGCCCCTGGAGAAATCAGACTGGCCACTGGCCCTGGGTCACATCGTATGTTTTCATTCCACCTCTAATAGAAATGTTTTTAAGTCACACTAGAAGCTGGCCAATTAGCCTGAAGGGGAATAATATCTCTAATGTACTGGCTCTATATTTTACAGAGATTTCTTGGCCTCTGGAGCCTTTTCATCTACAAAGACAGCAGATATTTATTTCAAAGGGCCCTGAACACCTGAGCGATGTTCTTCACCATGAATGCGGCAGAATGGAAAGTCCTCAGTTTAAACACAGCCTGCTCCTTTCCACTGTGTGCAGTCTGAGCAAATAACCAATGACAAGCAAGTGTTCACATCCACTCATTATCGACTGGTAATGCTGTGTTTGTTAAGGCTCAGATCAGTCCCTAAATTGACCTACACACTACACACTTACAATAGACAAGCAGACTGACAGATTAGCTGAGCAGTTTAGAGGAACACACAGCAGCCATGTTGAGGCTGATCCACCCAGCCAACCTCTCCTCACTGATAAACACGTATCAATGAAGAACAAGCAACAAAGAGTCACTGGAAACAGCAAAGACACACACACACACACACACCACTACTGTAAGACTCTACTCTACTACCAATCTTGTGTGACTGCCAGCCCTTTTCCAAAGCATGCCACACTGTGCCAGAGTTCTGATTTATGCATTTTCCAGGTAAATGGTGATTTCCATTCATAGTGGAAAGACAGACACTTGATTCACTTATGTAATCAAGTACATGTCTGTAGGGCTACTGTAGGTATCAAGAGTATTTAATGTGTCTGTAGCACAGTCAATGGATACTTGTGTTTGTGTTCAGATACTTCATCTTTTTTGTACTTTTGGATCAGATGGATTAGTGCTGTCGCCTCACAGCAAAATGGTTCTGGGTTCAAGACCCAGTATAGATAATGGACGGATATTCTTGGATCAGATAGTTCCTACTGCCGCCCTAACTAAAGTTTGCATCAATCTCTGGTTTCAAGATTTACAGTCTCATTGTGATAATGTATAATTTTCAGTTTGAGCCCATTTGAGCTGACTGTAGAAACAGATAAATATATTTATAGAGCACTCAGAACTGCAGCCATGATAACTTACAGAATTATCCTTTGCAACTTCTACAGCTGCATCATTGAGAGCATCTTGACCAGCTGCATCACTGTCTGGTATGGCAGCACTACTGCTATGGACCGCAAGTGCCTGCAGAGAGTGGTAAAGACTGTGGTACAGATCACCAGGACCCCACTGCCCTATCTGAAGAGCATTTACCACCGCAGGGTGCTTAGGAAAGCTGCCTCCATCCTCAAAGACCACACCCACCCCCAGCACAGACTGTTCACTTCTTTGCCCTCTGACCGGAGGTTCAGAAGTGTGAAATGCAGGACCACTAGACTGAAAAACTCTTTCTTTCCCTCTGCCATCAGACTCCTAAACAGCTGAGGAGTTTATTACCAGGAAATACGTGATGTACTGTTTACATTCTCAGTTTGCACATGCATAATTGCAGAATGACTGTTGACTGCTGCACATGCTGCTTCCATGCAGCATACAGTCTTTGTTATATTCTTTTTTTATTATTATATTGCTGCATTTGCTGCTTAAAGTGCCTTAGATTTTGTGTTACTTATTTATCTACCTTATATTACATTTGTATTTTGTGGCATTCATGTGGACGGCAAAGTAAGAATTTCATTGTACAGGGAAACAGGTTTCCTAACTGTGCATATGACAAATAAACACTTTGAACTTGAACATTGGCTCCAGAAGAAGCTACATGTCAGACTGCTTTTTCCCATCAGGCAATAATGAAATAAAGGCAAAAAGCAGATCTCATATTTCCATTCAGGTCTTTGCATCTAAATTAGGGGACAGCAGCCTTTTGACTGCTGTGCTCCAGTGTAAAGAATCTGAGAGGGGTTCTCCGACGATGAATGATCTTCTGTGGCAGGAGAACAACCATTAAGGGCTCTGACAGGGGAATAAAGCGATACTGTATTGAAAAAACTCAGCTTTCAGTGCCAAGTGACCCACGTTCCATTTCGTCTTTATTAGGCGCACAGCCCGGGACCCATCATCACTCATTTTACTACTGTGCATGAGACGATGCAGACACAGAAACCTGAGCCGTATACACATTATACTTCAAGGTCATACATGAAAATAATTCTGTCAATATCTGTATGAGACAAGGCTTTTGCTGACTTTGTTGGCAGATGTTTCAGATACAGAACAGAAAAATGGTTAAACATCTCAGTGTTGTTTTTTTTTTGTAAAATCTGTTTTATTGTTCATCCTGGAACACCTTCACAGAGCAAAGATCTACATTCAGAACTCCTGTGTTATCTGGGCTTGGAGCCAGCAAGGCCTTCCTTGCAGAGTAGTAGGTGATGGGCCATGTTTGTCTGGCCTGTAACCTCTCATTTTTCACTGCCACAGGGGACCTTGCAGGGGGTACTGCTAATTTAGGCTACCTCTGAATTTAAGGCACACAAACCCCACACAGAGGTTGCAATCCTGAGAAAACATGGAAAAGTAAGTGAGCACATAAGAAGGGTACATGTTAAGTACAGCACAGCTGTGTCTGTGCTTGTGTATGTGTTATTTGATGTGTGATGGTGAGAGTGGGGGCAACCTGGTGCCAAGGGAGCCACTGGGTGGGCATGCCTTCTGTTTCCTTTTACTTCCAGGTCACCTAGCATCACACTAGAGAGGCTAGAGATGGACACTCTGCTTCTTTTAACAAACTCTCTTTTCACTCTTCTGTCCTGTCTAGTTCTTATGATGGATCCAAATCCAAAGTATTAATAATAGACAGCACCCAGAGAGTGCAACCTTCACCAAAGGCTACTCACGTTCCCCATAATACCATAAAATCAGTATTCCCATGATGGTTTGACCCTCACAACTTTCATTGCTTGACCATGAAAGCCTACTGCTGGCATTTGGAATGACACTGATATATTTATTAGTTTAAAGTTATTCAAGAAAAATAATAGACATGACAGACATCCACTTGTTGATTTAGGGGTAAAACTGGGACTTCAGTGAGTGGGCCACGGGCAAAGCGGTGAAAATGTCACATTTCTGCAAGTCTGTGTTCTGCTTGTTCAGTAGCTGCTTGATAAACCACTCATACGGTCTCCATTACCGGCTGATTGTTGCAGTATGGAATGACACTTCACATTTTCCGTTCTCCCTTTGCTCAGCTGTGAGTGTGTGTGAGAGGAGCGCAGTCCCTCCCTCTATACAGAGACTGACCCAGTCAAAAATAAAGTGGAAAAGCAAAGTAGGATGGTCCACATCAACCCATGAGGTTATGCTGGGTGACAGTTAAGGGAAGCACGGGTCGTATCACTTGTTAGGTTCCAACAGTGGAAGCACAGCTACAATGTGTGGCATCCTCGCCGCAGACTACTGTGCTCTGAACAAGATCACAAATCACAATGTCATCCGCAAACATCATTGTCCACGAAGATTCCTGTCTGACCTCATCTGTCAACCTGTCCATCACCATAGCAAACTAGAAGGGACTCAAAGCCGATCCTTGATGTAGCCCCACCTCCACCTTGAACTCCTCTGTCTGACCTACAGCACATCTCACACTCCTCTCATACATATCCTGAACTACTCTGACGTACTTCTCTGCCACTTCTGACATCCTCATACAGTACCATAACTCCTATCTCGGCACTCTGTGGTATGCTTTCTCTAAATCCACAAAGACACAATGCAGCTCCTTCCGACCATCTCTATATTTCTCCATTAACATTCTCAGAGCAAAAATTGCATCAGTAGTGCTCTTTCTGGGCATGAAGCCATACTGCTGCTCACAGATATCCACTTCCTTTCTTAGCCTAGCTTCCACTAACATTACCCCTTCAATTTCCAACTTCAAACTGATCACCCTGTCTGACACTCTTTTCACCTCTAAAACATTCCTCACGAGCTCCTCCTTCAGGATCACTCCTACGCCATTTCTCTTCCTGTCCACACCATAATACCCCCTTCTTTCCCTCTCATTTTCCTCATTCATCAGTTCCTCAAAATACTCCTTCCATCTTCTCTGCACACTCTCCTCACTTGTTAGCACCTTTCCATCTCTGTCTTTAATCGCCCTTATCTGTTGCACATCCTTCCCATCTCTATCTCTCTGTCTTGCTAATCTGTACAAGTCCTTCTCACCTTCCCTTGTGTCTAACCTGGCATACAACTCATCATAAGCTTTTTGTTCAGCCATTACCACCTCCCTCTTCACTCTACGCTGCAATTTCTTGTAATCCTGTCTACTGTCTTCAGTCCTTTCTACGTCCCACTTCTTTTTAGCTAGCCTCTTCCTCTGAATGCTGTCCTTTACTTCCTCGTTCCACCACCATGTTTCCTTATCCTCGCTCCTCCTTCCCGATGACACACCTAGCACCTTCCTACCTGTCTCCCTGATCACTTCTGCTGTAGTTTCCCAGTCATCTGGAAGTTCTTCTTGACCACCCAAAGCCTGTCTCAACTTCTGTCTGAATTCCTCATGACATTCTTTCTTTTGCAACTTCCACCACTGGTCTTCTTTTCTGTCTTTCCTCTCCTCTTCTTGCTGACCACCAGAGTCATCCTACACACCGATGGGGTCGCCTCGATGCTGTCTGGCTACACTTTCTCCTACCACCACTTTGCAGTCACTAATCTCTCTCAGATTGCCTCATTTACATAGAATGTAGTCTACCTCCACTCTTATATGTAACTCTATGTTCCTCCCAGCCAGAGTTAACTGATACTCATTGTAATTCTGTAAATGGATTAAATTCATACACTTTATGATCAGTTTTTAAAGCAGTTCTGGTTCACTTTACCCTGACAACTTAATAACGAACATTTTGAAAAATGTCTGAAATAAAAGCAGATTAGGCCCAGCTCCTGCAGAGTCATACGCATTCAAAAGTAGCACTGCTGTTCACTGCAGTTATGCTTTGGACACATTTGTGAATAAACGTGTGTCATTTGTATTAAAGTTGCTTTAAAAAGGTAAATATGCTATCATTAAAAGAAACATCGTATTAATTTCCTTTCACAATCATCCCCTCTTCTCACAGTGGAATAGGCTGTTAAAGGATAATTCTGTCTTTTTAAAACCCTGGATAATGTACGTGGCAACTATTTCTAGTTTTGTTGCTGAAATTGAGAGGACATGATTGGTCAGAGCTTTACAGACTTCATGAGTGTGCAGGCAATCAAACTACTTAATAAGAAGAGAAAAACAGAATTTGAAGCTACAGTATACAACTTTTTCAAATAGTTTTGTTATAGAAATCTGCCCCAAAACTTGTCTTAATGTGGAGAGGTGCTGTTGAAGCCTCCTGTGACCCAGACTCATTGAACAACATTGGCAGCAGTGCAGAAAGATCAGCTTCTCAAAGGGTTTGAGCGGGATTTGTATCTCTAACCAGTCAGAGATTTTCTGTTATTTCTGATTGATCAATAAGTTTTGTCTCTTTCTTGTAATTTCATAATGACAAATATCTGAAGAGCAGGGAGAGGGAGTGCTGGGTGGGGCAGAGTGGAAAATGATTAGAAAATTCATGCTAGTGCTACCTTATGCTACATATTGTAGCTTTAATGCACCAAAACAGTCTTTTATAACTTCCATTTAAAAATCTTACAGCAAGTCCAACTTTTTCTGCAGAGCAACTGGGGTTTTGTATCAACATTTACAAAATCTTGCCTTTAAATAAAGACAGTTAATTTAGAGTAAATGTACAGCATTGATTTAGATGGAATGCTACTCTCTGGATAATAGAGACTGTAAATCTTGAATTGCTGAGTAGATTTACTACTGTAGGTCCTGACTGCATCAGCTGGGAAGCTTAAGGGAAATTTCCTCTTACCCTGCAATAGCATCTGAAGGAGCATTCAGTACAGCTGGCTGAATATTGCATGCAGCTCGCAGGTGTGCTTGTGTGTATCCTTTTTCATGAATGGGAAGTAAGGAGAGCTGGGGCTGCTCATCAGAACATCCACCAGATAGATGAAAATGAAAATAATCCTCCTTACAGTGGCAAAAACAAAGGCACCAGGGACCTTACTCGTTTGCTCCATTCACACAGAGTCTATTCTCACTGGGTATAGTCTAAGCCCTGAGGGAGGAAAGCCGGTTTTACAGTCGGGGACGGAGTCTTACATAACAAACCGTATAACGTCAATGAAAAGGGCCTATTTAAAACAATATGAATAACAAGAAAATAGCGTGCATTAATGGAACTGATATGACAGGTTTGATGCAGTAGACTATAGTTAATGTTTAAAGTGTTGCAAATTGAATCTATGGCAAAATTAGACTCCATGCAGTATAGACTTATATCTCTTATTTTCTCTGGTTTCCTCAAAGCTGAATGAAGTTGGTCTATTTTCCAGCCCATTCACTGTTGGCACATGTAGGCCAGAACTTCCAGAAACATAGGGGCAGTATTTATTCAAAGCAAACGTCCAACCTGCAGGAGCAGCTCTCGCTCTATCAAAATGCCGACCTCTTTTCCATAAATTATTTCTTATTGCGGTTCACACCCCACCTCCACCGAGCCTCGGAGCCGCGAACGAGCCTGGGCTGTCGGGAGCGCGCAACAGTCATGCCTCATCCGTCGCTCGCTTCGGCAGAGACGGTAAATACAAGAAGACTCTCGTCTTTTGCTTAAAATTACCCAGTATTTTGCGACTGATGCTTCCGAGCGACCGCCCACCTCGTGGTGAGGAAGGTGGAAATTCTAAGCCACCTCGTCCATTATTTGTCATTTTGTTCCCGCGTCAATGAGACAAAGAGGGCAACAAGACTCCAGAGGAGTACAGCTGTGGTGATATGGTGCATCAGGGCTCATTCTTCATTTTGCAGGTCATTCCTTTAAGTTGATGCTGTCACTGTCTTGGTTTGGGGACGTAAATGCTGGGAAGCCACCCCGAACTGATGTTTGCATTCCCCGGAACAGTGATCCGGTAGGAGCACAAACGAAAGGTAAGACACACAGCTGATTATGTCAGACTCACTGGTGATGAGCTTGTTTTGATAGATGTAGGAAAACGGCTGCTTCATCCAAACAGGTGGTGTCCTGTAGCACAAGCAGATCAGCTGTGAGAGGAGAAAGTATTTTAAATGCAAACACACTGCAAAATTGCTGTGGACCTTCCGTGTAAATCTGACCTATTTTGAATATTGCTTGATCCAGATTGTATGCAAAACTAGTGCAGATGAGGAAGTGGCCTAAGTGAACGGCTGAATTAGCCTATACTGACATTATATACTATACTATATAGGTTATGTTCTTAACTTTACTAAGCGAGGAGCCTCTTTTACATTAAATCTGTGTCTTAGATGATCGATAATTACACAGAACTAGTGGGTGTGGGATTAGGTATAACCTATATTAGATATGAGTTAACACTGCGTTGGTAATAGACGCACCAAAGGACCAAAATATCCCATGAATGTAGCCTACTTAAAGTATCTAGGCTGTTTTTGACTTTAGAAAAGAATATTCAGTATCCTGCAATCACATCTTGTGCAAAAGGGATATACAAACTTATGCAGGCAGCTCCTTGGAAATGTACAGTTCTTCACATCTCTGTCACTGATTTTATCAGTCTTCCTTGTGGCTTTATTGTATCTGTTTTATCAAATTATAGTATATAATCTAGTCTTTAAATATGGAATATTAGTCTACTTGTGATTTGCTGATTTTAGCCTAAACATGAAGCTAAATAGAGTTTTAAAAAAAGTAACATTCTGCATGACAGAATCACAACAGCCACGAAGCACGATCAGCATGATACGTTCTCAACTGCATCCAATCCAACATGTACACTTGTGATTTTTAGACCTAAAAGTGTGACTATTCTATATTTAGATTTAACACCCTCTATTATAACAGCATACACAGTAATGATGGACTTAAGATACTGGGTATACAGTTACAACTCTCACACCAAAAAATTCAACATCCAGGTATTGTCCTGCCCAATAATATTTTTCAACATGCATATAATAATAATATTTTGATAAAGACACTAAATAAATGCCTTCAGCATTTTTCTGGACATGAACTTCTGACCCGAATCTGAGCATCAGAGTCAGTGGCATTATTTACGGTGACCTATGGTAATGACAAAAGACAGAATGAGGAGGCAGTTGATCTTTGCATTCTTTCAAAAGTTTTTTCTCCCATTAGAGAAGTCACAGCAGAAACAGGAGAGAGTGGTCAGAAAGTGGACATGCAAGCCAGTGATAACATTTACTGCCCAGACAAAGTGCTGTAGCCAGCAAGTGACAGTTACTGCAACACCACGAAGCCTCACAACAGATCTCAGTGTTTCACTGGCACTTGTGACATTTTGTTTGTCACACGTTTGGCTCTGTCATTTTGTGACCGTGTTAGTCTGTGTTCACACTTTTCTATTTTTGCCACAACACACTGAGAAGATTCTGCCTTCCCTTATACAGCATCATATGGTGTTGTGACATTAATGATAAGATGAGGAGTATTAAATAAATGTGATAATGTTTGAATAAGTCCTGTGCACCAATTTGAATTTAAAAATTTTCTTTTCCATATTTAATGTATGACACTGTCCTACCACCTAAATAGTAGAACAATGATTTTACAGTAAAACACAGACCTGTCTCTGAGATGAACTCTAAACCCTCGGCCATATGGTGCCTGGTGATCCATCTACAGTCCTAGCTGGAGGTAGTTTAACATAAATAGGAAGAGAGCATCTAGGGTTACGTTTGTGTTGGAAAATTCAACTACGTACTCTGTGACCAGCTGATTTCATCAGTACGTCTGGCAATCACAGGCATTTACTACAGCTTTGTGTTACAGGAAACTCAAGTGCAGAAAGGGAAACGTGGGAATCAAAGTAGATATGATGACGGATGATTTCTGGGAGCCTGCTGTTCTCTATTGACCTCACACAGTATTTAACTAAATTACATCAAGCTTGGTAGCCCTGTGATAAACTGGTGACCTGTCCAGAGTGTACCGCGCCTCTCACCCAAAGTCAGCTGGGATTGGCTCCAGCCCCCCGAGTGACCCTATTCAGGAATAAGCAGAATTGATAATGGATGGATGGATGAACATCAAGCTTGGTTGCAACAATAGTTTGTTAATGCAGCCCCACAGGCCCAACTTTCTATTTCAAATAATGAAGTAGACTACTTCAAAAAATAAAGTAGTCTAAATGCAAATTAAAACCCTTTTATAAGTTGCACAATCTAAATTTCAGATGCTTTAGCTCTAGAAGCACATTGATGATGTCTTCATGGTTTTCATTTCATGTTTACTGTGGAGAGAACCACACAAGAGACTCCACCCACACAGGCAGTTAGAAGTGAAGGTTCGGATTTCCTCAAAGTACCACTGAAAAGAATACGCTGCTAAAAATTATACTGTATTTAATCAGTGATACTTAATCTAATGCTGTTTAAAATTCAAGTTCATTGTGTATTTGAATCAGTGTATGCAACATTGTGACGCTCTGACTCTCCTGATCATACTGGATTTATTAATGACTGGCTGATGCTTTCCTCATCTTCCCAGTGTAAAATAATGGGCTAATGTTAGCTTTTTTTTTTCAGTATTTATATGAGCTTCAGAATGAACACTATATAACTTTCTTGAAACCTAACTTTTCAGGATATAAGCTTTTTTTTTAAAGAATGTCTGATTTAAGAATAAGTAAAGTAGTTTTTATATCTCGCCGGGTAAAAAAATTGGGTAAAGTTTGTTTTTTTTTTTTTTTTACAGTATTTATATGAGCTTCAGAATGAACACTATATAACTTTCTTGAAACCTAACTTTTCAGGATATAAGCTTTTTTTTTAAAGAATGTCTGATTTAAGAATAAGTAAAGTAGTTTTTATATTTGGTGCTATGGAGACCATAAAGCATTGAGTTTCAATAGCACATCGATCAGGGAAGCTGCCTCAGATGTGGCTTGTTGGTTTGATGCATAACCTGCAGCAGGAGGATATTGATTTAGTAGAGAAATGTCTTAGCCTGTCTCTCGACAGGAAGGTTAGAGGTCACGGTCACAGAGTACCTCTAGCGCTTTCTGGTTTCTGATGAGTTGGCTGATAGAGTTTCACTGGCTCAGTGTAGAGACTCGAGTGAGACAGGGCTGACTCAGGGGCTTCAGTCTAGCTCCTGTGGTTGGAGAGCAGGCTGCCAACTCTTTGCACCTCCGTGCTGTGTATTAGTGAAATGCTTTGATTAAATGAAAGAGACATTTGCCCACAACATGTTACTGTTGTTGTTTCAGTCACTGAGTATGAGTGCTCATCCATATTTGCTGTCCGGTGTCATGCTCTGTAAGTGGATACTTTACAATGACAGCAACTAAGGAGATTTACTCACTGTAAGAAGACCATTAGGAAATGTAAGTTGATATTTCCCATTACCTTTCAACTCAAACAACACCAAATGCACCTCCATATTTTCATTCATAGTTGAAAATATACCAGCTTTTGCAAGATGAACTTTGGTCTTGTGTTATCCCAAACAGGCTAGAATTAGGTTGTGATGTGGATACAAAGCTCTGGGTAAATGGATATGAGTAGATATTATTTTCCAGCACGTAACAGATGTTTTTTTCCATTCACCGTGGTTTGAAAGACCAGGCAGGCTATTAATAGACTGTTGTAGGAGATGTGGCTGGCTTAGGCTTGTAGTTCCTAACTGTGGAGAAAAAAACTATTGTAATGATTTGATAAGTCAGTAGTGGATAAATGCAGCACACAAACCATGAGGTTAATTAGAAGTACATCATGTTGCACAGTCTTCAGTTGTAATTTTTATTGATAAATGTGAAACATTCGTGTCACACGTCTGCATCTTCACAACCAGAAACAAAGACGTGAGTTTGGTGATGTATGGGTCAATGTTTTGCACAGGAAGGCAGCTATGATTGGTGAAATTTGCAGGAAACTATAATGATTGGTCAAATTTGTGGAAAGGTTGAGGTGACTGAACAAAATTGCAAGGTCACGCAGAGGGAAGGGTCACTGCAAATCAATACAGTTGTCCTGAGTGATCATGGGAGTGGTCTCTTCCAGGATAACAATGCCTCCACAGGGCATGAGGTGTCACTGAATGGCTTAATGGGTTTGAAAATGATGTGAATCATATGCTATTGCCTTGTCTCTCAGTCATAAGTGATATGCCGTCAATAAGTCAGGATCATCTCCACAAACCTAGGGAAAGTCAGTGTGGCATTAAACTGTACAAACACTTTCTTATCATTTTGGACCTGCACAGCAAGAGTCGCACAAACTTGATTTAAGAAATAACACATGAAAAGAAGTGCTAATTGACCAGCACAGCAGTGCCAGTTTTATGGTTTGGCATAGTGTGTCACTATTTCATAATAAAAGCTTAATCAACAGTTTTATTTTTATAAATGGAATGTGCAGTTACTGTGCTTCAAACTTTATATTTTTTCTACTGAATGTTTTCTTTAAGATGGATGTAGTTGCTATGCAACATGCACAATATTAAGATCCAGTCTGGTTTTAGTGCAATGGTGCACTGTGTCTAATGTGATAGTTGTCAACCAATAGCTGATCTGATGAGCTATGATGAGGACATGACAGTTATTGGTGACAAAATAAGCCCTCTGGCTGTCATGTATAGGAAAACAGAGATTTGTGTTCTAAGGGATTTGGACTCTAATGAGACGGCCATATGTTTGCTTAGACATTGAGCAGGTAAATAATGGCTACCTTACAACGTTTGTAACGCTCTGCTGCATGTCGATGGAGATTCTCAGTCATCCAGTTCATGGTATATCCAAAGTGGTAAAAATGGGCAACTGGGTTTGCTTGTCCAGTTGCTGATTTTTACCATTTGGGACGATGCTCTGCTGAACTTAGGTTTTGACGCTTGTGTAGGGTGTTTTTAATCGGGCCACATATAATAAAATGGAGAGAGAGTTCAATAATGAGGTCATAGATGTTCCTCCTTGCAAGACAAATGATTGGTAAGTGGTCCCGGTGATGCCTCTCGGTCGGTATGGAGTGTGAAGGACAAACTGCCAATAGTAATGAAAGAAGACTTCTTTATGTTATCGATTTTAACCTCGCTCAGTAAAAAACCTGACAGAGTAATTTGGAAAAATCCAAAGCTGTGACTGGACTGTTTCCTATCCTTCCTTTCTTTCAGGAATACTAAGTTGTTAAAGAAGTTAAACCAACAGTTTTAGAGAGTTCACAAACATTAGTCTCCACCGTTAATCTCCCAAGGTGTCAGAGGTATCTTAGTCTTTGACCAGGACAGTCAATGAAGGCCAGCTTTGCTGATTATTTATCATGCAAGGAGGAATCGCTCCAGTCTTCTCTCTCATAACTGGATAATGAACACTCACTGGAGATGAGTAAGATTGATAGTGTTTTGGCTTCTCAGGGCCACTGTAATTCCTCAAGGGGTGAATGAGGGCTCTTCACCTGCACTATGGGTGACACCGTTCACCTCAGGTTAACTGGATGAAATTAAGATAAAATATGATGAAGCAGTTGCAAGGTCTTTCATTATATTTCATAAACATTATTATTTATGCACTTTATTGAACTATGTTGATAAGATTATACAAATGAGAACTGTCCATTTTGAACTATTAAAATGATGTTGAATGCAGGTGTTATAATTCTAGCTGTAAATTGTTGTCCTCTTTCATCACAAATCATTCTACAGCTGAAATATTCTCTGATTTATTCAGTTATAATCCCCACACCCATTCATCAGGAGGCCAGTTCTGTGAATATTTCAGTTGTTTTAACCCCCTTTAAGACCAAGAAGAATGCTTCTGGTACATCACCTCCTTGGCTGGACGATCCTTTGGCCCACACCGTTTTCTTTTTCTACAATTCAGTTAAATTTAATTAAGTTTTATCTGTATAGTGCCAATTCATAACAACAATTGTCTCAGGGCACTTTACATAATTAGGTCTAGACCTTAAACTGTTATAAGGAAAGCACAACAAATCCCCATTGAGCAAGCACTTGGCAACAGCAGGGCAGAAAAACTCCCTTTAATGGAAGAAACCTCCGACAGACCGCGGCTCTTGGTGGGCGGCCTTCTGCCTCGTTGGGGTGAGTGGAAAGAGGAGAGAGAAAAGAAAAGAAAAGCAACAAGACACAACAAACACAGCAACAAACAATCAAACACTGGGCAGGTTGATGTGGCTGGGGACTGCTCATCAGAAACATGGAACTCCAGAGCTAGGGCAACCTGCAGAAAGGTACAGGGAGAGAGAGAGTGAGGACACACTACGGGAGAGAGGAGACACAAAGTTAATGGCTTGCAAAGGTGGCATACAGAAATAAAATAGAGAGGGGATGGGAGTGGGGGAGAGGAGAGAAGCTCAGAGCATCATGGGAGCAGTCCCAGTCTAGGGATGGTACACCAAACCAAACCTGTCTTATGCATATCAGTAATTTCATTAATTTCCAGCAATTTCACAGACACCGCTACATCTGCATAAACATGAATTTACATAAATGATATTGTGATGGACTCTAACTTCAGAAGTCACTATACGTTTGTGTGGCATTTATCCTCACTAAACATTAGGTCAGTGTGTTACCTAAAGGTGGAGCTGACCTAGGCTGGATTAGGTTTATTTATTTATAGTCTATTAGGCTCCATTTTAGCTGCTGAGTACACATGTCCAGGATTTAGGGATATAAACACACAGTAATAATAGTGATCAGTCAACCCACTGTAACTAAACAAAGGGAATAGATTACAGCCTGAGAGGAAAAACAGGATGTTTACATACAAGGAATTGTAATGCCTTACATCTTTAGTGTGACAGGGAAAATGAACAACTACCTCTGCCATTCCCTGTCCAAAAGCTGTGGAGGACCGTATTAGTACTGGGCAGCTCCCTGAGTGTCTGTAACTGTGTAAATGTGAAGCAAGGTGCTTCTGCAAAAAATATAACTGCTGATGTGGGTGGCTGGCTGGGCAATAAGACCCCGTGCATCAGACCTGCCAGCAGGCACCCTGTAAAGGAGGTTCACTCCCCTGTCTACTCCTTCTCCTGCCAATTTGAGACTGAGGTCAGTACCACACATGAACGCTGACTATCACTCTGTCCCCCCCACACACAACACATTGATGGATGCTGTGTTGATGAGCACTGTTGGTTGGAGCCTTGAAAGCGGTTTCTGTAATATTGCTGGTCTGATCAAATTCAGACACACTGTCATCCATTTTGGCCTGTGCTTTAATGGACAAATCCATCTTTGTGACTGCCACAATCTGTCTAGGCACACTTATTATAGTTTGAGATGAAGAATGGAAAAAAAATGTTTAGTCTGTGCATTTTTTTCTTTCAGCAGTTCTAAATGTGAATAAAGTGAAAAGTGTTGAGTGGGTCATCCAAGAAAAGAAAAGCACATTTCCTTTCACAGCAGTTTTCACTAGGCCTCCACAATACTTTTGTTCAAACAGCCTGTCTGCCTTTGTGTTTACAGAGACAGATGCATTATGGTAGTAAATTAATTACAATGTGCTGCGAAATGAAAAAGCTAATGCTGAGTAATCAGTTTTGAGACACATGCAAATATATACTTAAGCAACAGGGTAGAAAGCTCTGTAATACATAAGGGCAAGCTATCTGGAGACATAAGTGTGCTTTCTAATGCGTTTTGCAGCTGGTTGAGGGACAATGCACACTTGATGACACCGTGCATTAGTTATCAATATTACTAAACTGGCTATAACTAACAGAGCTAAAAGAGGGAAACACTGAACCTTCTTTTAAGCACTTTTGTTTATTGCTATTTTATTGATATATATAATTTTGCAAAAGTTAATCTAAACATTGTTTCACTATAATGCAAAACATTAATGAAATATGAGGCAATTAAGCTGAGAATGAAAGCACTTAAGAAGAAGACTATACCTCTGCTTCCACAACTTGTTACACCCAAAGGCATCATTCCTGTCATTTTAAGCTAATGTAATCTTATGAACCCATAAGTGCAACCTTATGGTTTGAAAGAGAATCTTTATGTCATTATGGCTAAAGAAACCAGCATTGTTTGATGGCAAAAGTCTCAAAAATACCACTATACCACAACCGCACAACTCTAAAACTAATATATCTAGTACTACTGATACTTTACTTTTATTACTGCAAATAATACGTCCCTAAAGCTGTTGCTAGTGATCAGACAATGTGTCCCATAATTCTGGGGGGGATTTCTGTAATTAAGAATCATTGCTTTCACATTTTCATGTCAGTTTACTGAACCAGGTTTTTCTTGTGGTAATGTTCTCAGAAATTGCTTCTAGTAAGAGAAAGTGGAGAGACAATGAAAACTAAAATGAGCAGCTGAGTCCTCCAATCCACTTTGTGAAGTAATACTAGTTCTTAGTCATCCCATCCACTTCCGTCCAGTAGCCTTTACACTGAGCTGTTGCAAATATTGTTCAAAGGAAGATTTTAAAAATGTTGGATTTGGACCGGATTGAGGGTTTTGCAGAACTGTGCTATACTGACATTGTCTTTTACTAGTATGAATATGTTAAATAGTATGTGTCACTTGTTCTTGTTTCAGTAGCCAGCTTTTGGTTCTTTTTCATCCAACTCACACAAGAAAGGAATATGCTGAAGTTCAAAGTGTGACACTCAACATCTTTTGGGTGTTGATAAAACAAGATCCTGTGGGTCTACTTTGTAGTTCAGGCTCATGTTGTACTTGGGTTGTATTGCATAGTGTACCCACATTGTAAATATAATTAACATCATTTTCCGTTTCTGATCTCTGAATATGTACTGAGAAAAAATCATTTTGAATGCAGTGTAGCACAGCTCAGTGATTAGGTGCATTTTAATAGATTTTTTTTCTTCTTCCATGTTTTGGCCTGGTTTGGTGCTGCCTGAGGAGCCTGGCTAGCTTAATTGAATTTCAGTCAGAATGACAAAGAGTTCCACCGAGCACAAATGTGCATTAACAGAACAGGGTAAGATACTGGAGACTGTAATATCCACGTTCATGTTCTACAATACTGATGTCAGTAGGCCTAGAGACATCTAGGATTCATCTGTGAATTCTCAGTGGAGCCATCGTTTGCAGTACACCAACACATGATACCACCCGGAGTATCCTATTTCTGAATATGGAAACAAGCAGTGAAGGGTAGCTGAGTTAGAGGGTGACTCTACACGTAAGCTGGAATTATCTACATGAAAAAGAGGTTAAAATAGATGAAAATTGATATCACAGGTTTAAAATACCATCCATGTATTGCTTGTTTTAAATCCTCTCACTGCACCTCCAGCTGCTCCCAGAGGTAGAAGAACTGCAGTTGCTAGCGCGCATCCTGGAATAACCTTATAAGACCCTATTGCAATCTCTTGTACTTAATTGAAAGCTGCAATTGTGTCTCTTGAGCCTCATGAGTCACCCAAGCAGAAGGGCTAAGAGTTTATTTTTTGCTGTTCTCTGCCTACATTGGTAAAGTATAAACACAGCTGGATGGATGTAAAGGGGTACTGTTTTAGTGTATTGTGCCTAAAGTGAAACATTTGTTATCTTGATTACAGAACAGGCTGTTAGCTAAGTGATCTTCTCTGTAGTATCTCTGTGTCTACAATATGGAACCTTTCTTTTTAGCTATTCCAGAATAACATCATTTGTTGAGTTAATTTGGATTGAATGGATTGAAGTCTTCACTTAAAGAGGTATGCCACCCTGTATGTACAAAGCTGTGACAACCAAGTAAATAGAATTTTGCTTGGGTTTGAAATAACATAATTGGCTTTCTCTGTGATCCCATCCATTATAATCATGTTTTAAATCTCAACAAAAAAGGTACAGGGCGAATAATTTCTCAAACTGATTATTTCAGATGACCCTGTGTTGTTGATCAAGCCTGTCTGTCATGAGCCAGGCCTCCAGTAAAATAAGATGGATTCATTTTTATGACAAAGAAAGGGGACCTTGCTTGTACTCACCATCTGATCACTTAAACAACAGAGGCAAGTTGTAAACACATATCACCGTTTATCAAACTTGCTAGAAAACAGTTTGATTTTCACTCTCTTTTCACCCTGTTCCACCATCTGCTGGGGAAATTGTGTCTCTTTGGCTGCTAAACACTCCATTATGCTTACCAAATAGTTGCTACCTTAATCTGCTGTTTGGTGCTGGAAAAGTAATGCACAGTTGCAAGTTATATTCTAAGAGTGATGAACCAAAACAGTAAAGTTGTTAGGTCTGGAGAGTTGAGAGAAGCTGCAGAGTCAGGTGATACTGTCATTTCCTGTGGATTCAAGTATTACACAGTTAGACTGACATGTGAAAGGGTTTTAATGGAAAAAAGTGTTGAAACGGTTTGCTATATGTGGTGTTCATTTCTGACATGTTGCTCTGCAACTGGTGAATAGAGAAATGAATAAATTCACACATTCACAGTTAACTGGATAGAAACTATACAGCAGGTGCATTAAAGGAAAAGAGCTGGGGTGACACCTTAAAGCATATTCCCACTAGCCCCATAGCGCTGGGTGGGCACGTGTGGGGTTATGGGATGCACTGTGCATCTGACATACTGTCAGGCTTTTTTTCTTTGTCTTGGTGCCAGTAATGCTGCAGCTTGTAATAAACTGCTGACAGATTTGGGCAGGTATGGATTGTAATTGTGTGATTTTGTTTGGTATCACTAAGGTAATGGTCTTGGAAGAGGCCCAACCTATTTTCTGTAGGCCCACCCACACTACGATTTCTGCTGAGAAAATGAAAATGTTTGCAGTAATCGACAGAGAAATCTCATGTGTCTGTGATTCAGGGGTTGGGATATGTGAGAGGGAGCAATTATGTTTAATCAAATCATACCACAGGCTGTGAGGGATCTAGTGATTTATTTTGGGTTCAAGCTCTGAAAAGATGTTGAACTGCAACTTTGCTTGGCTGACAGAGGGAACATCCTAAGCCTCTTATAGGTTGTTCCTCACTCCTTGAGCCTCGCTTGATCCTGGAAGTTATTCTGATCAAGGAAAGAGGCCGCTTGGAGGAGACAGGAGTGAAGATACACAAGATAACTGGCCCATTATCAAAAGTCAGTTTGTGACTAGATACTTCCGATGAAGGATCGGAGGAAAGGCTGTCT